>NC_137821.1:10179768-10357268 GCF_963921795.1 Nannobrachium achirus | reverse complement strand
GTGTGAGAGCAATGTTTCATGTCGATCGGTATACACAGGCCTCACAATACTACTTAGGACTACAATTTAAGTTTACGTGTTTTTCTCAGCTTTTCTAAGTAACACAAACAGTTCCAGGAACCTAAGCTGACCACAATGTCAGGGCACATAGAGTCACATGGGTCTCTTTGCTTCGTTTAGTACAAGGAGGTGTTAAAACCACACTGCTCAAGTAAAGCACAAGCTTTCCACACATCCATCATGTCAACATGTTTAGAGCAGATATGAGTCACAATGGTATGAGTAAGATGTTTATTGTTTAATGTAGGATATTAATATATGAAATATAATGCCTTGTATCCATCTTCATTTATATCTTAATGATCAAAAGAAAAAAATGCATAGATTGCATAATATATGTATCATTTTTAACTCTAGACTTTATTGTTGCATTGTCCAAGGTCTTGGGCTGCCCTAGTGTAGCGGTTAGAGCATATGCGCATCGTGCGGGAGGTTGTGGTTTTGAACCCTACCTGGGGTCGACAGACAACTCAAATGATGTACTCACTCCTCATTTCAATCAATTTACTTGAACTTCATGGCTGCAATCATATTTTCCAATTACATGCAAGATATCTCAGATCTTGCATAAATAAATAAATAAATAAATAGAGGGATGAGGAAAATAACAAACTCCCTCTTTAAGTAGACAAAGCTGTAAAGGATGTACATTGTAGGGTGTGATTCAAATGCTCAACTCTTATCCTTAATTAAATGAATGTTATGTTGGTTTAAGTTGTCATCTTCTGAACCTCTTTTACGCTTGTATTCATTGTGAAACAATTAATGTTTTCATTCGAGAAACAGTGTTCGCCTCCACACATTATAGAGGAACAAGAGCTGCAAGTTCTCTCTTTCAACTGCACTGAAGACACACTTGTTTACTTAGGTTTTTGTCAAATAGATTGTTTAGTTTTGTACTATTTGTGAGAGTCCTTGGGTTTTTGAAAACCGCTATATAAATCCAAGCTATTATTATTGCGACCGTCAGGTCACAGTTACTATCAAAACCTCCACCGGTTGTCTGTCAATCTGTCTGTCTGTCTGTCTGTCTGTCTGTCTGTCTGTCAGTCAGAATGTCCGTCACGTCACACTTTTGCCCTCCTCATATCTCCATGATCAAAAAGCATGTTGATGCTTTTGATAACCACTTATCATATCCAATGGACATCATTTGGGTGTCGTTATCCAAGTTATCAGGATTCTCGCTAATGATGCGGAATAATTCACGCAGATCACTTTGGTACATGCTTATTGATTGTACCAGCCTTGAATTTGAGCTCCATCTCGTGGGCGCTGCTCTTGGTAAACGCCGCTTTACAACTTCATCTAGTAAGTGAGTGCGTTTTACTGACTTGCTGAAAAATGACGCTAGTCCCTCCACTGTTTTAAAAAAGGTTTTACACTCAGGCATGCATTTAGCAGAATGTGAGAGTACAAGGTTCAGTTTATGTGCATAACAGTGGGTAAACATTGCCTCTGGGACCTTTTCTTTTATCTTAGCCTGCACCCCGTTAAGCTCTGATGCCATCACAGCTGCTCCGTCGTATGTCTGAGCTACCAGTTTTGTGACACAGTCATATTTGTTCAAAACTCCCAAAACATACTCAGCTACAGCAGTGGCACATCTATCATCGCTCACATCATCAAATCCCAAAAACGCCTCCTTCACCTCACTGCCCCCTTTATGTATAGTCACGATCTGGGCTTTATTTGTGACATCAGTTGTCTCATCCACCTCCACTGCAATAAATTGGGCTGCATTAATCTCCTTTTTAATGTCATTTCTGATCACATCACCGACTGCTTCTATCAAATCATTCTGTATTCTGTTTGATAAGCCAGAAAACACAGTGGATGTCTCCAGGTGGTTAGCTAACCTTTCATCTTTCTCTGCATAAGAATACAATAGTTCCACATAATTTCCACGATTGGAAGAGCTTGCGCTCTCATCATTACCACGAAATGCCAGCTCCTGCTTGGCCAAAAAGAATACGAGAATACCAATCCTTTTGAAATGAACGCGTTGTACTCAGTCCCGGGGGGCCTGTCGTTTGAAGCAAGTCTCGCAGATCTGGCGTTGGTCGCCCACTATTTATGACTTCTTGGTTTGATTGAAAGTCCAGTTTTGAAAAGTTTCTTATCTTAGATATCCTCCATGTTCAGGGCGAAACAGCATTGCAGTCTACACAAGCAGTTGTTGGTTTGTTGTTGTTTCTTTCTTTGCAAGAGTAAACCGGGTCATGAACTATTGACCGTAGGCTCACTATCGCCCCCTTCTTTGAGGCAGAGGTACTGGCTGCCTCAAGGCATGCCTTTTCCTGCCGGCAACAAGCACGTGCCATTTGCACGCGCTCAATGCAGTGTGTGAGTGGTTGCACAATCTCGCGCACTCTGTGGGGAGGCTCTACCCGTCACTGCCTCACTTCCCGTGATTCTTGTCTCTCCGTTGTTATTTGAAAAGGAATTACAGGATTTCAGCGATTTTGACTATGAAAATGATCAAAATATATAGGAACCACACCAAAATTGCATTGAAAGCATAGACCAGAGGACAAATATGAATACTTATTTGATCATATTATTTCTTTTTTAACATTTTATGGTGACAGCTGAGGCAAGCATTTTGAGCCTTTTACCCCCCCTGTTGGCAAGGTGAGGCAATCCCCTGACCACTGGTGCACAATGCCATGTATGGTTCGGCAGTGGCAAAAAAAAAAAAACATTTAAAAGGGAAAACCACCCATTTTCAATATTGAACTATGTCATTAATATACCTTAGAGGAGTTGTGTGGAAATAAATAAAATGTTCACACTCTTCTGTGTTGCCTAGGACTGGAGGATTGATTTTTGGGTGTGTATTGCAAATCACACCCTGATGACATCACACTGGTGTACTGAAAATGGGTGGTTTTCCCCTTTAAGCTCACAATGTATTGCATTGTGAGGCGTTATGAGCTTTAGATTATATTTTTGTCGATGCCTTAGCCTTTATCCCTAAACTTCTTTGCCTATATTAAATGTCATTGTTTTATTGGGTTACCATTCAAATATTTCATAGAAAGTATAAAGGCCCATTCCCACTGGGCCAGATAGAAAGATAAAAAATATCTTTCTCCATTCAAGTGGATGGTAAGATACAAATAAAGACTTTATCTTACCATCCACTTGAATGGAGAAAGATATTTTTGTATCTTTTTATCTGGCCCAGTGGGAATGGACCTTAATGATGATGATGATGATGATAATGAAGAGACCTTATTTGCATAGCAACTTTAATAATTGAAATTAGGCTGCCCAAAGGGCTAACATTAAAGAGAGATACAAAACAGGAACGATATTAAATGAAATAAGATAGAATTCTGCACTCTTGTTATCTATATGAACAACTTAGTTGATTCAGCCCGGGAAAAAGAGTTGGAGAGGCCCTCATTGTGCGCTATAGAGAGATCTCTCTCTAGCGCTGCTGCTACTCAAAGATTTGCCATTTCAGATCATGACAAGTGACAAGCCAGTGGGCCAACTGTACATGAGTTATATTTCGTCATTGTCGGGTGGAAACCTTGTATGTCCAAAACCGTTTGTTTTGTATTTAAAAATGTTTTTTTTTTTTTTGTATTTAAAAATGATTTAAACTTGTGAAAACAGCCGATCTACAAGCACACAACGCCTTGCGGTGCGAGGCGTTGTGTGCTTGTAGATCTGCTGTTTTCACTACTTTTGTGCAACAGCCTTGTATGATGAAGCAGGTCTTTGCTTTGCGAAAAGATTTTATAAATGTGAAACTTGTAGATACAAGGTTTCTGCCCGACAGTGAAAATTTACTTTGTTGGCCGCCCAGCCCCCAAAATGGAACGAAGGCCGACATTTTATTTACATTTTTGTCCTAATGGCCGGCCTGGAATGAACCGGCCGTTCGGGAGTTGTCCCGCTTTTCCCAATGGCCAGCACGTCCCTGCGCTAGGACCCCCTGTTACAAAGCGCTAGACCCCTGGGTGCAAATTTGGCACAATTGCAAGGCAGACGAAGCAAAGCAAACACAGCAGACTAATACATTATGGAAATGATGATGTCAGCACAGAACTCTTTCACAGATCCACTGGAAGTTGTGATGACAATATCCGTCGTTCCATCCTTTATAAGGAAAGGAAGGACTTGCCCCATCATCAAACAAAACACAGTGCTGATCATCTGCGTTATTAGGCTGACGAGGGCCCCAGAAGCTGGAAAAGTGGGAACAATAACTTTAAAAGGATGGTTAATTACATCCAAATATTTTGTTCTTATTCTGGTAATATTAAATGCAAATTAGCTATGTCTTCGTGACAGCGCAGAGGTCTGTTTGCTATAATAACATTTAATAGAATTCAAAAGAATCAAGGTAAGATGAAGATAAGTCTTACGTTGGTGAGGTCAGTGGTGTACCATCCACCCACTGAAATGATCCTTCTCTATCTCTGTCAGACAGACCCAGCCACACTCTCTTGTTGAAACTGGCAACAAATTCCTGAAGAAAAAAAGGAAATGCTGGTTACTGATGTACAAACTGTACAACACAAACCAACCCGTTCTCACCCCCAAAGCGTCAGATACCTGACGCACTGTCATGTCCCCCCACTGCGTCCAACACATGACACATCAGGTTGCCTGATGTGTCCATGGTTAGACACATTATAGTCCAGTCATTTTAGGCCAAAATTAGGCTAAACCTCAAACAAATTGCAATAGTAGCAAACTCAACTGATTTTGTATCCTCGATATGTCCTTAGTGAGGGAAAAAAAAGTCCCAAGGAATCCCACCAGGGCAAAGTTTTGAAAACGACCTACCTACCTTCACTTACTATACACTACAATATAAAGGAAAAAATGACTGAAAAAAGATCTGCTTTAAGTGGGATATGAGGGGTCAAACTAGGGGTTTTTAATTATTCTGAATCCATTGCAATCATTTGTTTTGCACGAAAAACATTCCTTGGGCAAAAACGATGGTTTAGTGATGAGTCATCAATTTTCAAAAAGGAATGTTTTTCATGCAAAACAAATGCTTGCAATGGATTCAGAATAATTAAAAACCCCTAGTTTGACCCCTCACATCCCACTTAAAGCAGAATTTTTTTCAGTAATTTTTTCCTTTATATTTAGTGTATAGTAAGTGAAGGTAGGTAGGTCGTTTTCAAAACTTTGCCCCGATGGGATTCCTTGGGACTTTTCTTCCCTCACTAAGGACATAATGAGGATACAAAATCAGTTGAGTTTGCTACTATTGCAATTTGTTTGAGGTTTTTTCATATAATGACTGGACTATTAGGTTCTAGCCAGGCCTGTGATGCTGCACGAAAATGTATTGGATTACGATCGCAAACTCTTGTCTTACCTAAATGTAGTTGTAAAATGTAATGCTGAGTTGTCTGCGTTGCCGAACGTATCCTGCACTGACAACATGTCTCTCTTATCTCTTCGTTTCCGGTCATGTGATTCAGTAGGGAGCGCTCCACTGTGTTCCCCTGGACCGCGCGGAGGTGCCAAAAGTCAGGGCACGAAGATTCACTATTCTGTCCCTATCATGACATAACTCGGACGGTGCTGAGTCGGCACATGCAACCTTCGCAATAGTCGGTGCGGCGACGCTCTCGGCAGTGTCTCCCGTGGCTCAAGGTCGCTTCTGGCGATTATATAGCTGACAGCTAGAGGGAGCAAGCATACATACACTAATGTGTCTAACCATGGATACATTAAGCTTGCCAGATGTGTCATGTGTTGGACGCCGAGGGGACATGACCCGCTCGCCATCATGCATCTGACGCTTTGGGGTGAGAACATGTTGTACAAACACATGCGCGCACGCAGCCGCGCACACACACACACACACACACACACACACACACACACACACACACACACACACACACACACACACACACACACACACACACACACACACACACACACACACACACACACACACACACACACACGTATGCAATGCTATCTTTGTGGGGACATTTGGGGAAATTACATAGACTTCCATTCATTTTCTGTGGCCTTACCCTAACCTCTATCCCTAAACCTAACCCCTAACCTAACCCTAACCCTAACCCTAACCCTAAACCTAACCCTAATTCTAACCCTAACCCTAAACCCTAACCCTAACCCTAAACCTAACCCTTTTCCTTGTGGGGACCATGATTTTGGTCCCCACAAAGTGGGAGGTCCCTGAAATTCATGTATTTCTATCCTTGTGGGGCCTTTTCAGTCCCCAAATGGTAGCATTTGCAAGTACACACACACACACACACACACACACACACACACACACACACACACACACACACACACACACACACACACACACACACACACACACACCTGTTCCTTTTTGCTGTTTATGACAATCATGTGTGATTGTCTGTCGCTACACCACTGTCTGCTCTCCGTCCAGTTCTTCTTCTCAGTAGAGACGTAGTAACAACCTCTGTAAAATTTCTGCCATCCAGGTGATTCTAGGTGAACAGAATAAATGAGTAACTATTATTTCATTTGCTGAAATTGACAAATCGTGAATCACATTATCAGAATGAAAAACAAAACAAAAACAGTGACGTCTCACTGACCACAGAGCCTCCTGCAGCAGTCTATCTCTTCAGTCAGGTTGTTGATCCTGGCCAGTAGTTGCTCTCTCTCCACCATGTTGGAATGATCTGTAATGGAAACAATAATTTCAAATTGGGGATAAGTACTGTATGTAAGTATATAGACATAAGTAGCATAAGTAATAATTACATTATATTTATTGCTATCATATTTATTATCAGTCATCTATCTATAAATGCGAGAAGTCTCTGCGTGTGTGTCTGTCTGTCTGTCTGTGTGTCTGTAATCCGCGTATCTCGAGAACCGTTCGTCCCACCGGCTTCAGATTCGGCACGCGCGTTCCCCGCCGCGGCACGGAGTGCAGTGCCGGGTCTCGACCCGACCCGACGCGCGGTTTTCCCGAACCGGCGCGAAACGTTCGGAATCTCCTTATGCGGGCTGATTGTTGACATCAGGCTGTTCCGGAGGAAATCGGCGAAAGCTCTGACTCATTGTGACATCACGTACGCCACATGAGTCAACAAAAAATCTCTGTGAGTGTGTATGTATGTAATCCGCGTATCTCGAGAACCGTTCGTCCCACGGGCACGCGCGTTCTCCATATATGGGCATAAAATGAATGCCCCCATATATGGGCATAAAATGGATTGCAGACAGACAGATACAGATATCTCCATATATGGACATAAATGGACAGAGGCAAACAGATGGTCAAAGATCTCCATATATGGGCATAAAATGGACGCAGACAGACAGATACAGATATCTCCATATATGGGCATAAATGGACACAGGCAAACAGATGTTCAAAACGGGTCCTATGACAACAGGTATATTGAGGTTTGCATTAAAGGGGGAACCGGCACTGTGTCTGCAACACAGTTGGAGGCACAGACAGATACTCCATACATGGGCATAAAATGGACGCAGATAGACAGATATCTCCATATATGGGCATAAAATGGACCCAGAACTATAACTGCAGTGATCTCCATATATGGACATAAAATGGACGCCGGCAGACAGACAGACAGATACAGATATCTCCATATATGGGCATAAATGGACACAGGCAGACAGATGGTCAAAACGGGTCCTATGAAAACAGGTATAATGGGGTTTGCATTAAAGGGCGGGGCATTCATTCCCTATTTACATTGTTCCGAGTTGGCCAGGTCGCCGACTAGACGAATAAATAAATAGACAATATCTGTCTTGAAAAAAATTATTTACAAAACACTTTGTAAAAAAACACAGTTGCCTCACAGTAAGAAGGTCCTGCATGGATTCAAACCAAACAGGATCGTCTATGTTCCCCAGGGTCTATGTTCCTCACTATGTACAATTCTAAATGACTCTAAGGGTGCATTCGGAGAGCACTGAGTGCACTGGCCAATACAAACCAATACCTTAGTGCGCTCCCGGTGTGCATATCTGAACGCACCCTATGGTAAGCAGGGAACATACAGAACCTAAAGAGATGACCTAGTCTGGGATCACTTCACTTTTTAACCCAAAATATTCCCCTGCGCTCAAGGACATACTTTTAGGGCCTACCTAATAAACTCCTTGATGCAGAGTAGTTTTGCTTTTGAAAAATTTGTTTGGTATATGCATCTTTTAGTCCAACTGTTAGCGACTGGCAAGACTACAATAGGATACTCGAGCATTTTAACCCATTCAGGCCGGGAACACATTTTGCTGTTTGGGAGGGGCTTACAGTACATGTACAGTATGTAGCAACATATTTTTTTGTAGGCTAATTTCTGATTTAGCCCTATTCTATAGGTTAGGCCTAAAGGGATTGGAGAAACAAACGGGGGGAATCAAATCAAAGCGACGCCGCTTCTTCAAGTGGTTTCCGCGCATTAGGCGGAAACCAAACGGCCTGTTGTGAATGAACACCGTAGGCAAGGTTAGGGATGACCCCAACCAGACTGCAGTCTTTCTATGTGGAGTTTGAATGTTCTCCCAGTGTTCACTTGGCTTTCCTCCAACACCAAAACACATGCGGATGAACTCCTGTCAGTGTCCTTGAGCAAGGCACTGGCCTTAGAGCTGGAGATGCTCTCTGGGTTCTGCTCAGTGACTGATCACTGCTCCCAGTAGTAAGGATGGTCCCTGGGTTCTGCTCAGTGGCTGCTCACTGCTCCCAGTAGTAAGGATGGTCCCTGGGTTCTGCTCAGTGGCTGCTCACTGCTCCCAGTAGTAAGGATGGTCCCTGGGTTCTGCTCAGTGACTGATCACTGCTCCCAGTAGTAAGGATGGTCCCTGGGTTCTGCTCAGTGGCTGATCACTGCTCCCAGTAGTAAGGATGCTCTCTGGGTTCTGCTCAGTGGCTGATCACTGCTCCCAGTAGTAAGGATGCTCCCTGGGTTCTGCTCAGTGGCTGCTCACTGCTCCCAGTAGTAAGGATGCTCTCTGGGTTCTGCTCAGTGACTGATCACTGCTCCCAGTAGTAAGGATGCTCTCTGGGTTCTGCTCACTGCTCCCAGTAGTAAGGATGCTCTCTGGGTTCTGCTCAGTGACTGATCACAGCTCCCAGTAGTAAGGATGCTCTCTGGGTTCTGCTCACTGCTCCCAGTAGTAAGGATGCTCTCTGGGTTCTGCTCAGTGACTGATCACTGCTCCCAGTAGTAAGGATGGTCCCTGGGTTCTGATCACTGCTCCCTGGGTTCTGATCAGTGACTGATCACTGCTCCCAGTAGTTTTGTTTGTCTTGTATTGTATGTGTATTGTGTAGCAAAGACTACATTTCTGTCTCTTGGCCAGTTCCCACTTGTAAAAGAGACTATGTCTCAATGTGTTTTTACTGGTTAAATAAATAAGGATGGGTCAAATTCAGAGGGTGAATTTACTCATGGGGATACTAAAGCAATCAGTCGCTGTTTACCTTAGATTTTACAATGGCTGAGAGGCGTAGGTCATAACCAGACTGTCTCTGACCCTCTTAGTCATTGTAAAATAGAGGTAAACAGCACGCAGGGCTTATTGCTTTTCTAAAATGTTTACTATAACCTTATGTCAGTGTTTCTCAATCTTTTTTGGCTTGAGTACCCCCTTTCCCTGATTTCTGAACCCAGGTACCCCCTTTACCCTGAAAACAACGTTTTGCTCATAAAATTGCATTTAAGCCAATAAATAGTTGCGACCGTCAGGTCGCATTTACTATCAAAACCTCCACCGGCTGTCCGTCAGTCAGTCACACGTCACACTTTTGCCCTGCTCATATCTCCGCAACCGTTGCTCCGATCCATGCCAAATTTTGCACACACACTCCTTTCCTGCCAAACCACAACCTCCACCCATCAATTCTCACATGGCCCTCTTCTAGCACCACCATGAGGCCGATTCTTGCAAAACACATTTTTGGACACTGCTCCTACAATTTTTGCCCTAAAATCACGCAAATCGCTACACATTATGTCTACACTCATCTCATCAACATGGATATGTCCCATTTAGCGCCACCTTCAGGCTGATATTTTTAAACACATTTTTGGACACTGCTCCTACAAATTTTGCCCTAAAATCACGCAAATCGGTATTCACTTGCTCTACACTGATGTCATGAACATGGATCTGTCCCATTTAGCGCCACCTTCAGGCCGATTTTTAAAACACATTTTTGGACACTACTCTTACAGATTTTGCCCTAAAATCACGCAAAACGATACACAGTATGTCTGCACTCATGTCATCAACATGGATCTGTCCCATATAGCGCCACCATCAGGCCGATTCTTTCAAACACATTTTTTGGACACTGCTCCTACAGATTTTACCCTAAAATCACGCAAATCGGTACACAGTATGTCTACACTCATCTCATCAACATGGATCTGTCCCATATAGCGCCACCATTAGGCCGATTTTTCCAAACACATTTTTGCACACGGCTCCTACACATTTTGGCCTAAAATCACGCTGCGACCTGACGGTCGCTTATCTCCCGATTAGGGAGTCTTACTGGTGGTAGGCCTATATGAAGCTATGAATAACCCCCCATTTCAAGAATATAAAATCACAAATAAGAAATGGAGTGAAAGAGTTTAAAACAGTGCCTCCTGAGCACTGAGCAATTTATTTTCAACACTGTGGCCAAAACATTTCAGTCCAGTTTCAATAACTTTCGAACTTTCAAGCACATCCCAGGTGCCTGGTACTAAGTATTTTGGGGTGGCAACTATCAGGCTCATCAAGTTTCGTGTCATCACTAAACATAGTAGGCCTACATGTTTTTTCCCCCTCCTAACTCAATCCTTTTTTTATTATTTAACTATGAATTATATCATCATGATTTTTACTGCCTTTTTGGGGGGCATTTTCGAGTACCCCCTGCAGTACCTCCGCGTACCCTAGGGGTACACGTACCCCCATTTGAGAAACACTGTCCTATGTTAACATGGAATTCACAATCAAAACAGTTCTTAGTGACAATTCAAATGTTATGAAATTAGACTTACAGAGATAGAGTGGCAGTCCAATGCTGATGAGAGCTAGAACTGCACAAAGCAATCCAACACCGACTCGAACCTGTCTTTTGTCTGGAGTGTGCACACACACACACACACACACACACACACACACACACACACACACACACACACACACACACACACACACACACACACACACACACACACACACACACACACAAAGAGAGAGAGAGAGAGAGAGAGAGAGAGAGAGAGAGAGAGAGAGGAGGGAGTGCTGAGATCCTGTCCTTGAAATTTGATGTCCTCACAAGTGTAGTAATACAAATGTGTTTGTATGTCTGTGTGTGTGTGAGAGAGAGAGAGGGTTCTGTAGGCCTGCCAATTCGGGCCGGCCTTGGGCCTTTTTCTTTTCTTTTTTTTTGTTTTTTTTTTTGTTTCTTATTTTATTTTTACCATCAAGCCTGAGGCCGGGCTTGGGCTCAGACCCCATTATATTAAAAAGCTAAACTTTTTCGTGCAGTGATTTTCACCACCTAGGCTTGGGGTGTCCACACTTTTTTCAAAGGGGGACCACATTAGTGGTTACCAAATGTAACCAGACGTGCAAGATAAAAAAAAAAAAAAAACATTTCTTTGCCCCTCTCAGAATGTAACAACAGGGAACAACAAGTAATCCTGACAAATTATACTCTGGGAAAATATTCTTGTTTGACGGTGCTGGCGGCTGTTTATAATACAATTTAGGAATGAAGAATAACATCCCTGCCTGGGCCGCACTTTGGGACACCCTGACCTAGACCATTGATGTGGGCATGTCTCAGCATGTGTGTTAGTCAGTGAAAGTACACACTAGAAATAATTAATTAAACTAAAAAGGTGTCGGGCTTTGGGCCGCGGCACCATGTCGGGTCAGGGCCGGGCCAGGGGCCGACATTTTCGACTTGTTCTTGCTCTTGTTTGTGTGTGTGTGTGTGTGTGTGTGTGTGTGTGTGCGTGTGTGTGTGTGTGTGTGTGTGTGTGTGTGTGTGTGTGTGTGTGTGTGTGTGTGTGTGTGTGTGTGTGTGTGTTTGTGTGTGTGTGTGTGTGTGTGTGTGTGTGTGTGTGTGTGTGTTACAGTACTGCAGTGATACTCAAACTCCGGCCCGCGGGCCACTTCCAGCCCGCCGAGCAATTTTGACTGGCCCACCTCGAAGCCCACCTCGAAGTCACGCATCCAACAAGCTTTAAACTGAGCAGATTGGATTTTCCGTTCCAGAGATAATGGCCAAAACATTTTTTTCTTTCTTTTTTTACCAGTGGCTCTGCCTGACCAATTAGCATACCCAAAACGACATTGTATGCCTGCAAATTAAATGAAAGAGAGATGTAGTGTAGCTCTACTTAACAACTCCATCATTAGCCATTTGGTAGCTAAAAAGTCTGGGAATCTATTTTAAGTATTGTTTGATTTTATTTTCCTTAGCCATAACTAAATCTGTTTTCACAAGTTTATTTTCTGTAAAAAGCCATTTGTGTTGAATGTGGGCCAAGTCATAAATAACATTGTGAAGCAATTGAAAGAGAGATGTGCTCAGCTATCTTTAACGTTATCCCACTTGATAGCAGGCAAACAGATAGACAACAACCCAGACAAATAGCAGACAAATGTACATTAGTTTGTTTTTGTGTTTTTGTGGAATATGCTAATTGCACAGAATTATTATAAAATACAGAAATTACTTTGAAATGACAAATTGTGTCATTGACAGAATATAAACGGAATTACGTAATAAGACATAAAATAATGCACATTGCACTTGTCTTAAGTTATGTGGAAATAAAGCAAATAAAAGAGAAGGTATCAAGTAATTTTATCAACTGGCCCGCGTCCCCTTGACATTTTTGTAATGTGGCCCACTGGTTCAGAAGTTTGAGTATCCCTGCAGTACTGTATAGTATCATCTCTTACCAGACGGCTTCTTTGTCTTGGTCTGAAGATTTTCATAGATTTCGTCGTCTGTCTGTTGCAGATCAAGCTGGTCACAATGACCTTCAACAGCCATTTCTCCTTCAACTCGTCCTGCTGTAGTCGTGGTCTCATCCTCATAGTTTATACCATCTTCCTCTTGGAGCTCAATGTTTCCATAAACTCCATCTACGGCCATTTCTACCTTTACTTGAGTTGTTCTTGCTGGTATTTGAAATTATCAACCTCTTCACAACACACTTAAACCACTTAGACCTGTGGCCGATTCTAAAAACACCTTCTAAATCCTGATCTTGAGTTTTCAGAAAAACGTTTAATATTTATTCCAAAGAATTACAAAATGATGTTGCTGTAGCAACAACTACCCAATAAGGGTTTTGCGGTTTGAAAGGTAAAAAAAAAAAAAACATACAGGGGTTACCGATCTAAATGGGTTAACCCATGGGTTAACCCATTTAGAGGCCGATTCTAAAAAACACCTTCTAGATATTACAATTTCTATTAAAAAAAGAAAAAGAAAAATGTTGCTATATAGCAAAATATGACACAGATGCTGTCCGTCCTGGATTGAACTGTAAAAAGAGGTGTAGGTTACAACAGGTCTAAACAGGCTAAGACTTTATCTTCACTGCCCTAAACATGACATTGCTGTTACATTTATACCACATATGACAGCTCAGACTGTGCACCAATGAAAAAAAAAACACCTCTGCACGCACGCGCACACACACGCACACACACACACACACACACACACACACACACACACACACACACACACACACACACACACACACACACACACACACACACACACACACACACAAACACACACAAACACCACCTCCTCTGCTAATGTGGTGTAACACCATTTCCTTCTTTTGTTCTTTCTCTTTCTTCGATCCCCTCCCAAACAGCACATACAGTGCATTTATCAACCACTGCACACACACAGAGTCTAATCAGTATCCACTATGAACTGTTTACTGCTCAGTGTTTAGCAGCAGGTGTACTTTGACAGCAGTTCAGGGACACAGAGGTTAGAGTTGGTTCCTATGAGGAGACTGGACTGTTCACAAACCCCTCACTAAACTGAGTAAGGCCTGGATAAGGCCATTAGTCCGACGCTGGTGAATGCTAACCTGGTGAATGCTACTATGCCTAAACCTAAAGTAAAACTATGTCTAAACCTAACCCTAACACAGGACTAATGCTTATGGGCAGTCCCCGTCTCTGCAGCCCTGACAACATCAGCTCATTTCTGCTCAGTGGTTTTACACATTTTATTACGAGAGGAAATTGCTCTAGTTTCACATGCGTATAGCTGTACTGACAGTCGCTATAGAAGTATGCCTGTACTGGCTACTATAGAAGTTACCAGACCACAGTTTTACTCTAACTTCATGATCTCTATATGATTGCATAATGCATTACACACATTTTACAAATAAAACAATACAAATTATAAACGAATGGGACCTATTGTTTGACCCAAAATGTATGAATGAATCTGTGTGTGTGCATGCATGCAAATTGCATGTGCGCGAACGTGCGTGCGTGCGTGCGTGCGTGCGTGCGTGCGTGCGTGCGTGCGTGCGTGCGTTCGTGTGTGCGTGTGTGTGTGTGTTGATTCAACAAGTTAGCAATGTATAGTTGTGCAGGGTTTGCAAAGTGAGTGCATGCATCATTTAAATACTTTTTCTATCAAGTGGGATAGAAAACAGTGAGTGAGTGAGTGAGTGAGTGAGTGAGTGAGTGAGTGAGTGAGTGAGTGAGTGAGTGAGTGAGTGAGTGAGAGAATTACAGCGTTCAAAACATTGGCATATTCCTTCAAAAGTGTACAGAAAATGAAAAAAATATGTCTGTATGCGGCCACAACCAACTGTAAATGTATTATTTTTAAATAGACATACAAGTTTTAATTACATTCTAAAATCCATAGAGTCTGTTCTACTCGAAGTGGGGTGTCCGAAACATCCAATTTTAATCTGCTCCATTTTTGACTGGATCCAATACTCTTTGGTGCCAGACTAGTGCCAGTAAATCAGAATGTTTCTCGGCAAAATTCGGTTCGGTTCAAATATCCTCAGTTCCGTTTCGGGACGGGTCTGATTTTTTGGGCCTGTGCTACCCTCTACAGCAGCCCCTCATCAATACTGGTGGTTCTCCTGTTTGTTTGCCTACCCAGGGCCCGCAAACACATCTGGATCACACAAACCCAGAGGAGTGCATTTGGGTCCCCATCCGGAATCAATGGGGATAAATTTAAGCTATTGGGGGTGAACAGCTCCTTTAAGGCCTGGATAAGGTTGTGGATCCCACCTTTCAGCAGCTGTCGCAGGTTCCCCTATGGAAGACGATTTAACTATTTGAAATCTTTACATTTCAGCATGTCATTAAGTGAACATTTTCACTTTAGATTCCATGTTACTTTCTGTTTGAAAACGGAATTGAACCTCTGCTCTGCTAGGCTCTGTGGTTTTACATCTTTCATTATGAGAGGAAATTGTTCTAGTTTCACATGCGTTGGCTTTACTGACACTGACAGTCACTATAGATAGAAGTGACCAGACCACAGTTTTACTGTAGCCTCATACTCTCTATAAAGTTGCATAATGGACTACAGACATTTTACAAATAAAAAAAATTGCAAATTATAAATGAAAGGGACCTAATTGTTTGACGCAAAATGTTTTAATTAAACTGTGTGTGTCCGTGTAATATGTGCATGGTAAAAGTGCACTAACCCCTAGAGTCATGTGGGAAAGTGTAGATGATACACAGACTCCTCTAAATGGTAAATGGTGCATTCAATGGTGCATTACATTCACCCATTCACTTCACACACACATTCATACACGGATGACGGAGGAAACCATACAAGGTACCAACCTGATGGCGGTGGAAACCACGCAAGGCACCAACCTGCGCATCGGGAGCAACTAGGTGTTCAGAGTCTTGTTAAAGGACACTTCAACACTAATTCTGGGGGAGCCTGGGATCGAACGCCGCTCTACCTCCTGAGCCACTGCCCCCCCATCCCCTGATACACTCATCATCTAAGGCAGGGGTTTTCAAAGTGGGTGATGGGGCACCCTGGGGTGCCGCGACAGCAGTCCAGGGGTGCCGCGAGATAATTTGATAATATTTGGAATTTATTTGGACATTTAAAAAATTATTTAGTATCATTTTAAACTTGAAGTACAAAGTTATTTTCAGTCAGTTCTAACCAAAATGGCTATTATCTCAATGTTTTCCTCGCAACTTAATCACTAAAATATCGTCACTGTCGGGCAGAAACCTTGTATCTCCTCATTTCTTTTGCCCTGCCTCATCATACAAGACAGTCGCACAAAACTAGTGAAAAGAGCTATCTACAAGCACACAACGCCTCACGATGTGTGCTTGTAGATCTACTGTTTTCACTAGTTTAGTACATTTCATAGATGATAAATACAAAACGAACGGTTTTGGACATACAAGGTTTCCACCTGACAACGACGATATTATGCTATAAATATAAAGTGCTGGGAGTGAAAATTATAATGTAGGGGTGCCTCGGATTAAAAGAAAATATGTATGGGGTGCCCTGAGACAAAAACGTTTGGGAAACCCTGATCTAAGGAATCCTGGGGACATATTTGATTGTACGACCTATGGTTCAAGAGTTATGGGCCAGAAGAACATGAAGTGACTGTAGAACCACGATGAGACTTGTTCTTCCCTGGCCTTTACTTGGAGTCTGAATGGGTCGACATTTGTTTGTACTCTCGTTCACTCAAGCTTCACAACTTAGAGCAATAATTTGAGCTCGAGTTTTTTACAATGTCCTGTGTGCCCTAAAAGTGCCCTTTATTTCACATATTTAAGTTTACAATTGATACATTAATCATTAATAGAGGAGAAAAGAAAGCAACAGTTGGTTACTGTGTGTGTAGGCCTACGTGTTTTTCTCAGCTTTTCTAAGTAACCCAAACCGTTCCTGGAACCTAAAGCTGACCACAATGTCAGGGTACATAGAGTCACATGGGTCCCCTCACTTCGTTTAGTACAAGGAGGTGTTAAAACCACACTGCTCAAGTAAAGCACAAGCTTTTCACACATCCATCACATCAACATGTTTAGAGTAGTTTTGAGTCACAATGGTATGATTAATATAACAGTGTGGAAAGAAAGAAATCCATCGATTGCATAATATATGTATACATTTTAAGTCTGGATTTTATTGTTGCATTGTCCAAAGTGATGTCTAGGACAGCACTAGTATAGTGGTTAGAGCATGTGCCCATCATGCAGAAGGTTGTGGTTTTGAACCCTGCCTGGGGTCGACGTCACCAAGGCCATGCAGTCGCAAACCCGCAACAGTTTCGGTTCAGAGCCAAGACTTAGCAAGGGCTTAGGGGCTTTTCATGCATGTCAATAAGAGAGTCCCCAAAGTACCCCTGACAAACTGAAGGAAGAGCATAAACGTTGAAGATGTCACAAGATAGAAAACATCATGACATTGAACAAAAGAGGAGCGATCCGAGCACTCAAAAACGTTTACAAAAAGGAGGAGAGCGGACGTAAAAACTGGGTACTTTATTATTTCATGATAAAATGAGCCAACATGTTTCGACCTCTCTGAGTCTTCATCAGGGCATATATGAGGCAAACAGACAAACAGAAGTCCTTATATGCAGAGAGTAGCAGAGTTGCAGAGACCTAGTCAATCAGCACTAAGGACCCACACCCAAAATTGCACAAGGGTGTGTGTGAGCTACACAAAGGGTAATTACACAGAAACAGAAGCAATCAATCAATTAAGCAATAAGGCTAAATAAAGAAAGAAAAAAATAAGATATATACACATTTAACGAATAAAGCAGTAACAATGGCAAGACCAAGAAAAGTATAACTGCAAAAAATATAAATTAAAGAAAACACATAAAGTCAATATCCTCATTCAGACCTGGAGAGCACAGTGCGTCCAGGGAGTGGATCCAAAATGTTTCTCTCTGGTTTAATTTTTTGAGCCGATCACCGCCTTCTGAATTAAAGATTAACAGATTTAATTAAAAATTAAATCACTTCTGAATTAAAGCTTAACAGAGTAACAAAGAGAAGAAACACATGATTTAACTGAAGAAAAGAGTTACCATAATCCTACCATGTTGGTGAAACAACGTTCGCCTCCACATAAAAGAGGAACAAGAGGACTCCACTTCAGAGACACTTGTTCAGGCTTTTTGTAAGCTTCCTTGGGTTTTGAAATGTATTTCTGTGTGGACTCCAGGAAGAGAAGCTGCTGCTAAGGTAGTATGGTGATCGCAAATAATCAATAAACAATAAACAATAAATGTAATATCTACAGTACATTTTCATTGGGTAGAATAATTGCAAGGCAGACAAACCAAGCAAACACACAAAGTACTACATGCAAACACCGCCATCATGTAGCTGTAGCAACACAGCAGCTAACATTGTGAAAGTATGATTTCAGCACATAACTCTTTCACAGATCCAGGTGTTAGTTTCAGAACACGGTCTGTCAATCCATCCTCCAAACCCATGTTCAACACAGTGTTCACCTCGCCCATCGTTATTAGGCCGACCAGAATCCCAGAACCTGGAACACATGTACAAGGAAGGCCTTTTCACTCAATCTTTTTTAATCAAGATCTCAAGTGATCTAATAGTGAAGTAGACAACATACATAATGTATTATTAGCAGTGTAATAGGATCACATTTTAAAATATGCCTGTATAATTTAATATCTAAAACATACTTAAAATGTTTGTTAAAATGAACAAGAAAAGAATGAAGTTAAAATGAACATAAGTCTTACGTTGGTGAGGTCAGTGCGGTTCCATCCACCCACTGAAACGATCCTTCTGTGTCTCTGTCAGTCAGACCCAGCCACACTCTCTTGTGGAAATTGGCAACAAAGTCCTGGAAAGAAACAAACGCTAGTTAATCACACACACACACACACACACACACACACACACACACACACACACACACACACACACACACACACACACACACACACACACACACACACACACACACACACACACACACACAAAATACCTGTTCTTCTTTGCTGTTTATGACAATCAGGTCTGAATGTCTGTCTCTGCACCACAGTCTGCTCTCTGCCCAGTTCTTCTGCCCAGTAGAGATGTAATAACAGCCTCTGTCAAATTTCTGCCATCCAGGTGTTTCTAAGGACAGAATCAATAAGTAACTATTATTTCATTTGCTCAAATTGACACATTGTGAATGACATGATAAAACAATGAAACACATTATAATATCTCACTGACCACAGAGTCTCCTCTTCATGCAGTCTCTCTCTTCAGTCAGGTTGTTATGGCTGGTCATCAACTGGTTTAAACTGGCCTGCAGTTGGTCTTTCTCAACCATGTTGGAATGATCTGTACGGAAACAGCACACACACACACACACACACACACACACACACACACACACACACACACACACACACACACACACACACACACACACACACACACACACACACACACACACACACACACACACACACACCTGCTTTTATTTGCTGTTTGTGATGTGCATGTTTAACTATATTCCCCACTTACAATCCTAGCTAACTCTAACTCTAAGGTTGCATTTGGATATAGAGCACTGAGTGCCAATATGTGAGTGTATACGTGAGAGTACTAGTACTAGTAACGCACGGTACGCACCCTATGGTAAGCAGGGAACATAGAACCTGGGGAACATAGGGACGACCCCAACCAGACTGGAGTCTTTCTATGTGGAGTTTGAATGTTCTCCCATTGTTCACTTGGCTTTCCTCCAACACCAAAACACATGCATTAGGGATGAACTCCTGTCAGTGTCCTTGAGCAAGGCACTGGCCATAGAGCTGGAGCTGCTCCTTCTGCTCAGTGGCTGATCACTGCTCCCAGTAGTAAGGATGCTCCGTGGGTTCTCCTCACTGCTCCCAGTAGTAAGGATGGTCCCTGGGTTCTGCTCAGTGGCTGCTCACTGCTCCCAGTAGTTTTGTTTGTCTTGTATTGTATGTGTAGCAAAGACTTTAATTGTATTTCTGCCTCTTGGCCAGTTCCCACTTGTAAGAGACTATATGTCTCAATGTGTTTTTACTGGTTAAATAAAGGTTAAATAAATACATAAAATGGAAATAATAGTAAGGATGGGTCAAATGCAGAGGGTGAATTCACTCATGGGGATACTAAAGCAATCAGCTACTAGAGGTCGCTGTTTACCTTAGATTTTACAATGGCTGAGAGGTGTTGGTCTGTACTAACCAGACTGTCTCTGACCCTCTTAGTCATTGTAAAATAGAGGTAAACAGCACGCATGGCTTATTGCTTTTCTAAAATGTTTACTATATCCTATGTTAACATGGAATTCACAATCAAAACAGTTCTTAGTGACAATTCAAATGTTATGAAATTAGACTTACAGAGATAGAGTGGCAGTCCAATGCTGATGAGCGCTAGAACAGCACAAAGCAATCCAACACCGACTCGAACCAGTCTTTTGTCTGGACACACACACACGCACGCACGCGCGCACGCACGCGCACAGAGAGAGAGAGCTGAGATCCTGTCCTTGAAATTTGATGTCCTCACAAGTGTAGTAATACAAATGTGTTTGTGTGTGTGAGAGAGAGAGGGTTCTGTAGGCCTGCCAATTCGGGCCGGCCTTGGGCTTTTTTTTATTTATTTTTTATTTTTTTTACCATCATAGTAGGGTCTCAAACCAAGATTCTGTGACCATCCTCTGGCAAGGATGGTTTGATGATTGATTTGACCTCTATGGACCCTTTATAAAAGATTTAGCCCCCATGTCCCTCGTCACCCATGAGGATTCCAAATCTGACCCCATTTGAATCATAAGACCTTGTTTAATTAGCATAATGCATGTTCAATTAGCATATATTATGCATAAGTAACAACTCCAAGCAAACGTGGTCATTTTCTGTTCTGTGTTATTCCAAGTACTTATTTTTACAAATATTATTATTCCTGCACATCTGACCACTACTGAAGCAGTAAATATTCCAATAAAGTGCTCTTTGTTCATGTAATAAGCTAGTATGTCCATAATTCTTTTTCTGTATGTAGTGGGTTGAGCATTCACTCTAGTCATGTGACGGCCCCTAATTACACATTCAGGACAGCTGAGACACCTGGCTGAATAAAAGGGAGCCACACCCGGCCATCAGAGTAGCTGGCTGGCTTGTGGCGATTGCCTGGTGGTGTATTGGGTCGTAAGTGCTAGAGCTTCATTGATGGTATGCACTACCTGTATGTTTTTGCGACCGTCAAGTCGCAGTTTAGTATCAAAACCTCCACCGGCCGTCCGTCGGTCGGTCACACGTCACACGTCACACCTTTGCCCTGCTCATATCTCCGCATCAGTATGACATCACACCACATGTGTACACAAACCTTTGTGTACGTTGCTGTGGCAACAGTCTGTTGTTGCTGGTCTGTTAGTGTACGTTAGCAACCACCTTAGCAACCATGGTTTTACCCTAGCAACCAACTCTTTACCCTAGCAACCAACTGTTTACCATAGCAACCATGTTTTTTTACCCTAGCAACCAACTGTTTACCATAGCAACCATTTTTTACCCTAGCAACCAACTGTTTACCATAGCAACCATGTTTTTTTTACCTTAGCAACCAACTGTTTACCATAGCAACCATGTTTTTTACCCTACATCCCTCCATATATGGAGATAACCGACGAATCTCACTAAGTCTGACCTCACAAGCCCCATATTTGGACACGAACAACATATAACTCCATATATAGAGACATAGCTGCTGACATCAGTATGACATCACACTGCTGACATCAGTATGACATCACACCGTACACAAATGACCCTTATATAAGACCGGCATTATCTACCGACAACTGCTATAAGCCAACCCTGGTGATAAGGTCTGAGTCGAAGAAATGCTTCTTTCCTGGCAAGAATTGCCCCTTTATACTGTAGGGCTCGTTTGTGTATTGTATGACATCACGCCACATCATCGGCTGAGGACTGTGTGATGTCATCATATCTCCATATATGGAGACATAAGTTGCTCATGCCCAAATATGGGCTGGTGAGGTCAGACTTAGTGTGATGCGTAGGTTATCTCCATATATGGAGATTCAACTTCAATGAGTATATAAGACCGGCATTATCTACCGACAGCTGCTATAAGCCAACCCTGGCGATAAGGTCTGAGTCGAAGAAATGCTTCTTTCCTGGCAAGAATTGCCCCTTTATACTGTAGGGCTCGTTTGTGTATTGTATGACATCACGCCACATCATCGGCTGAGGACTGTGTGATGTCATCATATCTCCATATATGGAGACATAAGTTGCTCATGCCCAAATATGGGCTGGTGAGGTCAGACTTAGTGTGATGCGTAGGTTATCTCCATATATGGAGATTCAACTTCAACGAGTAACCATGGCAAACTGTCAACTGCCCGTATGTCTTGAGCGCAATTGAGAGCCTTTGTTACACCCCTAAAAACCAGTACTTGGGATTTGTTGATGTAAATGTTCACATAAAGTGTAATAATTGGTAAAACAAACTTTTGGCCTAATTCTAACAAATTATAATTTGCTCCCAGTTTTGCCTAAATTTGATGTAAAGGTAAAAGTACGTGAGGAGATAAGCATTGGAGAGGATGAATTCACAACTGAAGTCTATGCAACGTAAGTACAGTATGATGCATGGACTTCTCTTAGCATTATCCTGTAGTCTGTAATTTGATTGATTGATTGATTGATTGATTGATTGATTGATTGATTGAAAAGGGAAAAAAAAAAGAAAAGAAACAACAACAACAACAACAACAACACAGTAGCACTTTCCCGACATACAGTCATAGCATCACCAAGGATAAACACAAAATGAAGACCAATAAAGGGCTTATTTCCATTGTTTTCCTCTAATTTCCTCTAATTTCTCTGAGCTTCCACACATAATGGAAACGTATATGTTCTCGGAAGTATGGAAATGGCAACATTTATTTTAGAGGATAGACATGGGGCAACATGGTATATTTGGGGTATATTCATTGCAGATTTTGAAATATTTTCTAGCAGGGTGAAAGGATTAAATACATTTAGGACATTCAGATCCCTGACCCTAACCTGGCGCGAAGTACAACTCAGCCTAACCCTAACTCTAACCTCACACTAACCTTTTTTTAATCCATGGGACTAATATAGGATGAGGATCCTTTACATAGGGAGTGTTTTGTTGTCAGGGACATGCTGGGCCCCTGATTCAGCCTGGGAAAAAAGAGTTGTAGAGGCCTTCATTGCGCGCTATAGAGAGATCTCTCTCTATAGCACTGCTGCTACTCAAAGATTTGCCGTTTCAGATCATGACAAGTGACAAGCCAGTGGGCCAATTACTGTACATGAGTTATATTTCGTTGTTGTCGGGTGGAAACCTTGTATGTCCAAAACCGTTTGTTTTGTATTCATCATTTTAAAAATGATTTAAACTAGTGAAAACAGCCGATCTACAAGCACACAATGCCTCGCACCGCCAGGCATTGTGTGCTTGTAGATCTGCTGTTTTCACTACTTTTGTGCAACGGCCTTGTATGATGAAGCAGGGCTTTGCTTTGCGAAAAACTTTATACATTTGAAACTTGGAGATACGAGGTTTCTGCCCGACAATGGCGATTTACTTTGTTGGCCGCCCAGCCCCCAAAATGGAACGAAGGCCGACATTTTATTTTAATTTTTTTTCCTAATGGCCGGGAATGAACCGGCCGTTCGGGAGTTGTCCCTGTTCGCTGTTACTACGTGTCATCTGTTCTACACCCAACTCTAACCCTTACCCTAAACCTAACCTCAGTGGGGTGAGTCGCTAACCCTCCCGACGCTCCATTGTCGAAATGACGGTCGTTCGAAAGAGCGAGATTTCCCCCTTTTCATACAGGTATTCTTACTCTTTACTCCATCAGGTATACATATGGGCAACCTGTGCCTGGTAAGGCAGAAGTGGAGATGTGCCGACCACTCAAAAAAGGCATTTTTATCCCGCTTACGTTCCATCCGGAACACCCAGAGGGCATCCCTGCTATTACTGCACCCTGCCATAAAGAGAGTAAACAGGTGACATGGCATGTTGATACTTCCCTGTGTAGTAAAAGATCGGTTGGTCGGTCGGACTACTTACCATCAATCATTATCTCCCTCTCTCTGTAGTCAACTCCAAGCAATGTGTTTATCGACTTTCTTATATTTTATATTGTACATTTGTATATTGTACAGACGGACAAGAGCGGCTGCGCCAGCTTTACTTTGAAAATGTCCACTTTCACCGGACCTGACCAAGACGTTCTTGAGGATCATCTGCACCTCAATGCTAAAGTAGAGGAAGATGGAACAGGCAAGTCTTCACAGAGATAGAAGCAAACAGTGAGCGTCAGCTTCAAGCTCAGTAGCTCATCAGAATGATGATGTTTCTGAGGGTAAATTTACTATAATCAAATAGTCAAAGTATGTATAGGGCTGGTTAATGTATGTTTTGTAATAATAATATTACAGATAGTACAATATTTGCCTCTGAGATGTATAGTGGAAGAGAAGTATAAAGTATTGGACATACTTTTATATGTACTTAATATACTTTCACCTCTGTCCACAGGCGTTATACGGCCACAAGGGAAAGTGATCGATATCTCTTATGCAATTGGAGAGCTTTCCTTTATTTATGTGACGTCCAAGGTGTTTGAGGGGCAATCAGTGATTGAAGGAAAAGTAAGTCCAAATATTACGATTTTTCACCCATCAATTCAACACAGTTCACACACTCCCGACTCGTATGTATTCTACATGATTATTATGTTGTATTTCCGACAGGTCAAAGCACGTTACTTGAATAACACGGCCATTCCCGACATGTTGGTGTACATGTTTGAAGGCGAAGGGCAGTCAGTAAGTAAAATATTGAACCTCAAAACTGACAATGATGGTGTGGCCGCTTTCTCATTCAACACGCCAAAAACGGAGATCATGCTCACAGTAAGTCAAGAGACAACCACAACCACATATTGATAGGGACAGCGAGACCTCACGGTTATACTGTAGGTCACAGACAGGACAGTGACTGAAGGGGCTGAAAGCAAACACCAGCACTTAACTGCAATCTTCAGTGGACAGTAGATGGCAGCTAGGGCCAGACTGGGACATAAATTCGGCCCTGGCATCTTGGCCCAGACTGGCCCACCAAATCTGACGCAAACCGAACATAGAAGATCTACAACCCCACTACGCGCCGAGGCAGCGGCACGTTGTGGGCTTGTAACAGTTGTTATATATTTGAGTGAAGCTCCTGGGCCACAGTAGCCTGTGATTGGGCTACTAGTCTGGTATTCAGATGATAGACAAGCCAGTCTCTTTGCTCTGTGGGCTGGTGCTACAGAAGAATTGGCCCTCTCCAATTAGTGGCCACCCAGCCCAAAAATTATCTTAACTATCCTAAAATGGGGCAGAACAAAATAATAGGTTTTGGTTTCGGCCCACCCGGCATATGCGCGGTATGCCAGATGCCCAATCCACCCCTGGTAGATGACCAGGCAGCAGATAAGAGGTATACTGTATGCAGTCAGGCCAAAGACAGACAAAACAGATTCCATAACTGACCGATCAACTCATTTACTGCCAATGACGTTTGGGCCTTTTTTCCAAGGCCCACACCGCCAAAGATGTGTAACATGTCAAAACACATGTTTTCAGTGTTATACAGTATATAAGATATGCTATTTTCAATGGCCAATAACTACAGAACTGAAGGGTCAAATGACTCACTTTTTTGTGGAAGCACAGAGAAAACCTCCATGGTCGTATCGATCGGGGTATTTTGATCGTACTGGAGATAAATATAGAGGGTATGCACATTCAAATCGAGTGGCACAATTGAGTCGCTGAACCAAATGGATTTGGTTCCATATGTGCACTCTGAGTTAAGGCTATATATCTGTCCACTCATTTTGTAGGTCCATGGCAAAAAAAAAAAAAAATGTCCACCACAAGTCAACATTGGTCAATTATGACTCCTTATGAAAGAGTGAAAGGAATAAAGAATGAGTGATTTAAATCTTGTCTTTTCTTGCTGTGATGAAGCCTAGTGCTAATCCAGAGCTAAACCTACACCCTCGTGCCAGAACGCCGTACTGGCGCGAGCGGCAACATCGCCTGTCGGTGCGGAGGCCAGGGAGGCCAGGGAGCTCACTGGAGGTGAAGAAGGTGGAGGAGGAGAGGCCACTGCTCTGCGGAGTGGAAAACCACATCACCATCCACTACACTGTAGCTGGAGAGACTGCAGGCCCTATGGACCTGATGTACCTGGTGAGTGGCTCTCTCCAACGCATGCACGCATGCACGCACGCATAAGCACAAGCACACGCACACGCACACGCACACGCACACACACACACACGCACACACACACACACACACACACACACACACACACACACACATGCACGTGCAACAGTCTCGTAATTAATACATTCCTTTGCATACTGAGCCATGTACTCTCTGTATATCTGTAAAATGCTATTGATTGCGACCGTCAGGGAGCAGTTTACTATGAAAACCTCCACCGGCCGGCCGTCCGTCCGTCCGTCCGTCCGTCCGTCCGTCGGTCACACGTCACACGTCACACCTTTGCCCTGCTCATATCTCCGCATCAGTATGACATCACACCACATGTGTACACAAACCTTTGTGTACGTTGCTGTGGCAACAGTCTGTTGTTGCTGGTCTGTTAGTGTACGTTAGCAACCACCTTAGCAACCATGGTTTTACCCTAGCAACCAACTGTTTACCCTAGCAACCAACTGTTTACCATAGCAACCATGTTTTTTACCCTAGCAACCAACTGTTTACCATAGCAACCAGATACGCAGAGCAGGGATCTCCATATATGGGCATAAACAGGTGACATCACACTGATGTCAGATACTCAGAGCAGGGATTTCTCCATAATATATGGGCATAAAAGGGATTCTGTTAGGGATCTCCATATATGGGCATAAAAGGGATTCTGTTAGGGATCTCCATATATGGGCATACAAGGGATTATGTTAGGGATCTCCATATATGGGCATAAAAGGGATTCTGTTAGGGATCTCCATATATGGGCATAAAAGGGATTCTGTTAGGGATCTCCATATATGGGCATAAAAGGGATTCTGTTAGGGATCTCCGTATATGGGCATAAAAGGGATTCTGTTAGCTGTTAGTGATCTCCATATATGGGCATAAAAGGGATGCTGTTAGGGATCTCCATATATGGGCATAAAAGGGATTCTGTTAGGGATCTCCATATATGGGCATGAAAGGGATTATGTTAGGGATCTCCATATATGGGCATAAAAGGGATTGTATCCCAGATGATGCCCTGTTAGGAGATCCACACTAACAGAATCCATATATGGTCCTACCGACAGCTGCTATAAGCCAACCCTGGCGATAAGATCTGAGTCGAAGAAATGCTTCTTTCCTGGCAAGAATTGCCCCTTTATACTGTAGGGCTCGTTTGTGTATTGTATGACATCACGCCACATCATCGGCTGAGGACTGTGTGATGTCATCATATCTCCATATATGGAGACATAAGTTGCTCATGCCCAAATATGGGCTGGTGAGGTCAGACTTAGTGTGATGCGTAGGTTATCTCCATATATGGAGATTCAACTTCAATGAGTAACCATGGCAAACTGTCAACTGCCCGTATGTCTTGATTGCGACCGTAGGTCGCAGTTTAGTATCAAAACCTCCACCGGCCGTCCGTCGGTCGGTCACACGTCACACGTCACACCTTTGCCCTGCTCATATCTCCGCATCAGTATGACATCACACCACATGTGTACACAAACCTTTGTGTACGTTGCTGTGGCAACAGTCTGTTGTTGCTGGTCTGTTAGTGTACGTTAGCAACCACCTTAGCAACCATGGTTTTACCCTAGCAACCAACTGTTTACCCTAGCAACCAACTGTTTACCATAGCAACCATGTTTTTTTACCCTAGCAACCAACTGTTTACCATAGCAACCATTTTTTACCCTAGCAACCAACTGTTTACCATAGCAACCATGTTTTTTTTTACCTTAGCAACCAACTGTTTACCATAGCAACCATGTTTTTTACCCTACATCCCTCCATATAAGGAGATAACCGACGAATCTCACTAAGTCTGACCTCACAAGCCCCATATTTGGACACGAACAACATATAACTCCATATATAGAGACATAGCTGCTGACATCAGTATGACATCACACTGCTGACATCAGTATGACATCATACCGTACACAAATTACCCTTATATAAGACCGGCATTATCTACCGACAACTGCTATAAGCCAACCCTGGCGATAAGGTCTGAGTCGAAGAAATGCTTCTTTCCTGGCAAGAATTGCCCCTTTATACTGTAGGGCTCGTTTGTGTATTGTATGACATCACGCCACATCATCGGCTGAGGACTGTGTGATGTCATCATATCTCCATATATGGAGACATAAGTTGCTCATGCCCAAATATGGGCTGGTGAGGTCAGACTTAGTGTGATGCGTAGGTTATCTCCATATATGGAGATTCAACTTCAATGAGTATATAAGACCGGCATTATCTACCGACAGCTGCTATAAGCCAACCCTGGCGATAAGGTCTGAGTCGAAGAAATGCTTCTTTCCTGGCAAGAATTGCCCCTTTATACTGTAGGGCTCGTTTGTGTATTGTATGACATCACGCCACATCATCGGCTGAGGACTGTGTGATGTCATCATATCTCCATATATGGAGACATAAGTTGCTCATGCCCAAATATGGGCTGGTGAGGTCAGACTTAGTGTGATGCGTAGGTTATCTCCATATATGGAGATTCAACTTCAATGAGTATATAAGACCGGCATTATCTACCGACAGCTGCTATAAGCCAACCCTGGCGATAAGGTCTGAGTCGAAGAAATGCTTCTTTCCTGGCAAGAATTGCCCCTTTATACTGTAGGGCTCGTTTGTGTATTGTATGACATCACGCCACATCATCGGCTGAGGACTGTGTGATGTCATCATATCTCCATATATGGAGACATAAGTTGCTCATGCCCAAATATGGGCTGGTGAGGTCAGACTTAGTGTGATGCGTAGGTTATCTCCATATATGGAGATTCAACTTCAACGAGTAACCATGGCAAACTGTCAACTGCCCGTATGTCTTGAGTGCAATTGAGAGCCTTTGTTACACCCCTAAAAACCAGTACTTGGGATTTGTTGATGTAAATGTTCACATAAAGTGTAATAATTGGTAAAACAAACTTTTGGCCTAATTCTAACAAATTATAATTTGCTCCCAGTTTTGCCTAAATTTGATGTAAAGGTAAAAGTACGTGAGGAGATAAGCATTGGAGAGGATGAATTCACAACTGAAGTCTGTGCAACGTAAGTACAGTATGATGCATGGACTTCTCTTAGCATTATCCTGTAGTCTGTAATTTGATTGATTGATTGATTGATTGATTGATTGATTGATTGATTGATTGAAAAGGGGAAAAAAAAGAAAAGAAACAACAACAACAACAACACAGTAGCACTTTCCCGACATACAGTCATAGCATCACCAAGGATAAACACAAAATGAAGACCAATAAAGGGCTTATTTCCATTGTTTTCCTCTAATTTCCTCTAATTTCTCTGAGCTTCCACACATAATGGAAACGTATATGTTCTCGGAAGTATGGAAATGGCAACATTTATTTTAGAGGATAGACATGGGGCAACATGGTATATTTGGGGTATATTCATTGCAGATTTTGAAATATTTTCTAGCAGGGTGAAAGGATTAAATACATTTAGGACATTCAGATCCCTGACCCTAACCTGGCGCGAAGTACAACTCAGCCTAACCCTAACTCTAACCTCACACTAACCTTTTTTTAATCCATGGGACTAATATAGGATGAGGATCCTTTACATAGGGAGTGTTTTGTTGTCAGGGACATGCTGGGCCCCTGATTCAGCCTGGGAAAAAAGAGTTGTAGAGGCCTTCATTGCGCGCTATAGAGAGATCTCTCTCTATAGCACTGCTGCTACTCAAAGATTTGCCGTTTCAGATCATGACAAGTGACAAGCCAGTGGGCCAATTACTGTACATGAGTTATATTTCGTTGTTGTCGGGTGGAAACCTTGTATGTCCAAAACCGTTTGTTTTGTATTCATCATTTTAAAAATGATTTAAACTAGTGAAAACAGCCGATCTACAAGCACACAATGCCTCGCACCGCCAGGCATTGTGTGCTTGTAGATCTGCTGTTTTCACTACTTTTGTGCAACGGCCTTGTATGATGAAGCAGGGCTTTGCTTTGCGAAAAACTTTATACATTTGAAACTTGGAGATACGAGGTTTCTGCCCGACAATGGCGATTTACTTTGTTGGCCGCCCAGCCCCCAAAATGGAACGAAGGCCGACATTTTATTTTAATTTTTTTTCCTAATGGCCGGGAATGAACCGGCCGTTCGGGAGTTGTCCCTGTTCGCTGTTACTACGTGTCATCTGTTCTACACCCAACTCTAACCCTTACCCTAAACCTAACCTCAGTGGGGTGAGTCGCTAACCCTCCCGACGCTCCTTTGTCGAAATGACGGTCGTTCGAAAGAGCGAGATTTCCCCCTTTTCATACAGGTATTCTTACTCTTTACTCCATCAGGTATACATATGGGCAACCTGTGCCTGGTAAGGCAGAAGTGGAGATGTGCCGACCACTCAAAAAAGGCATTTTTATCCCGCTTACGTTCCATCCGGAACACCCAGAGGGCATCCCTGCTATTACTGCACCCTGCCATAAAGAGAGTAAACAGGTGACATGGCATGTTGATACTTCCCTGTGTAGTAAAAGATCGGTTGGTCGGTCGGACTACTTACCATCAATCATTATCTCCCTCTCTCTGTAGTCAACTCCAAGCAATGTGTTTATCGACTTTCTTATATTTTATATTGTACATTTGTATATTGTACAGACGGACAAGAGCGGCTGCACCAGCTTTACTTTGAAAATGTCCACTTTCACCGGACCTGACCAAGACGTTCTTGAGGATCATCTGCACCTCAATGCTAAAGTAGAGGAAGATGGAACAGGCAAGTCTTCACAGAGATAGAAGCAAACAGTGAGCGTCAGCTTCAAGCTCAGTAGCTCATCAGAATGATGATGTTTCTGAGGGTAAATTTACTATAATCAAATAGTCAAAGTATGTATAGGGCTGGTTAATGTATGTTTTGTAATAATAATATTACAAGTAGTACAATATTTGCCTCTGAGATGTATAGTGGAAGAGAAGTATAAAGTATTGGACATACTTTTATATGTACTTAATATACTTTCACCTCTGTCCACAGGCGTTATACGGCCACAAGGGAAAGTGATCGATATCTCTTATGCAATTGGAGAGCTTTCCTTTATTTATGTGACGTCCAAGGTGTTTGAGGGGCAATCAGTGATTGAAGGAAAAGTAAGTCCAAATATTACGATTTTTCACCCATCAATTCAACACAGTTCACACACTCCCGACTCGTATGTATTCTACATGATTATTATGTTGTATTTCCGACAGGTCAAAGCACGTTACTTGAATAACACGGCCATTCCCGACATGTTGGTGTACATGTTTGAAGGCGAAGGGCAGTCAGCAAGTAAAATATTGAACCTCAAAACTGACAATGATGGTGTGGCCGCTTTCTCATTCAACACGCCAAAAACGGAGATCATGCTCACAGTAAGTCAAGAGACAACCACAACCACATATTGATAGGGACAGCGAGACCTCACGGTTATACTGTAGGTCACAGACAGGACAGTGACTGAAGGGGCTGAAAGCAAACACCAGCACTTAACTGCAATCTTCAGTGGACAGTAGATGGCAGCTAGGGCCAGACTGGGACATAAATTCGGCCCTGGCATCTTGGCCCAGACTGGCCCACCAAATCTGACGCAAACCGAACATAGAAGATCTACAACCCCACTACGCGCCGAGGCAGCTGCACGTTGTGGGCTTGAAACAGTTGTTATATATTTGAGTGAAGCTCCTGGGCCACAGTAGCCTGTGATTGGGCTACTAGTCTGGTATTCAGATGATAGACAAGCCAGTCTCTTTGCTCTGTGGGCTGGTGCTACAGAAGAATTGGCCCTCTCCAATTAGTGGCCACCCAGCCCAAAAATTATCTTAACTATCCTAAAATGGGGCAGAACAAAATAATAGGTTTTGGTTTCGGCCCACCCGGCATATGCGCGGTATGCCAGATGCCCAATCCACCCCTGGTAGATGACCAGGCAGCAGATAAGAGGTATACTGTATGCAGTCAGGCCAAAGACAGACAAAACAGATTCCATAACTGACCGATCAACTCATTTACTGCCAATGACGTTTGGGCCTTTTTTCCAAGGCCCACACCGCCAAAGATGTGTAACATGTCAAAACACATGTTTTCAGTGTTATACAGTATATAAGATATGCTATTTTCAATGGCCAATAACTACAGAACTGAAGGGTCAAATGACTCACTTTTTTGTGGAAGCACAGAGAAAACCTCCATGGTCGTATCGATCGGGGTATTTTGATCGTACTGGAGATAAATATAGAGGGTATGCACATTCAAATCGAGTGGCAAAATTGAGTGGCTGAACCAAATGGATTTGGTTCCATATGTGCACTCTGAGTTAAGGCTATATATCTGTCCACTCATTTTGTAGGTCCATGGCAAAAAAAAAAAAAAATGTCCACCACAAGTCAACATTGGTCAATTATGACTCCTTATGAAAGAGTGAAAGGAATAAAGAATGAGTGATTTAAATCTTGTCTTTTCTTGCTGTGATGAAGCCTAGTGCTAATCCAGAGCTAAACCTACACCCTCGTGCCAGAACGCCGTACTGGCGCGAGCGGCAACATCGCCTGTCGGTGCGGAGGCCAGGGAGGCCAGGGAGCTCACTGGAGGTGAAGAAGGTGGAGGAGGAGAGGCCACTGCTCTGCGGAGTGGAAAACCACATCACCATCCACTACACTGTAGCTGGAGAGACTGCAGGCCCTATGGACCTGATGTACCTGGTGAGTGGCTCTCTCCAACGCATGCACGCATGCACGCACGCATACGCACAAGCACACGCACACGCACACGCACACACACACACACACACACACACACACACACACACACACACACACACACACACACATGCACGTGCAACAGTCTCGTAATTAATACATTCCTTTGCATACTGAGCCATGTACTCTCTGTATATCTGTAAAATGCTATTGATTGCGACCGTCAGGGAGCAGTTTACTATGAAAACCTCCACCGGCCGTCCGTCCGTCCGTCCGTCCGCCCGTCCGTCGGTCACACGTCACACCTTTGCCCTGCTCATATCTCCGCATCAGTATGACATCACACCACATGTGTACACAAACCTTTGTGTACGTTGCTGTGGCAACAGTCTGTTGTTGCTGGTCTGTTAGTGTACGTTAGCAACCACCTTAGCAACCATGGTTTTACCCTAGCAACCAACTGTTTACCCTAGCAACCAACTGTTTACCATAGCAACCATGTTTTTTTACCCTAGCAACCAACTGTTTACCATAGCAACCAGATACGCAGAGCAGGGATCTCCATATATGGGCATAAACAGGTGACATCACACTGATGTCAGTACTCAGAGCAGGGATTTCTCCATAATATATGGGCATAAAAGGGATTCTGTTAGGGATCTCCATTTATGGGCATAAAAGGGATTCTGTTAGGGATCTCCATATATGGGCATACAAGGGATTCTGTTAGGGATCTCCATATATGGGCATAAAAGGGATTCTGTTAGGGATCTCCATATATGGGCATAAAAGGGATTCTGTTAGGGATCTCCATATATGGGCATAAAAGGGATTCTGTTAGGGATCTCCATATATGGGCATAAAAGGGATTCTGTTAGCTGTTAGTGATCTCCATATATGGGCATAAAAGGGATGCTGTTAGGGATCTCCATATATGGGCATAAAAGGGATTCTGTTAGGGATCTCCATATATGGGCATGAAAGGGATTATGTTAGGGATCTCCATATATGGGCATAAAAGGGATTGTATCCCAGATGATGCCCTGTTAGGAGATCCACACTAACAGAATCCATATATGGTCCTACCGACAGCTGCTATAAGCCAACCCTGGCGATAAGGTCTGAGTCGAAGAAATGCTTCTTTCCTGGCAAGAATTGCCCCTTTATACTGTAGGGCTCGTTTGTGTATTGTATGACATCACGCCACATCATCGGCTGAGGACTGTGTGATGTCATCATATCTCCATATATGGAGACATAAGTTGCTCATGCCCAAATATGGGCTGGTGAGGTCAGACTTAGTGTGATGCGTAGGTTATCTCCATATATGGAGATTCAACTTCAATGAGTAACCATGGCAAACTGTCAACTGCCCGTATGTCTTGATAATTGGTAAAACAAACTTTTGGCCTATTTGTGGAGATAAGCGACCAACGGTCGCTTATCTCCCGATTAGGGAGTCTTACTGGTAATTGGTAAAACAAACTTTTGGCCTATTTGTGGAGATAAGCGACCAACGGTCGCTTATCTCCCGATTAGGGAGTCTTACTGGTATCAAAACCTCCACCGGCCGTCCGTCCGTCCGTCGGTCACACGTCACACGTCACACCTTTGCCCTGCTCATATCTCCGCACCAAGCAGTGTGATGTCATACTGATTTCATACTGATGTCAGCAGTGTGATGTCATACTGATGTCAGCAGCTATGTCTCTATATATGGAGTTATATGTTGTTCGTGTCCAAATATGGGGCTTGTGAGGTCAGACTTAGTGAGATTCGTCGGTTATCTCCATATATGGAGGGAAAACCAGCTTATGAGCCGATGAGTTGTGTCAGAGTCGAGATCCTGCTTGCATCTAATCTGTCGGTAGATAATGCCGGTCTTATATAAGGGTCATTTGTGTACGGTGTGATGTCATACTGATGTCAGCAGTGTGATGTCATACTGATGTCAGCAGCTATGTCTCTATATATGGAGTTATATGTTGTTCGTGTCCAAATATGGGGCTTGTGAGGTCAGACTTAGTGAGATTCGTCGGTTATCTCCATATATGGAGGGATATCTGGAGATTCAACCTTCAACGATTTTGACATCTTGTTACTAATCTGTCGGTAGATAATGCCGGTCTTATATAAGGGTCATTTGTGTACGGTGTGATGTCATACTGATGTCAGCAGTGTGACAGGAGATATGCAAACAACGGTCGCTTATCTCCCGATTAGGGAGTCTTACTGGTAGTAGATATGATTCTAGTTCTGGGCTTAATATGAGTGTTCTTTAATGTTACAGACATGACGGTGGGAATCCCCTTGTGGGATAGGCTGTTATTTCCCCCCACCTGTCAATAGGCCTATTAGCCTCGTATGGGGATTCGCATGCGGAGCCGCTGTCTATCTAGCTCCTGATGTTTCTGTTGCCTTGTGGACCAGCCGGAGCACTGACCGCGTGGACCCCTCCATGCCATGGCTTCATATGCGGTATCGCATGTGGTGCTGTTCAGCTCCGGGTGGCTCATGACGTGTGGCCTCACCACGATGTGATGACAGCATGGACGGATTAACCCAATTTTTTAGGGCCCCCCCACTAGGGTTGGGTACCGAAATTCGGTACCGGGACAGAACCGATAAGGACATGACGGTTCCTGGGTACCCAAAAATAATATTTACTTTCGGTACCGCTTATCGGTTCCTAGACGCACCAGTAAAAAAGAAGACGTGCTATCCGTTAAAAAAAGGCTACATTACATTACGTGCACTTCACAGGACAAGCCCTACACGGCCACGGGCTACACTATGAAGGGCGCACACTCTGAATTGGGAAGCGGCTCTTGTATTCCTCCAACACACAGACACACAAGCGCACACACAATCGGGGGAGAACTGCGTTGTCACTCAGTCAACAACAACAGCGATGCTAGCAAAATTAGCAGCCCATCCACCAGCACAGCTGAGCCCTGCACAGCCACAGAGAGAAGTGAGATGGAGTCGAAACATTTATGACAGCGTGGCATTCATCTGAAAGACTGTACGGCAACAGCAACAGTGCTTGCGGACCCCCTTGTGTCTCTCTGGGTTATGGTGCGACTGCGGGCTCCGCTCTCTGTCGCTCGCTCGCTGAGCTGTGTTATTTTGTCAAATCTAAGCTGGCAAATCTAATACTTCCGGTAGCCGATCTTTTCAGAATAAGATGCAATAAGACTTCCAGGCGGTGGTCATTTTCGTAATGCAATAATACTTCCAGAGTCCAGACGGTGGTCGACTTCTTAATCTCTTCAGAATAAGAGTATCGCTGAAGACATATGATTTCATTAATTCATTAAAACTGTAATTAAACGTTCAAATTCAATTAAAAAAATATGTTTTAAATGATTCATTCAAACTGTAAATTAAACATTAAAATTTAATTTAAAAAAAAAATGTTTTTGTGTAAAAACCAAACCATTTTGGAACCGAAATAGGAACCGTTTGGAACCGGAACCGATAAGCAGAACCGAAACCGGAACCGGAATCGTAAAAATCCAAACGATACCCAACCCTACCCCCCACTGCCCAGCTCGGATTTTAAGCCATGATGATCATCTGTGGGCCAAGAAAGCACCTGTAGACAACAGAGAAGTAAATTGTCAATGACCACGCGGCCCAGTTCCTCCCAAGGGCCCCTGAGAGCCAAGGGCCCCTGGCAACGGCCCCACCGGCCCAATGGTTAATACAGCCCTGGATGACAGCATGGCCTCTCTTTGCCTAATGTGGCTCTCAATGAGGTAAAGGGCTGCCCGTATTCCTATTTGCGTTCTAAATTGTTTTAAATTGTATTGTTAATGTCTGTTCTTCTGTTAATAGGAGGAGCTCTGTGCCCCTGCTGTTTTTGTCCTTATGATTTTGGTTCTTTGATTATTTTATTTGTGCAAACCAGCTCTAAGGCATAATGGGTTTTACACCTACGATATATATGAGTACTTAACTACGCCAATGCCAGTAGTGCGGGTGGGCCATAGTTGTAGTCCCCACAGGTGGTTGGTCCTGGTATAGGCTGTAGTGGGGTTTTAGTGTTTGCTAGTGCATGGTAGCAGTGTGTGGCATGCTTATTTCCATTCTTAGTGTGAAGAAAACCAGTTTTGTCTCTCTAACATACTTTTGTGTCTTACAGTGAGTGATAAGTGTGTGTGTGTGCGCTCTTGGTGGCGTTGAAACCCCTCTCCCTCACTACCTCACTTCCAGCTTTCCTCCTGTGTGCAAGGACACTATACCCCTGGCTACTGGTAGAGTAGGCTACTGTCATTTTAACCCTTGATACATTTTGTAATGCATTTTTAATAGCGTTTTGTAACTGAAATAAATATATTCCTAACCTCATGACCTCTTCTAGTTTGAAGTCATAAGTAAATTCATTCTGACTTGAACTATAAATAAAACGATTGTTTATTATAAACTGGAAACACACGTCTCTGCTCATCTCCTTTACTAAACCTGTGATTGGGTATTCAATATACATGGTCTATATGGTATTCTTTGGGTGAAATTCCCAGAGTGGCGTTGTCTGGTTGCCTGTTTCCGGGCCTAAGTGCCCTGGTCACATGTATCAATTATTATGACTTTTAGACCACATGTTTGGAAAAGAAAAAAAAAATCAAATCCCAAATCCCATTGACAGAGCCCTCACAGTTGATCCCAATGTAATTTGTCCTGTAGAATCAATTTCTATATTTTTGTATTGTGCATATTTAATGACACAATTTGCTTGTTTGAGCAAATTAGCGTAAATAAGCATAACAAATTGTGTAGGTACTATAGACCAATATATGTGGTATTTAGGGCACAACATCGGCCTAGTATTGTTATCAGATATTACGTGTGTGTGTGTGTGTGTGTGTGTGTGTGTGTGTGTGTGTGTGTGTGTGTGTGTGTGTGTGTGTGTGTGTGTGTGTGTGTGTGTGTTGATGAGCTACTGTATAATAAATTGTTCCTGCCAGCCATTGTCCTCTGGTTTGGGATAATCTATCTAGCTTAAAATATTGTTTCAAGATATTTGCTTGCAGTTTAGACCTCTTCAAATATTTCTGCGAGCTATGTTTGACACAATGATACATCAATCTGTTAATTACAGTGAGGCTGGTCCACTGCGTGTAGTATACAGTCTTTGTCCAAAAGTGCCACTATAGATCACGCAGGGAACTGTCCAGCTGGTTCTCCACATTGGTAGCAGCCAGAGCATAGGCCTTTCTTCTGTCTATCCAGTGTCTCTTGTGACTGACTGGTAGACTGGGGTGTGGCTCCTGCTGTAATGGCTCTTCAGTGTCCCCATCATCATCCACCACACTTGGCTTGTCTGATGTAGGCAAGGTCAGTCTAAACAAGGATGGTAACATTCTGCTTCCTCGAGGACATTGGGGCATTGGGGCATGGGTATCCAAAATGGCCAGGAAGGAGTCCTTGAACAAAGGCTTGTGTCACCAATTCCTCGTGAATATTATACAAATTGTGATAGCTGCATTGGATTAGTCCATTTAGCCTGATGGCATATGCCCCCATGCTCTATTTTTCTCCACCTATTTTGCCATCCTCAAAGGAAGACTGGCCAAAGGCTCCTCTGGTCTGAGGCTTGGTCTGATGCACCTCAGACCAGATGCCAAGGCAAGGTTGGCAGATGTTTTATTCTCAGACAGACCACCCATTGGGTTGATCTGCTATTTCAACCTGGAGGCAGTAGATGCTGATTGGCCCATTTCCATTAGGTTAGGTAACATGGCACCTCATCTAGCACTACTAGTGGGATTCCCAATGCAGAGTCATTGCTCCCTGTATCCCACTCAAACTGCATGGACTCATTGGCTGAACTGGCCTTCAGGCCAGTAGGAAAGGGTGCATCTTCTGAGATATAAACTGGTACAGTATGTCACCCTCTTCTCACTGGCATCCAGCTCTTTCTCTGCCTCTTCCCAGAGAATCGTTTCGAAGACATTTCAGCTCTGATTCAGATTAATGTGTTTGAATTACTGCTATACCCGGAGAGCTCCCCACTTTCTCTGAGTTGCAGACAACATTGTTATTGGTGTCCTGCATTGTGCCTCCAGGCTGCACGTTGGACAGGGTCTTCTCCTGAGTGCATATCTGATAACAATTATAATATTTTGTGCCATATATACCACTTATATTGGTTTAGCTTATTTACACTAATTTGATAAATAAGAAGATTATCTAATTAAATATGCACAATACAAAAATGTAGAAATTGCAGGACAAATTACTTTGGGATCAACTGTGAAAGGTTTGGTATGTGACATTGTTTTCCAAGCATGTGGTCTAGAAGTTAAAGTCATAATAATTGATATATAGAAACATTTTTTATGGACCTACTAGCTTATTACATGAACAAAGAGCACTTTATTGGAATATGTACTGCTTCAGTAGTGGTCAGATGTGCAGGAATAATAATATTTGTAAAAATAAGTACTTGGAATAACACAGAACAGAACATTACCAAGTGTTTACTTTGAGTTGTTATATATGCACAATATATGCTAATTAAACATGCATTATGCTAATTAAACAAGGTCTTATGATTAAAATGGTGTCAGATTTGGAATCCTCATGGTTCACTTGTGAAAAAGTGTCTTCATACATGATTCTCGGTCATCTGGATCAAAGGTTCATTTTTAATGAAGGCGCCGGGCGCCATTTTGAATTTGGCCCTCTAGAAAAAAATGCTGGGATTTTTGCGAGGGACATGGGGGTTAAATCTTTTATAAAGGGTCCATAGAGGTCAAATCAATCATCAAACCATCCTTGCCAGAGGATGGTCACAGAATCTTGGTTTGAGACCCTACTATCAAGCCTGCGGCCGAGCTTGGGCTCAGACCCCATTATATTAAAAAGCTAAACATTTTTGTGCAGTGAATTTCACCACCTAGGCCTGGTGTGTCCACACTTTGTTCAAAGGGGGGCCACATTAGAAAAGATTAAAACACCCAAGGGCCGACCATATATCCTCACATAATGTACATCCGGACCATAGCAAAGTCACATACCGGTAGGCCTACATATGCATTGCATTTAAAAGATTTTATTTAACTACATCATCAAGGTTCAATATCGATGGTCTTTTGTCAGGTGTGTGCTCTGAACAAAACACTAATAACAATATTTCACATTACCAAATGTAACCAGACGTGCAAGGTAAAAAAAAAAACATTTCTTTGCCCCTTTCAGAATGTAACAACAGGGAACAACAAGTAATCCTGACAAATTATACTCTGGGAAAATATTCTTGTTGACGGCGGCTGTTTATAATACGATTTAGGAATGAAGAATAACATTTGTCCCCTGGGCCGCACTTTGGACACCCTGACCTATAGACCATTGTGGGCATGTCTCAGCATGTGTGTTAGTCAGTGAAAGTACACACTAGAAAATAATTAATTAAACTAAAAAGGTGTCAGGCTTCGGGCCGCGGCACCATGTCGGGTCGGGATGGTGTTTTCCTCTGGTGTTTCAGTCCGAGTGTATCAAAGGGTGCGTTCGGAAATGCGCACCGGGTGGCGAGTATTCCTACCGTAGGAGACGGGTGGACTGCGCGGGCGTTTATCGTGGGCTTGCCCAGGCCCTTACGGCCTGGGCATAAATATAACGATTGCATTCACCACGGCTTCGTAACTCGCGCGGCCGGCCCTGGCCCGCTCTTCGCGGGCACTCGCGCCTGCGGCGCTCGGGCGTTCGCGCCGCTTGCAATGTCGTGGACAATAACCGCTCTACCACACCCGGTGCGCATTTACAAACGCACCCTTTGATACACTCTGACTGAATCACCAGTAGAAAACACTCTCTCATGTCGGGTCAGGGCCGGGCCAGGGCCAGGGCCCGACATTTTAGACCCTTGCAGAGCTCTTGTGTGTTTATTTGTATGTGTGTGTGCGTGCGTGCGTGCGTGCGTGCGTGCGTGCGTGCGTGCGTGCGTACTGTTGTACAGCAAAGTTTAGTTTTAGTAATATTTCTTACCAGGTGGCTTCTTTGTCTTGGTCTGAAGATCTTCATAGATTGCATCGTCTGTCTGTTGCAGATCAGGCTGGTCATAATGGCCTTCAACAGCCATTTCTACTTCAACTCGTCCTGCTGTAGTCATGGTCTCATTCTCGTAGTTTATACCATCTTCCTCTTGGAGTTCAATGTTTCCATAATGTCCTTCTATGGCCATTTCTACCTTTATGACAAGTCATAGAGGTAGATCTTGCCGGTATTTGAAATGATCACCCACTTCACTTAATCCATGGGTTAACCCATTTAGACTCGAAGCAGATTCTACACCTTCTAGATGTTACAATTTCTATTAAAAACAAGAAGAAAAAAAAATATATAATAATATTGCTATAATAGCCTATTATAGCAATGTAATATAACAACACAGATGCTGTCCGTTCCGGATTGAACTGTAAAAAGACGTGTAGGTTACAACAGGTCTAAACAGACTAAGACTTTATCTTCACTGCCCTAAACATGACATTGCTGTTACATTTATACCACATATGACAGCTCAGACTGTGCACCAATAAAAACAAACCACCTCTCCGCACACTCACACACAAACACACACACACACACACACACACACACACACACACACACACACACACACACACACACACACACACACACACACACACACACACACACACACACACACACACACACACACACACACACACACAACCACCACCTCCTCTGCTAATGTGGTGTAACACCATTTCCTTCTTTTGTTCTCTCTTTCTTCGATCACCCCCAAACACACACACATGTTGGTACCCAGTGCTGCAGCACATAAAGTGCATTTATCAACCACTGCACAATGTTGAAATTCTTTATTTAGGAATAACCCCTTGAGATGAACCATCTTGTTTTCGAGGAGCTCCGCTATTTACAAAATACACTTTTTTTTCACATTTAGACAAGAAGTGTACAGACAATTCGATCAACATCAGACAAAACAAACAGAACAGTAAACAAAACAGTAAACAAAACAAAACAAAACATACACCAACACAACGAACAGCCACAAAAGTACACATATAGCACATATTATATAATCATTTCGCTATAGATCTATTGTAGTGATGAATGAGCAAAACATGATGATTAGTTAAAACATGAACAGGTGGTCTCAAAGTGAGAGGACAGTGTGGTTTTAAACAGTTGAAAAGATGTTATTGAACGAATATAAACAGGTAGGTTGTTCCAGTCTCAAGGAGCTTTGAACATAAATGATTTTTTAGCAACTGATGTCGACACAGCCGGAACTTCAAAATAAATCTGTGAACAATGTCTTAGCTGATGTGTGGTAGTCAAACATTCGAAATATTGTTTTAAGTACTGTGGATAATGAAAGTGATAACATTTAAAAATGAACTGCAGCCAGTGCTGCTGTCTTCTTGATGTGGGAGATGGTATATTGAGAGTTTCATACAGGGTGCAGTGGTGGGTCAAATATGGAGAATCAAGAGCAAATCTGCATAAACGGTTATAAACTGAGTTAAGTGGAAGAAGGTTTGTTTTGGGAGCCGTTTGATAGACCACATCAGCATAATCAAGAATTGGAAGTATGAGTTGTTGAACAAGTTTCTTTCTGACTGTATGTGTAAAGCATTTTTTGTTACGGTAGAGGACACCAGTGCTAAAGTTGATTTTCCTAATGATGTGATCGATATGACATTTGAATGATAGACATGAATCAAGCCAGAGTCCAAGATATTTAATTTGATCAACTCTATGCAGTATTGTACCATCAAGACAAGAAATATTGTATGATTGATTTTGAGTTTGTGATTTAATAGTCTGAGCCGTCCCAAAGAGCATTGTATTAGTTTTAGTTTTGTTGATTATTAATTTATTAGCTGAAAGCCATGATTCAAGATTATTGAAGTTTAGTTGAAGTGATGACTGAATTTGTAATAAGTTGGTTTTTGATGTGTATATAACTGTGTCGTCTGCATAGAGTTGAACATTACAGTCAGAGAAGATTGAAGGAAGATCATTGATGAAGATGGAGAAGAGAAGTGGACCTAGGGTTGAGCCTTGAGGCACACCACGTTCCTGCACTGCTAAATCTGAAGTACTGCCCTGGATGACAACACATTGTTTTCTATTAGCTGGGAGGGAATTCGTAAATATTGGGCACTTGGTGACAAGTTTTAGATTTTTAGTATGGTGTTAGGTATGGGTATAAGGTTTTCAAAAAACATCGCAAACAAATTGGACTCGCCCCCTAGTGGTCTGTTTGCAATGAATTAAATATTCGATACATCAGTATATGGTTCAAACCCCAAATAATTGATGAAAGAGATTTTTCAATGGATTCTGTTACTATTGGGTATGATAAACAACATACAAAAAATTCAGGAAAAAATATCTACCGGAAAGGCACCATTTTCAAGATGGCGTCCACGATGGCTGCCGGGAGCTGAGAATGCCTATAAACTGGGTTTTAATGTGTAAAAATTCATAATAAATCTGCACTTGGTGAAGAGTTTTAGATTTTTGGTATGGTGTTAGGTATGGGTATAAGGTTTTCAAAACCCATCGCAAATAAGTTGGGCTCGCCCCCTAGTGGTCTGTTTGCAATGAATACAATAGTAGATCTGTCAGTATATGGTTGAAACCCCAAATAATTGATAAAAGAGATTTTTCAATGGATTCTGTTACTATTGGGTATGATAAACAACATACTAAAAGTTTAGGAAAAAATAACTACCGGAAAGCCATCATTTTCAAGATGGCGTCCACGATGGCTGCCGGGAGCTAAAAATGCCTATTTAACGTGTAAAAATTCATATAAAATATGCACTTGGTGAAGAGTTTTTGAATTTTGGCATGGTGTTAGGTATGGGTATAAGGTTTTCAAAAACCATCGCAAACAAGTTGGGCTCGCCCCCTAGTGGTCTGTTTGCAATGAATCAAATATTAGATAGGTCAGTATATTGTAGACCACTAGGGGGCGAGCCCAACTTGTTTGCAATAGTTTTTGAAAACCTTATACCCATACCTAACACCATGTCAAAATGCAAAAGCTAGTTACCAAGTGCATATTTTATATGAATTTTTACACATTAAATAGGCATTTTTAGCTCCCAGCAGCCATCGTGGACGACATCTTGAAAATTATGGCTTTCCGGTAGTTATTTATTCCTAAACTTTTAGTATGTTGTTTATCATACCCAATAGTAACAGAATCCATTGACAAATCTCTTTTATCAATTATTTGGGGTTTCAACCATATACTGACAGATCTACTATTGTATTCATTGCAAACAGACCACTAGGGGCGAGACCAACTTGTTTGCGATGGTTTTTGAAAACCTTATACCCATACCTAACACCATACCAAAAATCAAAAACTCTTCACCAAGTGCAGATTTATTATGAATTTTTACACATTAAAACCCAGTTGATAGGCATTTTCAGCTCCCGGCAGCCATTGTGGACGCCATCTTGAAAATGGTGCCTTTCCGGTAGATATTCTTTCCTGAATTTTTAGTATGTTGTTTATCATACCCAATAGTAACAGAATCCATTGAAAAATCTATTTTATCAATTATTTGGGGTTTCAACCATATACTGATGTATCGAATATTTGATTCATCGCAAACAGACCACTAGGGGGCGAGCCCAACTTGTTTGCGATGTGTTTTGTAAACCTTATAACCATACCTAACACCATATCAAAAATCAAAAACTTGTCACCAATTGCCCAAAGTTGATGTTTTTTGACGGATTCCCTCCCAGCTATATTATGTAAATAGGAGTTGAACCACAGTAGGGCATTACGTGACAGTCCGATAGAATAGAGTTTATCTAGTAGAAGATAGTGATCAACCAAATCAAATGCTTTGGTAAGGTCTATGAAAATTGCACCTGTGAGTTCGCTATTGCCTGATGAAGAGTAAATATCATTGGTGAGTTTTATTAGAGCAGTAGTTGTAGAATGATTTGAACGAAAACCAGATTGAGAAGGTGATAGAATATTGTGTTTGGAAAGATAATTGGACAGTTGAATATAAATACATTTTTCAAAAACCTTTGCTATTGAGCAGATAATTGAGATTGGTCTGTAGTTGTTGGGATCCAGTTCATTACCAGCTTTGTGCAGTGGAGTGATACGTGACCACTTCCAGATAGAGGGTATGTCGTGGGTTGAGAGAGATAGATTGAAAAGATCACAGAGAGGGTACATGAGAATGTGTTGAGCAAGTTTAAGGAATTTGCTTTCAACACCATCTAGGCCGGGGCCACTGCTTGCTTTAAGGTCCTTGATGGCATTCAGAACCTCAACAGGTGTAATTCTTTTAAAATGAAATGTGCTGTGGCAGGGAGGTGTATTGTTAGAGACAACATAGGGAGCGGGCGTAGTAGGAGTACAGACTGAGGAAAAATGTTGATTGAAAGCTTGAGCTACTAAGAGAGGATTGTGTAGTATTGTGTTGTTGACTTGTAACTTATTATGATGATCAGTTTTTTCGGATGCATTGGTTAATGTTTTTATTTTTTCCCAAAATTATTTTGGATTTTTAGAATCCTGGGTAAGGGATACGTTGTAATAGTTTGATTTTGAGTTTCTGGTCATGATTTTACTTTTATTTCTAAGCAGTCTGTATTTCTCCCAGTCGGCAGGTTCCCTTGTCCTACGATACACAGCCCATGCCCTATCTCTCTGCCTGAAGGTGCTAATAAGTTCAGATGTTATCCATGGTAGATGGCTACCCTTGACCTTGACAGTTTTGAAGGGGGCATGTTTATCAATAATATTTGTGAGTTCTGAGTGTAAAAATGACCACGCATCATGAACATTAGAAATGATTTGGTACCAGTCCCAATTAACAGAAATAAGATCATTAATGAATGAATCAACATTGATTTTCTTATCTTGCCTAATTCTGATACATTTTGGGGGGAGTTTGGGTAATTTAATTTTCCAAATGCAAAATACAGCGCAGTGGTCACTGAGGCAGTCAGACATAATCCCTGATTTGATTATTGTGTTTGGATGTGTTACCAGAATCCAATCAAGTAGGGATTGGCTTGTGGGTGTAACCCTAGTGGGTTCACTAATTAGCTGTGTTAGGTTCAGATTTTTAATAATAGTTTTTGCACTATTAGAAGATGTTTCCAACCAGTTTTTGTTAAAGTCACCTAAATAGTACAAATTCATTTTTATCTTTAATCGAATTTATGGTGGATACAATACAATTGAAAGATTCAGCAGGAGCTGAAGGGGGTCTATATATATTTCCAATGGTTATGTATTTACTTTCGTGTAGATTGACTTTAACAAAAATACTTTCAAAATGTAAAGGCTCAACAGCAGGTACAATAAATTCAGAAACAAGATTAGATGAGACATAAGTGACTACACCCCCACACCTCGTACCTCTATCAGCTCTGTAAAGGACATAATTTGTTAATTTGATTTCGTTATTAGGTGTCTTCTTATTGAGGTGGGTTTCTGATAATGTAATTAGGTTTGTGTTGTTCCACCCATGTCCGAAGTGAATCAATTTTGGGTCTGAGGCTCCTAACGTTCATAATGTATTATTTTAAGTCCTTTCGTACTATCCATTATGACTTTAAGAGAATACCGTTCCTGTCCCAATCACCAGCATAGATCAATAAACAACAGTAAGTTGAGCAAATACATACAGCCTAAAGACAGATGAGCCACATTTCCCTTGCCAGATAATGAGAATAAGAGAGAGAGAGAGAGAGAGAGAGAGAGAGAGAGAGAGAGAGAGAGAGAGAGAGAGAAAGAGAGAGAGAGAGAGAGAGAGAGAGAGAGAGAAAGAGAGAGAGAGAGAAAGAGAGAGAGAGAGAGAGAGAGAGAGAGAGAGAGAGAAAAGAGAGAGAGAGAGAAAGAGAGAGAGAGAGAGAGAGAGAGAGAGAGAGAGAGGATATTGCCTGAGGAGAGAGAACAGAGAAAATAAAATAAAAGATAATAACAGTGAGAAGAGAAAGACGAATGATAAGACAAAAAGATATATACATGCACATATATATACATATATATACATATATACATACATATATACATATATATATATATATATATATATATATATATATATATATATATATATATATATATATATATATATATACATATACATATACACATACATACATACATAAACATAAGCAAGCACACACATACAAGCAAATACCTACGTATACAGCCTACATACATACTGTAAAGACATGCATGCACACACACACACACACACACACACACACACACACACACACACACACACACACACACACACACACACACACACACACACACACACACACACACACACACACACACACACACACACACACACACACACACACAATGAGAGTCCAAAAAAAGTCCAAAAAAATGTCATAAAAAAGAGAGGGGGTGGGGGGGGGGAGCGAGAGAGGGAAAAAAATGGTGTAGGCAAAAGTATGAATTGTGTAACTTATCTTCATCCGTGTGTAGTATCCGCGACAGTGACATAGTCCAGTCCAAGGCATGGTCCATGGTGCGTGATTATGGATCCCACTGGGAAAGATGGATAACGGACTCATTTTTGAAGCTTGTGATTGGCTGAACCGGACGTAGGGAGCGCTCCGTTGTAGTCTCTTGGACCGCGCGAGGTGCACCAAACCCCAATTATCATTGCGTTTATCGTGCGCTTGGCCAGGCCTTACGGCCTGGGCATAAATAGAACGATTGCATTCACCACGGCTTCGTAACTCTTCGCTCTTCGCGGCCACTCGCGCCTGCGGCGCTCGGGGGCGAAGAGCAGGACCAAGGTCCGCTGGCCTTCGCGCCGCTTGCAGTGTCGTGGACAATAACTGTGAAAACGAGCGCTCTATGCCGTTTCCATCCATCTTTCCCAGTGGGATCCATAATCACGCGTCCATGGTAGTCATGGCAATGACAACGCTCAGATGACATCATCACCATGCGTCCTCTGTGGAGGCATGCATTTCTCATGCGTTGTTTACAACAACAGCTGATGAGGAATCACTCTGAATGCTCGTTTAAATCCTCCGGAGCATCATAAAAAATGTTATTGTCGCCGCCACTCAGCCAGTACGTGACCTTAGGATTTCTATACAGGTTGCCATTGATGTAGAGTTTGTCAACTGATCGCTGATGGAGTAGTTGGTATTTTTCAGCTCTTTGCCCTTAGCCATGACAGCTGACTTCATTTTTGAATCGGTGACTTTAGCCACGATAGGACGGGGCTTTTGCTGGTCGCCTCTGGCTTTCCCCAGGCGATGGTCTCTGGAGAAGTGAATAGAGAGTCGAATCTGTATCGACTATAAACTGTATACTACTCAGTGTTTAGCAGCAGGTGTACTTTGACAGCAGTGTTAGAGTTGGTTCCTATGTGGAGATTGGACAGGGTTTCCTGGACTGTTCACAAACCCCTCACTAAACTAAGTAAGGCCTGGATAAGGCCATTAGTCCGACGCTGGTGAATGCTAACCTGGTGAATGCTACTATGCCTAAACCTAAAGTAAAACTATGTCTAAACCTAACCCTAATACATGTAGGACTAATGCTTATGGGCAGTCCCCGTCTCTGCAGCCCTGACAACATCAGCTCATTTCTGCTCTGTGGTTTTACATATTTTATTACGAGAGAAAATTGCTCTAGTTTCACATGCGTATAGCTGTACTGACAGTCACTATAGAAGTATGCCTGTACTGGCTACTATAGAAGTTACCAGACCACAGTTTTACTCTAACTTCATGATCTCTATATGATTGCACAATGCATTACACACATTTTACAAATAAAACAATACAAATTATAAACGAATGGGACCTATCTTTTGACCCAAAATGTATGAATGAATCTGTGTGTGTGCGTGCATGCATGCAAATTGCAAATGTGCGTGTGTGTGCGTGCGCGCGCGCGTGTGTGTGTGTGTGTGTGTGTGTGTGTGTGTGTGTGTGTGTGTGTGTGTGTGTGTGTGTGTGTGTGTGTGTGTGTGTGTGTGTGTTAGTTGATTCAACAAGTTAGCAATGTGTAGTTGTGCAGGGTTTGCAAAGTGAGTGCATGCATCATTAAATACTATGTTTTCTATCAAGTGGGATAGAAAACAGTGAGTCAGTGAGTGAGTGAGTGAGTGAGTGAGTGAGTGAGTGAGTGAGTGAGTGAGTGAGAGAGAGAGAGAGAATTACAGCGTTCAAAACATTGGTATATTCCTTCAAAAGTGTACAGAAAATGTAAAAAAATATGTTTGTATGGGGCCACAACCAACTGTATATGTATTATTTTACATTGTCGGAGAGGCGGGGGAGGTGCGCTCTGCGTTCTAGAGTAGACGAGAAGACGACCAGACAAGGTGAAAATAAGCATAAAATAGCATCGGACACAGTACAGGTCTAAAGTATGGTCAGATCAGGTCAATTTTAGGATCAGATCCAATTTTAATCTGCTCCATTTTTGACCGGATCCAATACTTTTTGGTGCCAGTGCCAGTAAATCAGAATGTTTTTCTGGGAAATTCGGTTCGGTTCAAATATCCTCAGTTCCGTTTCGGGACGGGTCTCATATTTTGGGCCTGTGCTACCCTCTACAGCACCCTGTCATGAATACTGGTGTGCACTCTTCTCCTGTTTGTTGGCCTACCCAGGGCCCGCAAACACTTCTGGATCACACAAACCCAGTCCCAGAGGAGTTCTATAATATATTATAGCCAATCTTTCACTCAATCGGGGAAATGCCTGTCGCAAGTTGATGATAAACTTGTGACACACATGTCATAAATGTCATGTGTGATCTATCCCTATGGAATTTATGGCATGCATGTGCAAATAAAAACAAACATAATACTTCCTATGGTTAATATGAGCATCAAATCAATATTTCAGATGTGTTTGTGTTTGTGTTTTTTTTTTTTTGCACATGCATGCCATAAATTCCATAGGGATAGCTCACATTTATGACACCATCAACTTGCGACAGGCATTTCCTCTATTGAGTGAAAGATTAGCTATTTCTAGAAGAAATAAAATATTTAAGGTGTTTTTAATTTTACATTGTAGTTATAGAGGACAATTATAATGTATTAAGGCATATTTGTCTTATTAGCCAGGGATCCTTTTAAGGCCTGGATATGGTTGTGGATCCCACATTTCAGCAGCTGTCACAGGTCCCCTACGGAAGACGATGTTTAACTATTTGAAATGTTTTAGTATGGAAACCTTTACATTTCAGCATGTCATTAAGTGAACATTTTCACTTTAGATTCCATGTTACTTTCTGTTTGAAAATGGAATTGAACCTCTCTGCTCTGCTAGGCTCTGTGGTTTTACATCTTTCATTATGAGAGGAAATTGTTCTAGTTTCACATGCAGGCGGTACTGACAGTCACTATAGATAGAAGTGACCAGACCACAGTTTTACTGTAGTCTCATACTCTCTATAAAGTTGCACAATGGACTACACACATTTTACAAACAAAACAATACAAATTATAAATGAAAGGGACTTAATTGTTTGATGCAAAATGTTTTAATGAAACTGTGTGTGTCTGTGCAATATGTGCATAATTGTGTGTGTGTGTGTGTGTGTGTGTGTGTGTGTGTGTGTGTGTGTGTGTGTGTGTGTGTGTGTGTGCGTGCGTGCGTGCGTGCGTGCGTGCGTGCGTGCGTGCGTGCGTGCGTGCGTGCGTGTGTGTGTGTTTGTATGCGTATATTTGTTAGTCAATGTCATTAGCATGCAATGTGAGTGAGTGAGTGAGTGAGTGAGTGAGTGGTAAAAGTGCACTTGTCTAACCCCTAGAGTCTGATACACATCATGAAGTCACCAGCTGCTTCTTTTCACCTGACAGTGAGGAGTTTCACCAGGATGGAACACATGCAGAGGACTTTTATATCCAACCTAGATGGCCTGATCAACATGTACAGGATTCACTAGTGCAGAGACGGAAGAAAATACAAAATGGCAGAAAATAGGCAGAAGTGGGCATGGGTGATATACTGTACATGGTTGTGTCATCATCTAAGGAATCCTGGGGACATATTTGATTGTACGACCTATATGGTTCAAGAGTTATGGGCCAGAACATGAAGTGACTGTAGAACCACAATGAGACTGAGCGGAGTCGGAGTGGGTCAATTTGTTTGTACTCTCGCTCGCTCAGGCTTCACAATAATACTTAGGGCAATAATTTGAGCTCGAGTTGTTTACAATGTCCTGTGTGCCCTAAAAGTGCCCTTTATTTCACATATTTAAGTTTACAATTGATACATTAATCATCAATAGAGGAGAAAAGAAAGCAACAGTTGGTTACTGTGTGTGTAGGCCTACGTGTTTTTCTCAGCTTTTCTAATAATGCAAACCGTTCCTGGAACCTAAAGCTGACCACAATGTCAGGGTACATAGAGTCACATGGGTCCCTTCGCTTCGTTTAGAACGAGGTGTTAAAACCACACTGCTCAAGTAAAGCACAAGCTTTTCACACATCCATTACGTAAACATGTTTAGAGCAGATCTGAGTCACAATGGTATGAGTAAGATGTTTAATGTAGTACATTTAATAATGAAATATATTGCATTGTATTTGACTTGAATTTCTATCTTAATAATGGAAAGAAAAAAAAATCCATCGATTGCATATGTATAACTTTTAACTCCGGATCCCTTCAACTTTGTAGGGAGAGAAATATTAGAAGCTGTCTATGACATTTTCATGTGGTTCCCAAAGGTTAATGAGATGGGAATGTTCTGATCAGTTAAGGAGAGGTTGGTCTGCATTTCTCAATATATTGAGTACAAAAGACCCCAATGTAAACAAGCCATGGTGCTTTCTTGGGTTCAAATCCTATTAGCAGACCTTGTATCTGATGTGTCTCTTGTGCTTTTCCTATGCATTCTGCTAATAAAGCATTCAATCAAAAATCAATCAATTAATCATCAGTGGAATGCTGTTATGGACTCAAAGTGTACATTTTGGAATACAGTAAATCTGCTGCCTTTTTGTTTTTTGGGGAGTTGTACAGAAGTCCACAGAATATAATATATTATATAATGAGCTTTACTGTCTGATCATCGACCCTTGTTAACATCTAAATTGTAGCAGTACTACCCCCACCTTGTGGCAGTTATATTGGATAATACTGGATGAAACAGAGTTTAGAACACACATGGGCAACATAAGGCCTGGGGGCCAGACCCGGCCCCCTGGACCATCTCAATCCGGCCCACACCTTCCTCAAAAGAAAACAAAATGACTCCCCCAAATTCTAAATTATAAAAGGCTTTCAAGCTAAATTATTTTTACTCGGTTACAAAAAGTATAAGGAACATAATGCACCCTTTCTGGCCTTTAACTCTGAAAGTGTACAAATGGAACCAAATGGACCCTCACAGGTCCAGGTGTACACTCTGAGTCAGTGGACTAATATCCACACCAAACTGGTGGTCTTTGTGTGAGCATCACTGTGATGGACCATTGGGACAAGAGGGATCAGGAGTAACCAGGACAGCAGCGTCTGAACCTGGAACTGTCTTCTGGTAGCACTTCTACATGTTTAACCTTGGTGATGTTTTCTATATCTAGCTTTGTGAGCTGCAGAACCTACAGTTTAGTATTGCTTTGAATTATTTAGCATGTTATACAGCAATATACCATATCACAAATGTATGATCCTGCATGAATAAAGAAATAGAGGGTCGAGGAAAATAACAAATTCCCTCTCTAAGTCAACAGAGCTGCAAAGGAATGCTTGATGTAGATTGTAGGATGTGATTCAAATGCTGGAAAATAGTTTGTTTAGTTTTGTCATTTTTGTGAGCTTCCTTGGGTTTTGAAAGTCGCTATATACATCCAAGCTATTGTTATATTATATTACTTTATTATATCTTACACATGCATGCAGGCAACAAATAATGCACACAAGTCCTATCAGTGTGTATTATACAATGCAATTGCTAAAATACAATGCTGTCACTTTACTTACAGCTCACAAGGTCACAACATATTTATTATCCTTTTTTTTGTTCATGTCAGAAACTGAAATGCAAATAATATAATGTGATACATTACACATGAAACAACTAGAGGAAAGAGGAAGGTTAAGGCTGTTGGACAATAAAAAAAGTACCAGCTAAAATTCTTAAAGGTCGACTTCTCCTATTGACTTTCAACCCGTCTTCCTATAATTAGTTCTCACCAATATCATTATAATTATAATATGGTACAATTTGTGTCTACCCCGTCTATGTATCAAAGGACGGCTGGCCAGTTCAGAAACCCGCTTACCAGTGACATCATAATTGGAGAATCCAAGCTAATAGAAACTGCAAGCTTTCTATTCCTGGAAAATTAGCATGCCGAATGGAAGCCATTGAAAGATAAACCTTCCTATTGATATAACTGTTAGGTGTGTTTCTGAACTGTCCACAGTCGTCCTATGATATTATATTAAGATTGGTTGAAAATGGGTGAAGTCATCCTTTAAGTAAAGCAAATAATCAATAAAATGGTTGTAGTCTTTAACTGTTTTCTTATAGAATCATGTAAAATATATTCATGTTATGTAATGTAATTTATTTCTGTGTGGACTCCAGGAAGAGAAGCTGCTGCTAAGGTAGTAGCTGATGGGGATCCAAATAATCAATAAACAATAAAAATAATATTTACAGTGCACATTAGAATTGCAAGGCAAACACATAAACTACCACATGCAAACACCGCCATCATGTAGTTGTAGCAACACAGCAGCTAACATTGGGAAAGTATGATTTCAGCACATAACTCTTTCACAGATCCAGGTGTTAGTTTCAGAACACGGTCTGTCAATCCATCCTCCAAACCCATGTTCAACACAGTGTTCACCTGGCCCATTGTTATTAGGCCGACCAGGCTCCCAGTACCTGGAGAAGTAGGACAATGAATTAATTACAACACATTGACAAGGAAGGTCTTTTCACTCAATCTTTTTTAATCAAGATCTCAAGTGATTCTCTATAGATAGTGAAGTAGACAACGTACATCATTTATTATTAGCAGTGTAAATGTTTGTTAAAATGAACAAGAGAAGAATTAAGTTAAAATGAAGATAAGTATTACATTGTTGTGTTCAGCGGTGTTCCATCCACCCACTGAAATGATCCTTCTCTGTCAGTCAGACCCAGCCACACTCTCTTGTGGGAACTGGCAACAAAGGCCTGGAAAGAAAAAAAAAACTGCTGGTTACTGACGCACGCACGCAGGTGCGCCCCACACCCACACCCACACACACAATAGCCTACCTGTTCTTCTTTGCTGTTTATGACAATCAGGTCTGACAGTCTGTCGCTACACCACTGTCTGCTTTCCGTCCAGTTCTTCTCCTCAGTAGAAATGTAATAACAACCTCTGTCATGTTTCTGCCATCCAGGCGATTCTAACAGAATGAATAAGTAAATATTATTTAATTTGCACAAATTGACACATTGTGAATGACATGATATAACAATGAAAGACATTATGATATCTCACTGACCACAGAGTCTCCTCTTCATGCAGTCTCTCTCTTCAGTCAGGTTGTTATGGCTGGTCATCAACTGGTCAAACCTTGCCTGCAGTTGGTCTCGCTCTTCAGTCAGCTGCTCTTTCTCAACCATGTTGGAATGATCTGTACGGAAACAGCACACATGCATTTATTTCACCCGGTGTCAATTGCCTAATGTAATCCTGGGTGCTGCACTCCTTCTGCCAACCTGGGGAGAGCAACGGACTATTGTGTTACTAATCAAAAATAAAAATGATATAAAACACAATACCAATTGGTATTATTAATGGGGAGATATGATGGACCAAAGTTCCTAACTTTTTGTGGGTAGCTTGTTAAACATATATGTGGCATATATAAACAACATATATTTTCTTTCCGTGTGGGGGTGAGCTTTTGTCTCCAAAACACAAAACACACAAATGTGGTGAAAAGCTAGGCATTTTGCAAACATACATTGTCAATATGCCTGTCTCCTGCTGCACACCTCATGCCAATCCATCTGCACCAAAATAAGACCTAATGTATGTTTAAAGCAACAGCAGTCAAACACTATTTTTGACAAAAAATATACATGTACAGTAAACATATGTTTTATTATAGAATTACTCACGGTATACACCCAGGCAAGTAATGCCAGCCAATAGGATTACACACATTAGACCCAGACACACTGTAGCAGCTTTGTAGCGATTCTTCTTTAACTCTTCAGAGCCTGAAAAACACCAGGCAAACCTATAAGGATACTTCAGAGGGTTTAAAATGTAAAATAAGATACACGTTTTAACAAGTTATGATGTTTTATGAGGGATAACAAGTAATGCATTGTATATTCGAATTGGCTTTAAGGGGCCACACCATGCTTTAAAAATATATATAATTAAAAAAAATAAAAATAAAGAATATAAGACCTATATATATATATAGGTCCATAATACCGTTTTATACAGGTTTTAGCCTAAACAACCACTCAGATATTGAAATTTCATGTTCTGTCTGTCTCTAATTCCAAGCCATTTCAGATGCAATACCAAAATGCCCTTTGTTGGCAACGGGGCGCTGTCTTTGGGCTAAAATTGGAACTTGGAACGATATAGAAAATATATCTTTTCTACCATCTACTATCTATACCATGGCACCATGCTAATCGTTTCTGTATTGTTCCAATTTTAGCACCACTTTACCTCATGGTTTCACCTCACTTATATAGTCTCAATAGAATATAGCCTCCCATAAAGTACTGCCCCCTTCTCGAGGGGGCCCCAATAGGAAATGGGCCCTGGTGTGACATCACACCAGTCCCTATTTCAGGAGAGAACCGGACACATTCACTCAGAAAATTAAAAACCAAGGCTTACAGTTAATGAATTGTATTTTTTGGGGTAGAAATTACACTGGGAATAATAAATACATGGTGTGGCCCCTTTAAAGGAGGACCGGCCGGCGGACCACGATCACGTCTCTGACTCAGACTTAACCATAAACAAACCCAAAATGCCCATAATAGGCTTATATGGAGATCTGGTTGTCCAGAGCCACAGATCTATGCACATATGGTCATGTGCATTTATGTGTGAGGCGTACTTCAAACTCCCGTCCCAACTCCCATCCCACTCCTGCAGAAAAAATCCTGTCTTGTCCCAATCCTGGGCCAGAGTAAAAAAAGAATCCTATCCCATCCCGCTCAAAATGACTCCCTTTCCCTTCCACTCCAGAGAAATGCCCCCAAAAAGTCATGTTTATTATCATGTTTATATCATGTTTATTATTACATAATGTATAGTTTTATAATGTTGACAGTTGAAAGACCTCACTTTCCTGTGCTTTTTTTGCTCCTCCCAAACGGCTAATGAAGTAGCTTATTAAATGAATCATGTCTGTAAACCAGCCACACAGATATGGGCTGTCTTGGCCATCTGTCTTGGCCATATATGGATTCTGTTAGTGTGCCATCACAGTGAAGCAAGAGCGGGATGTCACCATTAAACTGTACCTTTTCCAATGCAAAATTCTAATCAATCAAAATGATTTATGTTTAGCCGTAGGAATGTGTCGCACGTAGATTTACATAGCAGATCTCCAAGACTACAATGCGTTGCCTCTGCGCCACCTTGCAGGCTTGTAGATCAGGCTTCAGTAGGAAATGGGTGTGTACTTTGACATGCAAGACCAAAAACAGCAGCTGTGACTGGTGCCGTTTATTTCTGCGGTTTGATAAACTGGTCTGTGATGATTCCCACTCCTGCCCGCTCCCGTTGACTTTTATTCCCGTCCCGTCCCAATCACGGCATTAATAAAAACATTACTCCCATTCCGCAGGAATCCCGAGACCCGTGGGAATCCTGTTAAAATGTCATCCTTTAGTATGGGCATAAACTGATGACATCAGCGTTTGATATCCATATATGAGCACAAAAGGGACACAGATACTCTGACGAACTCTTTTGGTAGATTAAACAATGCAGAGCACACAAAATGCATGACTAATCACATATGAATAGACACAAATATTCAATTAAAAGCAGCAAATAAAGTAAAGATATAAAGACTGGTTGGTCATTGACAACGATACAGTAGGCCTACATTACTTCAGTTAAATAAATTCTCTCAAGTCAAGTGACTTTGAAAACACTACTACTGTACAAAACAACTTGTTGAAAATGTGTCATTTGTGAGTAAACTATCACATAAACTTGGGATCCAAATATATATATAATTATATATATATATATAAATATATATATATCTTTTTTTTACTGGATTTAAAGTTTAAGCACTGTTTCTAATCATTTCTTACACCGGACACTGTTCCTTTTGACATCATACAGTTTATTAACAAGTGGCGTTCCACCTCAGCAATCCATCTCCCAAGGTCTACTGTATCTATCGCATCATAACGGGGATAAACCATAGACTGTAGAGAAGATGGACTAAGGCAGGGGTCTTCAACAGGGGGTCCAGGACCCCTAGGGGGTCCTCAGAGTTACTACAGGGGGTCCTCCAAATCTTTGAGTGATAGACTCCTTTTTTATATTAACCACTTGAACCCTAGTGTCCATATTCTAAGAACTCTAGCCAAAAATAGCAAATCTACAAGCTCAACGAGGCGTTGTAGATCGGCTATTTTTGGCAAAGAGCTTTGGTGTAGAGGGGAAAAAGAGCAGACTAAGTACAGAGTGAAATGTCAAGTTTATTAAGTATTGACGGTTCAAGTGGTTAAATATCTGAAAGCACAAATTGACATGAATCCAAAATACACTGATGATTGTGCTGTCAAACAATGAAACTATACGGAAACTATGAAAAGGTTGTGGGGGTCCCTGCTTCATCTCTCTCGACTAATGGGTCCTTGGCCTGAAAACGTTGAAGACCTCTGGACTAAGGGAGCAGTGAAGTCACCCATCGGTTTCTACAGAGTGTAAATGAGGCCTATTTGGCAAGTGTATGTATTCCGCCCTCTTTCTACTTCCTGTCCTGAAATGGAAATTAATCCTGCAGAATTCTATTGGTTGGGACATAGCGGGGAGTGGGCTAATACATATTATTGGTTTGGGAGCTTTTCAATCAAACAAGCTACTCCCCAAGCTAGCCACTTCATCATCAATTAAAAAATTCGACCATAATTTAACAAAATGTGTATCATGGTGGCTGAAAGGAGACTTTAAACTAGCGACTGGAAGCATAAAGTGTTTATGACAATGTTTATTACGGTCATCTTACAATGAACTTCCTTGGCCCTTAATTGGGATAAAGCTGCGTGTTACAGGCTGGTACTGAAAATAAGCCACTCCCCACCGACTGGTAATCATTGTATAGCGTTTAGTTTTACCTCCATGCTGCTGTTGTGCTGTGTTGTGCTGTACAGCATCCTGCCGGGTCTCAGGCGCAGGGTCAAGGTTGTCTGCAGAGACATAGATGTCTACTATCCTCTCCTCTCTCTCTCCTCTCTCCCTTCGGCTATACCTGACATTCGTTGTCAGGTCTGGTACGGCGTACACGTGTTCAGCCATTCTGGTTCATCTTCAAACTCCTTGTACAACTTGTCGGAGAACAGAAACAAAAGAGGAAGTCTAACTTACAAGAACCATGTGTTCACACTTGTGGTGGGACCTGCATGAGATAGATAGCCTATTTTCTGAAACCACACTTTACAACCACAGGTCTCAGAAACACACAGAGAGAGAGAGAGAGAGGCCTATACTGCAGTTCCCAAACATATTTGGCTTAGGGCACCCCTATAAATATATTTTTTTTCATCCCAGGCGCCCTACATTATATTCATAATTTTCACTTTAACACCTTATATTTTAGCTATAATGTAGCGAGGAAAACGTTGAGATAATAGCCATTTTGTTTAGAACTGACTGAAAATATTATCAAATTATCTCGCAGCACCCCTGGACTGCCGTCACGGTACCCCAGGGTGCCCCGTCACCCATTTTGAAAACCCCTGGCCTACTGTGAACGTTTACGGTTCTAAAGAGGTTCCCCTATGATTACGATCCTGTGAACCACTTTTTGTGCTATTAAGAACCATTTATATTTAGTGTGTTCCACATGAAGAAACAAATTGACCACCTCTGTAACTAAGTCACTTCTCTCTTTTTTATCTTTTTGTCATCAGTTTCCTCCCATAACACAAAAAAAGCAAGTAGTGTCAAAATATGAGAGCATTCATAAGCCTGTGCAATGCAGTATAAATACAATACTGGTTTGTAAAACAGATCCTAGGGGTCTTGCATTTTCATTAGTATTTATTTGAGACCAGTATTTAGTTTGAATTGAAATTATTATTTTTTTCCAGTCCATCCATAACCAAAACAAAAATCACATTGATTCCGAGGCTAGTCCATCCATGACATGAAGTTGATGATAAAAAGCTAGTATTGTTTCAGAAGCCTGAGCATTACAGTGCTCTATGTATGGTTTGAAAAACAGCCCCCCTCCTCCACATGAAAACAGCTTCCTCTAGCATGATTTGGCCCTGCACAAGCTCGAGTACTGTTTTTAAATACATCATATTTGAGGTTATTCAAATGAATAAATTTTCACAGCCTACACACGCAAATGTACATACGCACCCGCACCCGCACCCACACCCACACCCACCCACACAGTCTATGGTTTTATTCCGAATTAGGGCCATACAGTGTTGCTATCACTCTTGTTATTTATGCAACAGCGTCCTCCGTGCATAGCATCACCTCCAAAGCCCTCACTAAACGCCAGTATAGAAACTGCTCACCAGGGCCTACCCTCTGGCATACAACTTTTACATTTGTGCATAAGTGAACATTTTCACTTTAAGATTCCATACTTTCTGTTTGACAAATGCTCAACAACAGGTTATAATGCAGTAAATGATGTTGGTGCATGGAGTTTAAAATATGCCCTCACTGTCCTGAGCACCTGCTCCTGTAATGGTCTCTGCAGCCCTGACAACATCAGCTCTTCTCTGCTAGGCTCTGTGGTTTAACTGGTTTTACACCTTTCATTGTGTGAGGAAATTGTTCTAGTTTCACATGCGCAGGCTGTACTGACAGTCACTAGAAGTGTCCAGACCACAGTTTTCCTGTAGCTTCATGATCTCTATAAAGTTGCACAATGCACTACACACATTTTACAAACAAAATAATACAAATGATTGAAGAAAGGGAACTAATTGTTTGACCTAAAATGTTTCAATGAAAATGTGTGAATGCGGGTATGCATACGGTGTGTGTGTGTGTGTGTGTGTGTGTGCGTGTGTGCGTGCGTGCGTGCTTGTTAGTCCATGTCATTAGCATGCAATGTACTGTATAGTTTTGCAGACTTTGCAAAGTGAGTGCATGCCTCAGTAAAAAAATCATATCACACAGTTAGATTGGGGTAGGAGCGCTCATTTTGTAGTTCACCACACCCCCCTACCACCACCTGATTGATCAGATCAATGACTTTGATAGTCACTTATCAACACACCTGTGTAATTCTGCATAGTCACCACAAGATGGCAAAACACAGCCATTCACTGGAGACGGGTATGGCTGCAGGCCTGGAGACACCTCCCTCAGCAGATCTTTCTTGTCAGACCTTTCGTCTCAGAACGGAAGTGTGCGGGATAATTTTTCGGCGCGCTTCCGGCGTTTACGACTGACGTCACACAGCAGACTTACAAGCTCACAACGCATCACAAGCGCAACGCTTTGTAGATCGGCTGTTTTCGCCACCAACACTGCCACCGGTACCCAGTCGTTTTTAGAGACAGCTACATGGATAAATTATTATTGCAGAAAATTCCTCTTCAAACCATTATTGAACACTGGAAAATAACACATTTCTTAATAATTAGTTAATTTCTTCTAATAAATATCAGCGGCGAGGGATCCCCGGGGACCCCCCCCTGAGGAGCGGCGGCCCGCGAGAGACACTCCGGTGGAGGGTCGCCGGCGACGGTCAGCGGCCCCGTGGGCAGCGGCGAGAGACCCTCGCAGGGTGGCCGACTCACGGCCACCGTGCGGGGGACCGTCGCCGGCGGTGTCTCTCGCGGACCGCCGGTCCTCGGGGGGGGGGGGGGGGGGGGGGTGTCCCTGGGTGTCCCCGGGGGTCCCTCGCCACTAATGTTTATTATTAAAAGTTATTTTTCATTATTAAGAACGTTTTCTTTTTTTGTAATGTTATTTTCCATGCAGTGTTGAATAATGGAGGAATTTTCGGCAATACAAATGCAATACTGTTATTTATTATTAAAAGTTACTTTTCATTGTAAATAAAAGGTTTTATTTTCCGTGTTCAATAAACCGCAGGATGTGCAGCGCCAAAAAGGCAGACAAGCCATGCACACCCTAGTCAAAAAATCCTTTAGGATTCCGATTCCTTTAGAAAATCCTATATTCTTATAGTATTATAAAATCCTTTAGAAAATCCCATTAAGAATCCTATAAGAATCCTTTACAGTTTTGGAACAGATCCTATTGGATATTTTCTTATAGGATAATAATCCTTTAGAAAATCCCATTAAGAATCCTATAAGAATCCTTTACAGTTTTGGAACAAATCCTATTGGATATTTTCTTATAGGATAGGTGCCTTGCCTGACTGCCACCTACCAACAGGGGGTGGTGTTGTGCTGACTGATTTATCAGGCTATCAGTGTTAAGACATACAGTATTAGATTTGACATTATCATTGACATCTTGAGTGAGATTCCAACTTACAACCTCCCGTGCTTGAATCCTGCCCTGATCCTCTGCGCCAGGGCTGGGGAACAATTGCCTACCTAGGGGGGGAAGGGGGAAAAAATGGAAGGGGAGAGGGGGAGAAGGGGGAAGAAGGAAAAAAGAGGAGAAAGAGAGAAAGAAAGAGAAAACGAGCGTGGAAGGGATGAAAAATGCAACAGGCCAGTCTTCTTGTGCATCTCCCCAGTGATCTGTCCAAGTGGTTTATGAGTATATATGATAGATTCATGAAAATTGTGACTTTTGTCGATTTTAGGTATGGTTGCTGAGGATCCGAAGGTCGTGGGTTTGATTCCCACCTACGCCGGGTCAGGTGTTCGATTCCCACCTACGCCATGCAAAAATAAAACTCAATGAATGAAAGAAACGTCCTCATTGTTTTAAACATCTCTAAATGGACCTCAAAATCAATTTTCTCACCATCATCTAACCTATTTGTACTATTGTATTACTACAATATAACATGTAGGCCTACGGTACATTGGCACATATTGACAGATGCCTGTTAAGTATAACCCTTGTGAGACTGTACTTCATTCATAGATGTATTGTACATCTATTTATATTCACTGGTGATAGATGTACACAGTATATATATGCATTTATATATTCACTGTACATTTTATGTATTGTTACCCTTATAATTATTATTATTTCATATAATTATATAACATAATAATTATTTTCTCTTATTCAGAGATCCACTGCAAATGCAGATCAGTATTTATTTCATCTTGGTTTGGAACAAATTCACTTAGAAGTACCTTGTATTTCATTCATTCTAACTAATGCTGCTGACATTTCTTTTAAAATCTTACTCTGTATGAGTTACAACAAACAAACATCAGCAATATTATGACATCTGGACTTATTTCCAATGGGGATCAACAAAGTCAACCATTGAGGTAAAAGCATAACATATTTCATTAAGTAAAAAAATGCAACTGCATGAAAGGTAAATATAATTTTAATCTAAAAGATTCAAATACAACAGGGTATTAATCCCACATACAACATAAACATGGTGACAACAAATATATATGAATACATCATCACTCTTGGGTGGAAACCCTGTATGTCCAAAACGTTACTTATCACTTATTTCTTATCACTATTTAAAAAGTATCTAAAACAGTGACAATAACTGATCTACAAGCTGACACGTCATGGCATCTTGTGGGCCTATAGATCTGCTAACATGGTGAAAATAGACGATCTACAAGCTGACAACACTTTGATGTGTTGTGGGCTTGTAGATCTGCTATTTTCACTACTTTTATGCAACACTCGTGTATGATAAAGTAGGGCATTCATTTACAATAAAATAAAAGGAATGGGACATGGTTTCTGCCCGACAGCGACAATATGTTGATGGCTCTGGTGGCATCACACTTTGCACAAGAATAATAAAACAAGTCTCAACTACATCACAAATTTAAGTAAGGGAGAGGCAAACATCTGCTCATTTATTTTTTGTTGTCTGCTAGCCACTCCTCTTTTGATATGGTGTCTGTATTTTTGGGCAGTGTACAGTATTATGTCCTGTTTCCTGTGTTCTGAACTGGCCACTTTCTGCATGAATTTGCCTGCACTGTCCGCTTGTTGAATCTGGCCGTGGAGGCGCTTCGCCTTTGGTGAAGAGGTGCAGAGAGAACAGCTGAGGTCTGGGAGACAGCAAAGGAGAAATAGAGAGAAATATGTATAATCAATACAAATTCAGTGTCACACAGGTGACAGTTTATGTTTGCCTATGTGATAATACAGTATGCCCATCGCACATCAGATCCCACCATGGCGTTATCTTTTTTTTAGCAGCCATCATGCAGGGGCCATCTATGTCTGTACACAGACATTTGTATGTGGCACAGATTTACACACTATTATAATGTTCTTATTTTGATCATAAGATCCAATTACAGAATGTCAAGTCTCCATACAGGTTTATGTATGACACTGATATACTGGTTCTCAAATGTTTTATTTGCACAGACCCTTAACTCTGAGTGTCTTTATGGTTTTGATTGAATAGTTACTTTGTTAGCAGTTCACAAAGGAAAAGCACAGTACAGTTCAGAATCAGATACAAGGTCTACTAATAGGATTTAAACCCAAGAAAGCACAATGGCGTGTTTACATGTGGGTCCTTTTGTACTAAATGTATAAGAGAAACACATAGATCTATAAACCACTAATTTGTTTGTTATGCTTTGTTGATGAGCCAAATGTAGTTTTCTCCTTTTCACTTTCATTAACATACTATATGACTCCTTATCTTAATGTTTCAATGACACTGACAATACCTTAAAATACATATAATAATAGCCTAATATTGCAATAGCAGGACAGTAACTTAGCTATGTAATCCATAGGATAGGCCTATATTAAAATGTCTTTACAAATAAAGCATTAACTAGATAGTATTGGCCAGCCATGGATCAAATGAAAGACAGTAGCAGACACCATCACCATGCTTATTGCCTACTTGAAGAATGTTATTGTATGTATGGTAATGCATTTCATGCAGATGACCAGACCATTACCATAGTAATTTGTAGAAGTCACGAAACTTACCTTGAGTGTTAGGATAACAAAGCCAGTGTCCAAGTGTCCATTGCATCCAAATTGTGAGTATACAAGTGACAATTGTTTGTTTTTAAACGTGACAACGTCGGACGCTGCATTGAGAGAATGTGGCTCACTTCACTCTACCACTGTTCATAGCCATCTCGTGTGGTTTCTATTTGCTGATCTGTGCTCAGATGCTGTCTAGAGCCCGCCTACTGTATCCGGTAATGTGTAAGCCCACGTTAAAGCAAGTAGCGTTTCCATATCCGCTCTGGCCCCAGACCGGAACAGCGACCCGAAAAGACGGCGCGTGATTGGTTGGAATCACGCGAGGGACGGTGTGTTTTGATCGGGGAGGGAGGGGAGGGGAGGGGAGGAGAAACGAAAAAGGAGTCCGGCGATTTTATTGGCAGACACGTGGACGTGCGACGGGAGGCGTTCCGATTGGAAAGAAACCACCGCGGGGAGATCTTCCATTGGCGACAATTGAACTCGCTCTCTTTTTATTTGGACGCGAGGAGCCCCGCGGTTGGCCAGTAAAGGAGGAAGCGAGGTAGGCGAGCGCTCGCCGGGTAGCCCTGAGACTGGGAGATCCAGGTTCAAACCCCGGTTGTGTCATACCAAAGATTCTATATAGGCATACAGTCTTTTGCATACATGTTGTGTAGAGGCCAATTTGTGCTTTTACCTATAACCACCGATTAGTTTAAAACTTTGTATGCACACTTCCCAGAGGCCAAGGAAAAACCTGTGCCCTGCATTTTTCACATCTGCCATTTATAGCGCCACCAGAAGGCCAACTTACAGTATGTAAAACACATTCTTCGATATTACTCCTTCAGATTTTATCCGAAAATCACACAAATCAGTACACAGTATCTCTACAGTGATGTAATCATGACGGATTTGTCAGATATCATATTCTATCTAATTGGCTAACATTGAATTCCAAGGTTTGCAGGATTGCTCCTTTTTGAACAAAATGTCTCAAACGCAGCCTGCTATGTGTGTGAGATTTTGCACACACATTCCCACTAGGCCAAGGAACAGATGCCACCCTTCTCACATTGGCCTGTTATAGCGCCACCAGCGGGTCAATTTTTGCCAAACACATTTTTGGAACAAAATGCTTCAAATCCCGCATGCAGCGTCCGATTGCCGTGAAAGGCCCAAGAACACGTGGCACCCTTTTCACTTTGGCCTATTATAGAGTCACCGCTAGGCCAAAAAAAACCTACCTGACCTGCCGGAGTCCTGTTCGGAAGAACACTGCTTCCAGTTTTTCTTTGATTTGTTCTTTGCTTTCCCTTGATGCTTTTTTGCTTTCCTGCTTTTTCTGCCTTGGCCACTTTATCGCTGCTTGCAGCTATATTTTCATTATTATTATTACAATTATTATTACCCCTATTATTATTGCTACCGGTACATAGACATTTTGAACAAACCGTTCTTTATTGATATATAAGTGGTTGTTGACACGCTCATTCTGGTGTTCATGAACGGCGCTATTTTGCTCTGAATTATGAACGATGAACTGAAATAGTTCATTTTAAAAATGGTAAACTGAACTTTGAACTAGTTCATATAGAAAGTGAACTTTCCCAACACTGGCCCATATATGGAGATCCCTGATGTGCAGATGTACAAAACAAAAAATGTCAGTAGAACCGCATATTCAACCAATATGCCCATAAAAGGGGACCTGGACTGAGAGACAGATACTGACACGCATGGACACATGTTGTCTGGGGTCTCACTGCACACGGTCGGTTCTACAGACAGGGATCTCCATGTACAGTATGGGTATAAAAGGGATTCTATGTATGATGTCAGACGTCATAGATGTCATAGGACTTTCACATAACAAGTAACTGATTAAGCATGTCTGTCACAGCACATGGTTGGTTCTACAGACTCCAACTTTTGCACACGGATAGCTCAGATTTTTGCCTATGTTCTTAGCTACTTCCCCTGCCGTTAATGTACTTGCACAATGTACATTTGTATGAAACAACATTTTTTGTAGAACCTCCAATCCAACAAATATGCCCATATCTCCATATACATGGATCTCCTATGGGTATCAGGGATCTCCATAACTGTGTATATTATGAATTCCGTTGTGTGTGTGAGGGGGTGAGGTGGCTAGGGGAAACTCTTATTATTAGAGGTTATATAGACTGATTTCTCAGAGTGACAATCATAACTGCGGTGTAAAACGCACCTATATGTGTGTGTGCGGCTGTGCACCTACAGTACACCACAGCTACACGGCAGCAGTCTGGAAAAACGTCTGTGTGAATTGACGTAAGCTCGATCATTCCTGGGCAAAGAATGAAGCTGGTTTGTACACTCCATTGATAAATGAGGGCCAGTGTATTCAACTCTCATGCATGGTGTTGGTGAGAGGAGGGGTGTGAACAGAGAAAAAGTGCTGAACACCAAGTGCATTCTCAACTATATCAATTGAGTAATAGGAACTAATTCTTACAACATCTAAATTAAATTATACTTCTGCATTTGATCCAGCCTAATACTGGGAGCAGTGGACAGCCATATAACTGAACCCAGGCACCAGCTCTAAGGCCAGTGCCTTGCTCAAGGGTAGTATGTCTCTAACATTGTGTTTTGGTGTGGGAGGAAACCCTGGTGAACACTGAGAGAACATTCAAACTCCACAAGGAAAGACTCCAGTCTGGTTTGAGTCCAGGACCTTCTTATACTGTGAGACAACGGTGCCAACCACTGAGCCACCGTGACACACAATATGTTACTTTGTTCAACATAGCATTGGGCCTATGTATATATTTGTTTGTTTATATATATATTTATTTATTATGACTGATACATATATGCTTGTGTGTGTGTGTGTGTGTGTGTGTGTGTGTGTGTGTGTGTGTGTGTGTGTGTGTGTGTGTGTGTGTGTGTGTGTGTGTGTGTGTGTGGTTCCCCTACAGATCTTTCTGAGAAAGAGCAGCTGACTGAAGAGCGAGACCAACTGCAGACCAGGTTTGACCAGATGATGACCAGCCATAACAACCTGACCGCACAGAACAATCAGCTAAAGACCCGTTTTGACCAGATGATGACCAGTTTTGACCGGATGAAGATCAGCCATAACAAACTGACTGAAGAGATGAGGCTCTGTGGTCAGTGAGACATCATGTTTTTCATTGTTATATCATGTCATTCACAATGTGTCAATTTGAGCAAATTAAATAATAGTTACTTATTCATTCTGTCGTTAGAAACACCTGGATGGCAGAAATTTGACAGAGGCTGTTATTACATCTCTACTGGGCAGAAGAACTGGACGGAGAGCAGGCAGTGGTGCAGAGAAAGACAATCAGACCTAATTGTCATAAACAGCAAAGAAGAACAGGTACATGTATATATCTGTGTGTGTGTGCGTGTGCGTGCGTCTGTGTGCATGTGTTGTACAGTTTGTAACCAGCTGTTTTTCTATCCAGGACTTTGTTAAACGTTTCAAGAAGGCAGTGTGGCTGGGTCTGACTGACATAGACAAAGAAGGATCATTTCAGTGGGTGGATGGAACAACCCTTGCCACACCAAAGTAAGACATCTTCATTTTAACTTCATTCTTCATAAAAAAAATTAAAAAAGTACATTTCAGACATGCAGTTACCCTACATATTGTAAAATGTAATCCTATTACATCGCTAATAATAAATGATGCATGTTGTCTACTTCACTATCTATTCGAATATCACTTGAGATCATGATTAAAAAAGGTTGAGTGAAAAAAGCTTCCTTCTAAATGTGTTGTAATGAAATTCAATGAATTCATCTTACATTTCCAGGTACTGGGAGCCTGGTCAGCCTAATAATGCAGCAGGAGGTGAACACTGTGTGGAACACTGTGGAACCTGTAGAAGTGATGAATGGCGTGACAGAACGTGTTCCGAATCCAAAAACTGGATCTGTGAAAGAGTTCTGAGCTGAAATCATACTTTCACAATGTTAGCTGCTGTGTTAGGCCTGGAATTTCATCATTTTAGGGGCAAGGACACTTGGCCTTTGGGGTTGTCCATTTTTTGAGGGCACAAAGGCCAAATGCCAGGGCAGGGAGGCCATCAAATAAAACAAGATTTTAGTTGATTGAAATAATTCATTGAATTTAAGGGTTACATTTAATATTTAGAATTATCTGCTGTGAAATAAATAAATGGGTATTTACAATCTGATGCTCAGCCCTGCACAAATCAAAGATACTGGATTTGTTTAAAAATGGGGACTCAACAAGACACTGGTGTCTACATGACAAGAAAGACACAGGTGTCAACATATTGACAAGACAGAGAAAGAGGAGAAAGTGGTACAGTCTGCTGGGCTGGGGCATTAAGGCCACTGTGGCCTCAGGGCATGCCAGTTTTTGGAGGGACACAAGGCCAAACTGAGGGGCAATGACTGCCATGGCCTTCATGGCCTCCCTGAAATTCCCGCCCTGGTATTTTTTTTTTCTTGGCAATACAGTTATCTGGTGTGTTGGCACAGCTACAAGATGGCTGTGTTTGCTTTGTTTCATCTGCCTTGCAATTGTACCAAATAGTTTTATGTCTGTAACAGACAGGGTTAAAATTGCCTGGCGTTGCCAGACTCTATCACACACTTCACCCACCAACAGGGGGTGGTAATGTGCGGACTGATATCTCAGGCTAGGGTTAAAAGGCTCAAAGAGCCGAGAGCGTTTCGGCTCTTTGAGCCTATACCCTGAGGAAGCCAATACTTATTAAAGGCTTTTTAACATTTAGAAGAGTGCCTTGGTTTTCTTTTTTTCACAGAATTATTATTTTTAAAGTATTTTTCTTTTCTTTTTAAAATGTGAATCTTGCTTCTTTTTAATATGTTTCCTGTTTTTCTTCTCCCTTTAATATAAAGCATGGTTCACTGCCTATTTTCTTTTATTAAAGGTGCTATACAAATAAAGACTCATTATTATTATTGTCATCATCATCATCATCGTTATACTTTCTATGAAATTCCTGTACATTTTAACAATCACATTAAGATGACATAATAATGCTTTTATAAGGATTTATAAAGGGTTTATCATAATGCATGACAACTTATGACATGACCCCTGCTCAGAAACACTGAGAAAGATTTAGAGCTGTTTTATTCTGCTCACCTCATTATTCCATAAAGGAGAGGAGTCATGCCATGTCTCTGTGTGAGAGAGATGCACAATATAGGCCTATCTTTACTTTAATATTGGCTGCCAAAAACAAACAAAACAAGACAGCACTGGCCCTAGACACTGGTAATATGCGTTGCCTCCACTGGTGGGGTGTGAATGTGTAAGCAGAGGTGTCTAAACCCTTTTCAAAGGGGACATAATTATTTGACAATATGAAAATACCTCCTGTCACACTGTACCTGGCATGGCAGTGTAGCCAAAATGTAAGCCAGTCATCTGGCATTCGAAAAACAAACATGAACAACATTGCTGTTATATTTACGTCCAATAATGTAGAGTAGACCTATGTAGGCCTACAAATAAGGTCTCTATATAATTGCCCAGGTTAATTTCAAAACACTCCAAAATGTCAATGTATGGAATTTCAATGATACATTTTAGGAAGGAAGTAGCGGACCATATGAAATCTGCCCTTGTTCCACAATGAATTGGACCACAGACCTTGGACAGGTCTGTGGTTTACTGTGTCTACTGTTGTTTTGTGTGTGTGTGTGTGTGTGTGTGTGTGTGTGTGTGTGTGTGTGTGTGTGCGTGCGTGCGTGCGTGCGTGCGTGCGTGCGTGCGTGCGTGCGTGCGTGCGTGCGTGCGTGCGTGCGGGTGTGTGCAAGGTGAAAATACAATAAAATAGCCTTTCTTTGACCCCTTCAGAATGAGACAACAGGGAATGTCTCTTTCCTAACCTGACTCTGCCAGATGGTGGAAGCAGTGCGTAGGCGGAGTCAGGTTATCTCTTTCCATGTCTTGGTTGAGGAAGCTGTTTTCATGTGGAGCATTGTAATGCTCAGGCTTCTGAAACTATACTAGCTTTTTATCATCAACTTAATGTCATGGATGGACTAGCCTCGGAACCAATGTGTTTTTTGTTTTGGTTATGGATGGACTGGACACAAAAAATTGAATTTCAATTCAAATACATCCTGTCAAAGAACTACTAATGGGCAAGATAACCTTAAGGCAAGACCCCTAAGATCTGTTTTACAAACCAGTATTGTATTATAATGCATTGCATGTTGCATTTCATATTTTGACACTACTACTTTTCTTCAAGGAGGAAACTGATGCCGAAAAGATAAAATAAGAGAGAAGTGACAGAAGTGGTCAATTTGATCATCAACTTCACATGGAACACACTATATTAATGGCGCTTTATAGCACTAAAAGTGGTTCACAGGCTCGTAATCATTATAGGAGAACCTCTTTAGAACCTTAAACGTTCCTATACAGAATCCCTCTCTCTCTGTGTTTCTGAGACCTGTGGTTGTAAAGTGTGGTTTCAGAACATGGCAAATAAGCTGTGGCAAATGCACGTCCCGCCCCAAAAGTGTGAACACGCGGTTGTGTCAACACAAGAGCGTCTCTTGTAAGTTAGCCTTCCTCTTTTGTTTCTGTTCTCTGACAAGCTGTACAAGGAAAGTAGTTTGAAGATGAACTAGCATGATGGCGGAGGACGTGTACGCCGTACCAGACCTGACCAAGAAGGTCAGGTATGGCCGAAGGAAGAGAGGAGAGAGAGAGGAGAGGATAGTAGACATCTATGTCTCTGCAGACGACCTTGACCCTGACCCTGAGACCCAGCAGGATGCTGTACAGCACAACACAGCACAACAGCAGCATGGAGGTAAAACTAAACGCTATACAATGATTACAAGCAGAGAATGTTAGGTACTAAAAGGTATCTATAGTGGATACCCTTTAGTACGTACCACATTTACCACTTTCACACCACTCTACCCAGGTCCTTGTAGTGGAAAATCTGGCACAAGAGGGCGGCGTGGAGTGGTGTGGTGTTGGGCCATGTCAGTGGAAAAGGGGCTTATGTGTGCACGTGCCTGAATGATTACCAGTCGGTGGGGAGTGGCTTAATGTCAGTACCAGCCTGTAACACACAGCTTTACTTTATCCCAAGGGCCAAGGAAGTTCATTGTAAGATAACTGTAATAAATGTTGTCATAAACACTTAATGCCTCCAGTCGCTGTAGTTTAAAGTCTTCTTTCAATCAAAATGATATGCATTTTGTTAAATTATGGTCCCATGTATTTCAAAATTGATGATAAAGTGGCTAGCTTGGGGAGTAGCAACTAGCTAGCTTATAAGCTCCTAAGTAACCACTAGCATGTATTAACCCAGAAGACTGAGTCGGGGGGGGGGGGGGGGGGGGGGGGGGGGGCTTTGTCAGAGTACACGTGTCTGTGTCCCGACTTCCTTTTGTGCCCATATATGGAGATCTATGCATCTGTCTGTCTACCTGCGTCCCTCCCTTTTATGCCCATATGGATATCCCTGATGTCATCAGTATATTGCCATGCCCATTTCATATTTGTGGACATATCAGCCGAGTTTGAAGTCGCCTCACGCATAAATGCACACGACCATATATGTGCATGGATCTGTGGATCTGGACAACCAGATCTCCATACCGGTATATGCCTATATGGGCTTAAGCCAATTTTAATATACTTGTTATCTGTCATAAAACATCATAACTTGTTGTTAAATTGTGTAACTTATTGCGACCGTAGGTCGCACTTACTACAGAAAGCTCCACCAGGTGTCCGTGCGTCAGTCCGTCACACCTCACACGTCACGCTCCACCAGGTGTCCGTGCGTCAGTCCGTCACACCTCACACGTCACACTTTTGCCCTGCTCATATCTCCGCAACCGTTGCCCCGATCCATGCCACATTTTGCACACAAACTCCTTGCCTGCCAAACTACAACCTCCAAGGACCCCCGGAGTTCCAGGGACCCCCAGGTCCCTGGGGGACCCCCAGGTGTAAAAAAAAATACCAAATGCCCTAACTCGGCCTAGGAGCGTCCGGGAGAGCCGGGGCCGGTACCTATTCGTCCGCCAAGGCAACGCGGAGACCCCACCCCTCATTTCTCACATGGCCCTCTTCTAGCGCCACCTACAGGCCGATTTTTAAAACACATTTTTGGCCACTGCTCCTACAGTTTTGGCCCTAAAATCACGCAAATTGCTACACAGTATGTCTACACTCATCCCATCAACATGAATCTGTCCCATATAGCGCCACCTTCAGGCCGATTTTTAAAAACACATTTTTGGACACTGCTCCTACAGATTTTGCCCTAAAATCACGAAAATCACTACACAGTATGTCTACACTCATGTCATCAACATGGCTCAGGAAGATTTTGGAAAAACAAAATTTTGCCCTCTTTGTGTATACATGTGACCTACGGTCACTTATCTCCCGATTAGGGAGTCTTACTGGTTTTAAATGTTAAACCCTCTGAAGTATCCTCATGGGTTTGCCTTGTGTGTTTCAGGCTCAGAAGAGTTAAAGAAGAATCGCTACAAAGCTGCTGCAGTGTGTCTGGGTTTGCTGTGTGTAATCCTATTGGCTGGCATCACTTGCCTGGGCATACATCGTGAGTAATTCTATATTTTTGTTCAGAAATAGTGTTTGATTGCTGTTGCTTTAAATATACATTAGGTCTTATTTTGGTGCAGGTGGATTGGCATGAGGTGTGCAGGAGACAGGCATATTGACAATTTATGTTGGCAAAAGTGCCTAGCTTTTCACCACATTTGTGTGTTTTGGGGACACAAGCTCATGAACATACTGTACATGTCACATACAGCATAAATTACCCACAAAAAGTCAGGAAACTTAAATTTGGTTTATTATATCTCCCCATTAATAATACCAATTGGTATTGTGTTTTACATGCTTTTTATCAGTGATTAGTCACCTTTACAATGAGGTAGAGCTTGTAAGTGTCTGGCATTCGTGGAATTAGCAATAAAACCAAACGGGAGAAATCTCGCTATTTCTACGTCCCATCGTTTCGACTAAGGGAGTCGGCAGGTTAGCTACTCACCCGCATCGGCAGGTTAGCTTTTCACCAGGTTAACATTCACCTGTGTCGAAAGAATAAACCGTCTAACAGATGCTACACTTGGACACTATGAGGTTCTCTTATTGGTCCCCTCATTGATTATGGAGTCCTTTGTCTGGTATCGCGATGCCCCAGCTGCCTTAAAGTTAAAGCTCCAAACAGCCCAGAACAAACTAATTAGGGTTGTGCTTGGTCTTCCTCCTTACCAATCATCACCACGAAAGCGTGGGGTGGCTCACAGTAGATGACAGAGTACAGCATCTTGCAGTGGGCCTGGTGTACAAGATACACTACACCTCCAAGATACCAATGTACCTGACAAACTACTTCCTTAAGGTCAAGGATGTTCACGATCACAACACCAGAGGCAGCTCCTCTAATCATCATCAACGTAGATTTAACACTAAACAAGGCTCTAACTCGTTCTCCTATACCATCAACATGTGGAACGTCCTTCCACAAGCCTTAAAGGAGAGCAAATCCCTAGCCTCCTTCAAAATCGGTATGAAAAGTCACCTTCAGGCGGCTGCTACCCGTGTCTTAGTCTTGTACTAAGCCCCCAAGCTCCCCCCAACCCTTTTTTTCTGCCTTTGTATTTGATGTTATGCTTTTTAAGCTTTTGAAATTGATATTATCCTAGATAAAGTACTATGTTCTATCCGTCTGTCTTTCAATGTTATATGAGATACTTAAAGTGTGCTTCCTGTGGAAATAAGCCTCGGCTTTCTAGGATCTCCTTTTAGTTGACCTTGTTCCAGTGATTTGTACTGTCATGAAACTGTACTTTATTCTATTGCAAACTTCTAATACATTCTTCAATCAATCAATCAATCTACTGTATGTCGCAATATCGACACGCTCCCGCTAAACGTGTGGGTAGCGCCTCAACATAATTTGCCAAAATGGCCTGTAATACCGTTCTGCTGGCATTCACTCTCATGTTGGGCTTCCCTGACACCTCGTTGTAAAGGTGACTAATCAACAATAAAATATGAAACAAACACAATACCAACTGGTATTATTAAAGGGGAGATATAATGGACCGAATTTTGGCTAATGTTTAGGGGCCGCTATACCCACATGTTTGGTTGTGTTACTCATTCCACGAATGCCCAATATTACAAGCTGTACCTCGTTGGTGAATAATCAACGATAAAACTGATATAAAAAATGTATTAAAGGGGGAGATATAATGATCTCCTAACTTTTTGTGGGTAGTTTATATGCCCCGTACATACGTACTGTATAGGAAATTGGATCCCAACAATATGTCTCTAACATGTAGATATATTTCCATTATGCACACATATTATGTTTATATGTGCATGCATATGTGTAGGATGCACATAGGCTATATGTACAACATATTTGCATAAATCACTGTTTTTGTCAGCCAGTTCCATTATTTTACCAATGACATCTTACGGAAGCAGTAATGCACATGCGTGACTGTGTTGCCAGAAATGTTTTTCCACCAAAAAACTGGCCAAAGGGTGACAAAAACAGTGTTTCAAAACTATTGTTTCAAACGATTGCTTAGATTCTATCCACCGCTCAAAAATTATACATCTGAGAGACGGGAAAGCAACCTTTACTTTTTGGATAAAGGTAAGAATCTTGTATATATAGCGGAGGGAGAGGTTCTGAAAGGAGCTAGTTACAAACTAGAAAATATTGTTCCTTCGAAACAATTGTGGGCTCGCTTCAAGCCAGAAAACAATGGCTATAAAAGTACAAAATGTCAAGATCGCAGGCAGTGCTCTCTTTGACGTTACTGACGCAATCGGACGCTGCATGCGTGATTTGAGGCATTTTGTTCCAAAAATGTGTTATGCAAAAGTTGACCCGCTGGTGGCGCTATAACAGGCCAATGAGAAGGGCGGCATCTGTTCCTTGACCTAGTGGGAAAGTGCTTGCAAAATTTCACGCACATCGCAGGCTGTGTTCATGATTTGAGGTGTTTTTGGCCACTTTATCGCTGCTTGCAGCTATATTTATTATTATTAATATTATTTAAATAAATTGTGCACTTCATAGGCATGTTAGATAAAGGTCCTTAGATTGTGTGTAGAATGTTTAATGCAAATTGCAAAAAAGAATCCTAGAATAAAAACAGGTTTAAGCATTTCACAAACTGCTTAAAATGATATAGCGCCCCCCTTTGGCCAATTGGGGTAAGATTGGTTTTAGTGATATTTGGAATAACACTCTACATCTTTGCCAAATGCCATGAATGTGTTACTTTGCATGTATGATTTAGAGGCAGAAGAATAATTTGCATAAAACTGCAATATTCATTGAATTTATTAAAAAAGCATGTTTCAATTTAAAAAGAATCCGATCTGACAGATCTTTAGATATTGGTCCAAAGTTCGTGTAAAAAAGGTTTTGTCGACGTGACGCGAAAATTCCAGAATAAAAGCGGGTTTCAGATAGAGCATGAGCTCTATCTGTTCAAAGTTCGCACTTTCGAAGGCTTCCTACAGCGCCACCATTTGGCCGATTGCTGTAAAAAATAATAGCACACGTCGCCACAGTAAGCTGAACACATTGATGTCTTTATTTTCATTTTCTGTCTAAGTATGTAGGAGTAGTAAGATACCGAAGTTTTTGAGGAGAACTTATATGCCTGCCTGCCTGATAGATAAACTAGAAAATATTGTTCCTTCGAAACAATTGTGGGCTCGCTTCAAGCCAAAAAACAATGGCTATAAAAGTACAAAATGTCAAGATCACAGCCAGTGCTCTCTTTGATGTTACTGACGCATTTGGATGCTGCATGCGTGATTTGAGGCATTTTGTTCCAAAAATGTGTTATGCAAAAGTTGACCCGCTGGTGGCGCTATAACAGGTCAATGTGAGAAGGGTGGCATCTGTTCCTTGACTTAGTGGGAATGTGCTTGCAAGATTTCACGCACATCACAGGCTGTGTTCATGATTTGATGTGTTTTTGGCCACTTTATCGCTGCTTGCAGCTATTTATTATTATTATTTTATTATTTTTTTGTGTGCACTTCATCGGCATGTTAGATAAAGGTCCTTAGATTGTGTGTAGAATGTTTCATGCAAATTGCAAAAAGATCCCAGAATAAAAACGGTTTTATGCATTTCACAAACTGCTCAAAATGGTATAGCGCCCCCCTTTGGCCAATTGGGGTAAGATTGGTTTTAATGATATTTGGACTAACCCTCTACAGTATTTCGTCATGAAAATGTGACTTTGCATGTATGTTTTAGAGGCAGAAGAATCATTTGCATAAAACTGCAATATTAATTGAATTATTAAAAAAGCATGTTTCAATTTAAAAAAAATCCGATCTGACAGATCTTTAGATATTTGTCCAAAGTTCATGTCAAAAAAGTTTTGTGCACGTGACGCGAAAATTCAAGAATAAAAGCGGGTTTAAGCGTTTTACAAACTGCTCAAAATGGTGGAAAATCTAAGGGCGGAGCTTACTTAACAAAGACACAGATGTCTTCCGCTTGAGTCAAAGCACGCGTGTAAGCAATTTGCATGTCTTCAAACGAAACAAGTCATGACTTATGCCCGTTTGAAGTTTGAATTTTCAAACGCTTCGTATAGCGCCCCCCTTTGGCCGTTTGGAATAAAATTGGTTTCAGTGATACTTTGACTAACCCTCTACATCTTTGCCAAATGCCATGAACGTGTAACTTTGCATGTATGATTTAGAGGCAGAAGAATAATTTGCATAAAACCGCAATATTGATTGAATTATTAAAAAATAATGTTTCACTTTAAAAGAAATCCGACCAGACAGTTTGACCGTATTGGTCCAAAGTTCATGTGAAAAAGGTTTTGTGCGCGTAACGCAAACATCCCAGGAGGAGATAGATTTTTACTGTTTTTCATATAATTCAAAATTCTGGGGGATCTAAAGGTCAGAGGTCAAAAGTCAGAGCGTAAAAGTTGTTCGGCATGAGGAGACGCATACGTGTATACAGGTTTCATGGCTGTACCTCAAACAGAGCATGAGCTCTACCTGTTCAAAGTACGCACTTTCGAAGGCTTCCCACAGCGCCACCATTTGGCCGATTGCTGTAAAAAGTAATAGCACACGTCGCCACAGTAAGCTGAACACATTGATGTTTTTATTTTCATTTTCTGTCTAAGTATGTAGGAGTAGAAAGTTGCCAAAGTATTGAGGAGAACTGTCTGACTGACCTACTAGATAAACAAATAAATAATGACAATATCTAAAGTGTGCTCGCCTTACAGGCGAGCCCACAACTAGCATACAAGAACACTATATAATACATAGATGTATGTAACCTGGTCTCTATTTACTTGGATCCAGTCGAGAGCCCACCCACTGTATCTGCTACCACAAACAGCAAAGAAAAGCAGGTGTGTGTGTGTGTGTGTGTGTGTGTGTGTGTGTGTGTGTGTGTGTGTGTGTGTGTGTGTGTGTGTGTGTGTGTGTGTGTGTGTGCGTGCGCGCGCGTGCGTGCGTGCGTGCGCGTGTGTGTGTGTGTGTGTGTGTGTGCATGCGCGCGCGTGTGTGCGTGTGTGTGTGTGTGTGTGTGTGTGTGCATGCGTGCTGTTTCCGTGCAGATCATTCCAACATGGTTGAGAAAGAGCAGCTGACTGAAGAGCGAGACCAACTGCAGAACAGTTTAAACCAGTTGATGACCAGCCATAACAACCTGACTGCACAGAAGGATAAGCTACAGACCAGTTGTGACCAGATGAAGACCAGATATAACAACCTTAATGCCGAGAACAATCAGCTACAGACCAGTTGTGACCAGATGAAGACCAGCCATAACAAACTGACTGAAGAGAGAGATGCCATGAAGAGGAGGCTCTGTGGTCAGTGAGACATCATAATGTTTTCCATTGTTTTATCATGTCATTCACAATGTATCAATATGAGCAAATAGTTACTTATTTAATCTGTCGTTAGAAACACCTGGATGGCAGAAACTTGGCAGAGGTTCTTATTACGTCTCCACTGAGAAGAAGAACTGGGAGGAGAGCAGGCAGTGGTGTAGCGACAGATTGTCAGACCTGATGATAATAAAGAGCAAAGAAAAACAGGTATAGTGTGTGTGTGCGTGTGCGCGTGTGCGTGTGCGAGTGAGTGTGTGTGTGTGTGTGTGTGTGTGTGTGTGTGTGTGTGTGTGTGTGTGTGTGTGTGTGTGTGTGTGTGTGTGTGTGTGTGTGCGCGTGCACGCGCGCGTCTGCATGTGCATAACCAGTAACCTGCAGCTTTTCTTTCTAGAACTTTGTTAAACGTGCAAACAAGAAGGGAGTGTGGCTGGGTCTGACAGACAAAGCGAGCGAAGGATCATTTCAGTGGGTGGACGGAACAGCATTGACCTCACCAACGTAAGACTTAACATCTTCATTTCAACATTTTAAGTACATTTCACATATTTCCAATCACTGTAGCTACGTATATTTCCTTTTAAATATATTTTGAATATATACAGACATACAATATTATGTTTCATGATCCAATGAATGTGCAGCTAATATCTAGTGGACTGTATGTAGTCATTGAATTCTATTCTATTCTAGAATCTAGTTCTTGGCTATAAATGAATTGGACCACAAATGTGTGAAAAAAGAATATATCATTTTAAAGGTGAATTAAATATTCCTACTTCTACAGGTACTGGGAATCTGAGCAGCCTAATAATGCTGCAATAGATCCTTACACAGAACAAAACTGTGTAGAGTTTTGGGAGTCTGGATGGAATGACAGATCGTGTTCTGTCGCTAACTATTGGATCTGTGAAAGTATTCTGTGCTGAAATCATCGTTTTGTGTGCATTAGCTGGTGTGTAACTTGGTACAGCTACGTACATGATCAAATCAAGTCAAATGTTTTTTTTTTACAACAACCCAAGCTGACTAAAGAGCTGTAGGCCCTACATGGAAACACAAAAAGTTCAAAGCTTCAAAACAATTGAAAAACAACAACAGACAGATACAACAACAGATAATTTGCGTTACCAGGTAACAAAATATTGAGTTCAAACTGATTTTTGGTAAGCTCAAGGGCAATTAAAAGCCAGGGAAAACCTTTTAAGGGTTAAGTAGGGATTTAAAAAGCCCAATGGACTGGGCCGATCTGATGGGGAGGGGCAGACTATTCCAGAGCCTGGGGAACGCAGTGTTGGAAGAAGTACTCACATTTTGTACTAAAGGCCGGCTTTACACTGCCACTGAAATCTAGCCTGAATCAGATCTGAGTCACTTCAAAAGTGGAATCCGATTTTTTTAAAATAGTCTAAATCCAAACATGTCACATTCAGGTCACATGAGATCCGATTTTGAAAAACCACCTCCAGAGGTAGTTTCAAATCCGATCCATATCGGATCTGAGGACATCTGACATAGTCTGAAAGCAGCAACCACATCAATCCCATAGACTTATATGCAGGTCACATTCAAGTCACATCAAACTGGCCCAAGCGTCACTTGCAGCGAGAGCAGCGCGACCCAAGCGCGGCTGTAAATTACATCATTACAGAGCGCGAGTATTTACTATTTGATTACAGCGTACTGAGCACATTAGAAAAACAAAAGAGAAGAGAGAAAACACGTGAGCTAAACAGTGAAAACGAGAGAGAAGAGCGAAACACAAGAGTAAAGAAAAGAAGAGAGAAAAACAATATTAACGTGTGTTTACTAGAGACGGGTATGGCTGCAGGCCTGGAGACACCTCCCTCAGCAGATCTTTCTTGTCAGACCTTTCGTCTCAGAACGGAAGTGTGTGTCGGCGCGCTTCCGGCGCTTACGAGTGACGTCACACAGCAGACTTACAAGCTCACAAGGCCCTATAGCTCTATACTCACAACGCATCACAAGCGCAACGCTTTGTGGGCTTGTAGATCGGCTGTTTTCGCCAACCAACACTGCCACCGGTACCCAGTCGTTTTTAGAGACAGCTACATGGATAAATTATTATTGCAGACAATTCCTCTTCAAACCATTATTGAACACTGGAAAATAACACATTTCTTAATAATTAGTTAATTTATTTTAATAAATATCAGCGGCGAGGCGAGGCGAGGGATCCCCGGGGGAGAGAGCGAGAGACACTCCGGTGGAGGGTCGCCGGCGACGGTCAGCGGCCCCGTGGTCAGCGACGAGAGACCCTCGCAGGGTGGCCGACTCACGGCCACCGTGCCGGGGTGTCTCTCGCGGACCGCCGGTCCTCAGGGGGGGTCCCCGGGTGTCCCTCGCCACTAATATTGATTATTAAAAGTTATTTTTCATTAAGAACTTTTTCTTTTTTTGTAATGTTATTTTCCAGTTTGAATAAAGGTTTGAAGAGGAACTTTTGGCAATAAGAATTAATGCAATAGCCTACTGTTATTTATTATTAAAAGTTACTTTTCATTGTAAAGAAACGTTTTATTTTCCGTGTTCCAAAAAGGCAGACAAGCCACAGTACAGTGGAACGCAGCTTCCTTTAAGATTTTTTACCCTGTAGACTTGCCGTTGTACCTGAGACGAGAGGTCTGACAAGAAAGATTTCTGCTGAGAGAGGTGACTCCACCCCTGCAGCCATACACTCTGGTTTACTATGGACTATTATGTCGCATTTCCTGAACGTAATCAAAACGTAATCAACCAGCGTCGACGTAGTGACGTAACGTCATGACGCCTACGTCGTTACCACGGTAACCAAAGCACACATGTCCCCGCAGGGCAGCTTTGAGCTGACGCTGTCTGAACGCACAGATCAGATCTGTGTCACTTGCAAATGCAGTGTGAAAACTCGGGCCAAAAGATCAGATCTGACAACAAATCGGATTTGGGCTAGATTTGACTGCAGTGTAAAGCCGGCCTGACATTATCAATACCACATGATTGCAGAAATACTCAAATATATACCACAATTTACTTGAGTAAATGTACAAGAGTATTCACATTAAAAAAGTAGCCTACTGAATGTGCTGAAAGTAAAAGTACTCGTTAGGCAGAAGCTCCCATTTCACAAGGTTTACAAATGTGGAAAAATGCTTTGAAAATAGCAGATCTACTCCCAGTGACAGAGTATTATACAGGGCTGAGGTGGTTAAATTATGTCTTGTAATAATAATACAAATGTATACAAAGTAACTAATAGTCAGTTTTAGTAAAAGTGCAATATTTTCCTTTGAGATATAGTGGGGTAGCATTAAAAGTATTGGAAATTGGAAATACTCCAGTAAAGTACATTGTACTCAAGTACAGTACTTGAGTACATGTAATAAGTTACGTTCCATCACTGGTCACCCCTGCTCTTATTAGTGGTAGGAATGTCCAATAACAGCTTGTTAGCACTTAGCAGCATGATGGGTGTTTGCATGTCTTACTGCATGTTCGCTCTGGTTTGTCTGCATTGCAGTTCTACCCAATACAGGCCTGTTCTTTGGTAGGCCTACAGGCAAGAGAATTGCTTGCCTGGAGCGCCAAGTGTCCAAGAGCGCTGCGTCGCTATGTAGCCCCTAGAAATATAATAATTGCTGCATAATTCGAGCCTGGCATTGCTGAGACTGATGGCCCCCTAAGGTAGCAGTTTTCTATGGGTCACACCATCACATTGTGGCGGTCCGCTCCCTTACGTAATGTATTTCTCCCTCCACTTCATTCACAACTCCACTCCAGGCAGCCGATCACATTCCATTCTCCACAGCCCCCTGCCCTTCGGGGCACTGAATGCCAATCTCGCCTGGGGCGCTAAAGGGCTGGAGCGGCCCTGACCCGATATGCACGACCGTCCGTCCTCGACTAAATATATCCTTAGTGGACTAATAGCCATAAGAATTTGGGGCCGGTCAATTAGATGATTTCATCAACAGTGCTGTAAAATGATGTTTGCCTCTTATAAACATGAAGAGAGCAGCCTTTTCAGGTTGGTGAGGCTGAGAATATTGGCACAACTATTGGCTGTAAGGGGTTACATATTTAGACTTTACAATAGAGCTATTCATAATCTCTCAGCAAATATTCATAGAAAGAAAGCTTTAAAACAAAATGACTAATCAACTAACAAAATCTGTGTTGATTTATTTTTCTTTGGTGTTAGTTATGATATGAAAATGTAAGTCAGTCAGTATCTTTCTTCATTTAGTGTCATTTCATTTATGTATTTCTTCTCCCTTTGATGTAAAGCAATTTGAGCTGTCTATTTTCTTCTATTAAAGGTGCTTTGCAAATAAAGTCTCTTCATTATTATTATTATTATTACCCTTATTATAATCATCATCATCATCATCATCATAATTATACTTTCTATGAAATTCCTGTCTTGTAGTAATAATCACATTAAGAAAACAATGCATTTATAAGGATTTATAAAAAGTGTTTGTGATTTAATGTATGACAAGTTTGACAACTTAATAATAATAATTCCACATTTCATGTCTCTGTGTGAGAGAGATGCACAATATATCTTTACTTTCATATTGACTACCAAAAATGAACAAAACAAGACCTGGCCCTAGACCATGCAACTGACACACTGGTAATATGGTTGCCTTCACCGGTGGGGGTGTGAATGTGTAAGCAGAGGTGTCAAAACCTTTTTCGAAGGGTACCGGTACATTATTTGAAAATGTAGGCTAATACAATTTGATGTAAATACAGTGCAATATCAATAGTCTTGTGTTGACATGGCAGTATAGTCAAATGTAAGCCAGTCATCTGGAGTTCGAAACAAACATAAACCGCATTGCTGTTATATCTACGTCCAACAAATGACACTGTAGCCAAATGTAATCCGGTATGACAAGGTCTCTTTACTGTAATTGCCCATGTTAATTTCAAAACACTCTGAAATGTCAAACATGACTTTCACGTTACTAGCAGGCCATACATTATACAGTGAAATCTGCCCTTGTGTCACAATTTGACCACAGACTTTGGACATATGTGTGGCACACACACACACGCACGCACGCGCGCGCACGCACACACACACACACACACACACACACACACACACACACACACACACACACACACACACACACACACAAACACAAACACGCACACACGCACACACGCACACACGCACACACACACACACACACACACACACACACTCTCTCTCTCTCTCTCTCTCTCTCTCTCTCTCTCTGTCTTGTTTGGTTCTCCTCAGGGCTTTTTCTGCTTCGGTGGCTGGTAACCTCGCCTACCAGGCTTTCTCCCGGGAGAGAGCCTGGTGTTCGTTCACAACAGACCGCTTGGTTTCCGCCTAAAGCGCGGAAACCACTAGGAGAAGCGGCGTCGCTTTGATTTGGTTCCCTCCGTTTGTTTCCCCAATCCCTTTTAAAATGCTGGAGTAGCCTACGTAGTCTTGCCAGTCGCTACGAGTTGGATTAAAAGATGCACATACCAAACGAATTTTTCGAAAGCAAAACTACCCCTCATCAAGGTGTTTATTAGGTCGGCCCTAAAAGTATGTCCTTGGGTGCAGGGGAATATTTTGGGTTAAAACTGAATCCGGTTGATAGTTCCGGCCAAAGTGTAGTCCGTCTAGGACTACAACATGACGTAAAGTGGTTTCCGCTCCCGACCGGATCAAACCCCGTAAAGTGAAGTGATCCCAGACTAGGTGGCTGGTAGAGAGGCTACAGTGGCTTAATCAATTGCTCAGAACTTGCATACAGTCATTGACCATTAGCATATGCACAGCAAGAGGAAGCCAGTATATCACTTCCCCACAATTTAAGATGTTTATGTGCGTTTTTATGTCAACACCAGCGGTTGGCAATTCGGCCTATGGGATCTGTTAACACTGTTACTGTAAGCTCATGGGCTGTGTTGTCATGGTTACGGTGCACCTGCAGGCTATGGGAGTGTGACAACGGTAGCGCGCGTGTGTGTGTGTGTGTGTGTGTGTGTGTGTGTGTGTGTGTGTGTGTGTGTGTGTGTGTGTGTGTGTGTGTGTGTGTGTGTGTGTGTGTGTGTGTGTGTGTGTGTGTGTGTGTGTGCGCGCGCGTGCGTGCTGTGTGCGTGTGTTGTAACTGTGGTAACTAGGCAAAGATTGAGTCATCCCAGGCCAGGGTATAAACTAGTCAATATAACTCAAACCCTAAACTAAAAGGATAATACAAAAAGCTCTGTGGTGCCTGTGGACAATGATGATGATGATGCTGATGATGATGATGATGATGATGATGATGATGATGAACCCAAGGGCCGACCACATCTCCTGACGTTATGTAAACATTCGGACCATAACAAAGTTACATATGCATCGCATTTAAACACATTTATTTAACTATCATCAATGTATAATATCAATGGTCTTTTGTCAGGTCTATTGACCAAATGTAACCAGACGTGCAACGTAGAAAATATATAAAATAGCCGTTCTTTGACCCCTTCAGAATGAGACAACAGGGAACAAGCCAGGAATCCTGATAAATTATACTCTGGGAAAATATTCTTGTTTGACAGTGTTGGTGGGACGTTTATAATACAATTTAGGAATGAAGCCGTGGGCCATAAAATGTGACCTCGGGACACAATAAGCTGACGGGCCACACTTTGGACACCCCTGCCCTATACGAGCCTGTGAACCACTTTAAGTGCTATTTAGCACCATTTATATTTAGTGTTTGTTCAACATGAAGTTGATGATGAAATTGACCACTTCTGGTCACTTCTTAGTCAATTCTCTCTTATTTTATCTTTTTGTCATCAGTTTCCTCCCATAACACAAAGAAAGTAGTAGTACCAAAATATGAGATGCAATGTGCAATGCAGTATAATAAAATACTGGTTTGTGAAAACAGATCGTAGGGGTCTTGCCTTAAGATTATCAGGGCCGCTGTAATTCTTTTTTTTTTCAGTCCATCCATAACCAAAAGAAAAAAATGCATGGGTTCCCGCGAGGCTAGTCCATCCATGACATGAAGCTATAAGGTTTCAGAAGCCTGAGCATTACAATGCTTTATGTCTGGTTTGAAAAACAGACCCCTCCTCCACATCAAAACAGGTCATGAACAAGCTCGAGCACTGTTTCTAAATACATCATATTTGACGTTATTCAAATGTATTCATTTTGAGACACGCACACACGCACGCACACACACAAGAACGCACGCACGCACGCACAACCTCTTAAGTATTGCAAGGGCACCTAATGCTGTCACTTGCTGAAAATAGCTGACCTGTAAGCTCACAACGCATAATGCGATGCATTGTGAGCTTGTAGATACTATAAGTATGTCTGTTATAGTCTGTTATGTTGGGGACCAGCTAAATGAGTGAATATTGAGTATTCAGTTTAACCACTTCAGCCCTGCATTCAGCCCTATATTATGTAATGTACATCGTCTGTTTGAATATACTGTATCTACAAGCTCATAATGTTAGCCTGCTCCCTATATGTTCTGGAACGTAGCGAGCAGGCTGGCACCCAGGCTATCACAATGTGCCACGAGCTTTTAGATCTTGAAAGAAATGTGAAAGTATTGAAATAATGTGAAACATTTTAACAACATAAAACTTTTATGGCACACATTTCTTTTTTCAGAAGGCAGCCAAATAAACAGTGTGCAGGATATCATATACTGTATCTTATTAACTTTGTTCCTTTTTGAAAGGTAAGATCAAAACAGGTGTAGGCCTGACAAGCTTAATGCTTCTTCCTATCCCTTTTTCGGGCTCTTAGACAATGACGCAGTAGTAGCATGACTGTGAATTACTGGCAATTGGCCAAAATATGTTGTACACTTTTGTTATGTGCCCAATGGACGGGTTTCTTGTTTACAAACATTGAGACTAAATGCACAGCTGAATGTATCATGTAATCAATTCCCACCAATCCCCAAACCTGTTGTTTTGGGGAGCGCTGGTTTCATTGGCTAATTTTGGTACCGAACCTGCGCACGCATCTACTTCTTATCAGTGTAACATGGACCAGAAACCCGTCCATATCCGAAAATAACTGAACCGAACAAATGTGACGTATCTCCAAACAGCTACTCATGCAGATTTCTGTGATTTTTTGTCAAGTCACATCATGCTACAGAGAGATGGAAAGAGGAAGCACAATCATTCGACAGAAGTTTTCACAGTGGTTAACGCCCAAAACTATAAGTATAGCCTATTCAAGTGGAGAAAACAAGACAAGTCGCTTGAGAAGAGCTTGAAAGGCGGAAGTGTATGTTTGTTTGTTTTTGGCAGCAAATATTAAAGTAAATAGATATGTTGTGTACAGGTATCTCTCTCACACAGAGACATGAAATGTGGCATGACTCCTATCCTAAATTTGGAATTATGAGGTTTGTGTATGTAGCCTATTGGGTGTGGAAGCGGGGGTCTGGGAGTCCTCCCCCTGACATCAGGCTTGCTTTATAGCATTGAAAAATGATGGTATGAGTGGGTGTACAGAAATGGAATCGATGACTGAAGCAATGTAAGAGCCATCTTTAATAATAACCATTCATTACTTAAAGAAATACCCCACAAGCTGGGGTCCTTTCCAGTGTTTCAGTTCAAGAGCACCTCAGGAGATGGGGTTGAAATTCAGGAGACTGCTCCCAGGTTCAGGAGGGTTGGCAACCCTGCTATAATGTACTATAATACAGGAATTTCATAGAAAGTATAATGATTATGATGACAACGATAATAACAATAAGGGTAATAATAATGATAATAATAATAATGAAGAAACTTTGTTTGCAAAGCACCTTTAATAGAAGAAAACAGACAGTTCAAAGTGCTTTACATCAAAGGAAGAAGAAAAACTAAAAAAAGAAGCAATTTAAAAAAGCAATTTAAAAAGAAAACAAAATAATTTAAAAATAAGAATTCTGTACTCTTTTGATAATGTAACACGTTTGATTGTATAATTTATAAACAACTTAATATTCAAATGGATATTCAGATGTTTTATACTTATTCTATAGGCTTCCCTTAAAGATTCTTACATAGATTTTTATGTCACAGTGCATATTTGGTACCTTTGCAAGGCAGACACAACAACAGAAACAGAAACAATGACATCAACGCCAAAGAAAACAAATCAACATAGATTTCATTTTTCAATTAGTAGTTTTGTTTTAGAGCTAGGAATAATTGTTGAGAGATTATGAATAGATTTCTTGTAAAGTCAAAATATAACATTTTATACAGCCAATAGTTGTGAAATAAAAATTCTCAGCCTCGTCAACCTGGAAAGGCTGCTCTCTAAATGTTTGCAAGAGGCAAACATCATTATGCCATCATTATGACTATTAGCCAGGATTTATTTAGTCGGTCCTACAGTCAAGTAGGCCACATGATGTACTCAAGGGTAACAGGAAAAGCTGATCTAAAACAAAGTCGACCCAAACTCTTTTCCCAACGGGTCTGTGGCCTTAAGCTAGATGCAGAATAGACAAAAATCTAATCTTTGCTTCTGGGGGTCCCTGGAACAAAATATTTTGCGATGGGGGTCCGTGGCCAAATACATATCATTATGGGGGTCCTTGACATGACAAAGTTTGAGAAACAATGATAGCAACATAAGTTTTTTTCAGGAAAACTGTTAGGATTTAGAAGACATTTTTAGAATGTGCCTATCAGTGGTTAAGGACCTCCAAAATGTGTTTTTGGCCGCGGACCCCCATCTCAAAATATTTTGTTCCACGGATAGATCCCTATCGCAAAATATTTTGTTCCAGGGACCCCCAGAAGAAAAGATTATATTTGGGTCTATTCTGCATCTAGCTTGACGCCACAGACCCGTTGGGAAATGAGTTTGGGTCGACCTTTCATGTATTCGTACTCAAGTATTGTACTTAAGTACAATTTTGTGCTTTACTTTACTTTATTTTACTACATGTTAATATATATACTGTATTATCTGTTGACGTTTTTCATTTGTTTTGATGCTTTGAACATTTTTGTTTTCTCCATGTGCAGCTCTTTGGTCAGCTTGGGTTGTTGTAAACGTGCTATATAAATAACGTTTGATTTGATTTGATCATGTAGCTGTACCAACACACCAGCTAACTAATACAATGTGAAACTGATTATTTCAGCAGAGAACTCTTTCACAGATCCAATAGTTAGCGACAGAACACGATCTGTCATTCCATCCAGAAGTCAAAAACTCAACACAGTCTTGTTCTTTGTAAGAATCTGCTGCAATGTTATTAGGCTGGCCAGATTCCCAATACCTGGAGAAGTAGGAATATTTAATTATATTTTTTCACACATTTGTGGTCCAATTAATTTACAGCCAATAACTAGATTCTGGAATAGAATTGAATTCAATGACTGCAGTCCGCTAGATATTAGCTGCAAATTCATTGGATAAATAATATTGTATGTTTGTATTTTAATAGAAGGAAATATAGTTACAGTAATTGGAAATATGTGAAATGTACTTAAAATGTTGAAATGAAGATGTCAAGTCTTACATTGGTGAGGTCAATGGTGTTCCGTCCACCCACTGAAATGATCCTTCGCTCGCTTTGTCGGTCAGACCCAGCCACACTCCCTTCTTGTTTGCACTTTTAACAAAGTCCTAGAAAGAAAGGCTGCAGGTTACTGGTTACGCACACGCATGCGCAGACACACACACGCACATACCGTACACGCACGCACACACGCACGCACGCACGCGCACACACACACACACACCCACACAATACAGTACCTGTTTTTCTTTGCTCTTTATGATCATCAGGTCTGACAATCTGTCGCTACACCACTGCCTGCTCTCCTCCCAGTTCTTCTTCTCAGTAGAGACATAGTAACAACCTCTGCCTGCAAGTTTCTCCCACCCAGGTGTTTCTAACGACAGAATAAATAAGTAACTATTATTTCATTTGCTCAAATTGACACATTGTGAATGACATGATATAACAATGAAAAACTAGGATATCTCACTGACCACAGAGCCTCATCTTCATGTCATCTCTCTCTTTAGTCAGGTTGTTATGGCTGGTCTTCAACTGGTCAAAACTGGTCTTCATCTGGTCAAAACTGGTCTGTAGCTGATCTTCCTGGGCAGTCAGGTTGTTATGATCGGTCATCATCTGGTCAAAACTGGCCTGCAGTTGTTCTCGCTCTTTAGTCAGCTGCTCTTTCTCAACCATTTTGGAAAGATCTGTATGGGAACAACATGCACGCACACACACACACACAGATGTAGTCAATCCCTAGCATTACATTACATTTCATGCTAGCATATTTAATTATACTTGCGACCGTATGTCGCAGTTAACTATGAAAACCGTCTGTACATCCTTCCTTCCTTCTGTAACGCCTCAATTTTTGTGTGACATCACCTCATCAAAGATCAAACCCTGGATACTCTACATCTGATTCCCAGATGATGCCCTATTAGGGCAACCACACTAATAGAATCCCGTTTATGCCCATCAATAATATTAAGCCCATATCTGGGAATGCCCATACAATAGAATCCCTTTTATGCCATCAATATTAAGCCCATATCTGGGAATGCCCATACAATAGAATCCCTTTTATGCCCATCAATAATATTAAGCCCATATCTGGGAATGCCCATACAATAGAATCCCTTTTATGCCATCAATATTAAGCCCATATCTGGGAATGCCCATATATGGACATATTGTGTCAGTTTAACCAGTCCAACTTAAACATGTTGTGTGTCAGGGACTCGGTATTTAGCACTGTTGCCTCACAGTATAAGAAGGTCCTGGACTCAAACCAGACTGGAGTCTTTCTGTGTGGAGTTTGAACAGGGGCGTCACAAGAGGGGGGCGGGGGAAGTGGGACTGAGTTACTAGGGCCCGAGGTGGAGGGGCCTTAATTATTTTATACTTTAGCTATTGAAAAATAGCAGATATACAAGCTGACAGGCACTCTGTGCCGCGCTGCAAGCTTGTAGATCTGCAATTTTTGAAAAGTCGTGAAAATGTGTGCAAATCTTTGAATATATGTAGGCTATTTTTTAAGCGAACATTTGTAACTCAAATTTTGCTTCTGGGGGGTCCCTGGAACTAAATGTTTTGACATGGGGGTCCGTGGCCAAATACATATCCTTTTGGGGGTCCTTCACATGAAAAGGTTTGAGCACCACTGACATAGAAACATAGGTTTTTCAAAAAACCTTAGAAGCATTTAGAATACATTTATAGAATCGAGTCAAAAATATTCAAAGACTAGAACAAATTTACACAATTGGTTATTTTTTTTGTTAAAGCACAAACGAATGTGTGATATTGTGTTTCCAGTCTAAATGGGTTAAACCCCCTCCCCCTATGAAGAGCATTCATGGGGGGCCTGCAGTGAATCCTTGTACCCAGGGCCCAGAATTTGGTTCCACACCCCTGAGTTTGAATGTTCTCTCAGTGTTCACCAGGGTTTCCGCCCACACCAAAACACAATGGAGCACCCCTTTTTCGACTGCAGCTTTAGCACCACACCACACTACACCACACTACACCACACCACACCACACCACACCGCACCACATAAAAATATCTACATTTTCCATTACACAAAAGTACCCCTATAGGTAAGAAACTTGGCCTAGCTCAGACCTACTCTAGATTGGATACTTTTTAGTACCACGTTTAGAACCACTTTCACACCACTCTACCCAGGTCCTTGTAGTGGAAAACCTGGCACAAGTGGGCAGTGTGGAGTGGTGTGGTGTTTGTTGGGCCTGTGGAAAAGGGTCTTTAGAGACACACACTACCCTTGAGCAAGGCACTGGCCTTAGAGCTGGTGCCTGGCTTCAGTTTCATGGCTGTCCACTGCTAACAGTATTAAGGTGGATCAAATGCAGAGGATGGATTTACTCATGGGGATACTATGAAGTATAACTTATAATAATGTAGTTGTAATAATAATCATTTGTTTGTTTGTCCTTCAAATTAATCTTATACGTCTCCTCTCACCAACACCATGAGAGTTGAATACATTGTAGTTGAATACAATAATGCAGGGGTCTTCAACATTTTCAGGCCAAGGGCCCCTTAGCTGAGCGAGAGATGAAGCAGGGACCCCCACTACATATCGTATAAAATTGCGTTGCAGATTAAAAATGTTTATGGATTTCTCATACAGCTTAGACTTGTTTGACAGCACTATCATCTGTGTAGGTTGGATTAATGTATTTTCATACATTTAACCACTTGAACTGTCAATACCTACAGTACTAGTCTACTGTCTACTCTTATTTTCCTATTATTTCCCAAACCGCTGTGCCAAAAAATAGCCGATCTACAAGATCAACAACGCAAGGCGTTGTGAGCTTGTAGATCTGCTATGTTTTGGCTAATGTTCCACTAAGAATAGGCATGAGAGGGCTCAAGTGATTAATGTAAAAAAGTAAAAAACATAACCCTATTACACAAAGATTTGGCGGCCCCCTGTAGTAACTCTGGGGACCGGACCCCCTGTTGAAGACCCCTGCAATAATGCATTAGTGTCTAATGCAGTTCACCAGTGGTAAAACATCCTGTTCAAGTGAGGCTATTTGAATTAAGGAGTGAGTTTACATCAACGTATTCAACGTTGGTGGTCAGAAGAGTTGCATTGAGTAATGAATGTGAAGTGTCATTGTTTACAATGGTTCCTCTATTGAGGTCAGAGTGGTAAGAATGACTTTGACCACTTCTCTATTCATTCTCACTGTTCTCATGGTCCCACTGAGTAGCCTTGCAATAGGTGCAAAAAAACATTGTTATGAAACTTGACTTACAGAGATAGAGCAGTACTCCAATGCTGATGAGAGCTAGAAGAGCACAAAGCAATCCAACACCACCCCGCCTGTTCCATCTTGTGCCTGGAGGACGTACTGTACACACACGCACGCATGCACGCACGCACACACAGACGCACACACGCACACACGCACACACGTAACATCTTTATTTGCGCTCACATTTTACAACAAATTCTTGAACACAAACAATGATGCACAAACTTGGGAAACAACAACATTTCATGATACAGATCATGGGTACAGGAAGCATCACCTCCTCCATGGCCAATTATCCCAGAGACTGAACAGAATGTTGCCAATGCCTTATAGCTCTTAGCTTGGGCATTCCTGCCCCTAGGCTTCTCTTAGATTAGGACATTACAGAGGCTTCCAACTATGAACACAAGCAGTTTACTCTGCTAAGACGTTGGTACTTAAGCACCTTGGTAAAGAATGCCTCTTCCAGACCGGATAACATGCCACTGATCACTTCTCTACTGTCCTCATCCACAACAACAACATCTGTTAGCTGACATCTAAAAGGCATCATTTTCATTGCGCGTGTGCACGGCAGTAAGTCTCATTTGTGTACATTTTTTTTTAAACATTTGTTTTTGGGCTTTTATGCCTTTATTTATAGGACAGTAGACTGACAGGAAGCAGGGGGAGAGACAGGGAGCGACACGCGGGAAAGGCCGGGAAAGGCCTGGACCAGTAGGCCAGCGGGCGCCCCATGTGTGTCCATTTTAAGGCTTTTACTTTCTTTTGACCCAGGAAACTTGGCTCGTCCTCTCTTGCCAGGGGCATATCTAGAAACTGAGCTCTGGTGGTGGTAAAGTAAGGTCCAGAGGTGTTAAGTGGGGTATTTTTCACTTTACTATAGATTTCCAATTTTCAATACTTTCAATACTAAGAGGCAAATATTTTACTTTTACTCTTTGTAGATTGAAATTGTTATTACAAAATATACATTACCCACTTAAGCCCTATATACATTTTGGCCATTTGAAAACAGACAATCTACAAGCTCTTCTTATGACCTTCCTCAACGCACCGATAGATAGATAGATAGATAGATACCTTTATTATCCCAAGGGGGAAATTCAGTTGTCCAGTAGTAGCACAGCACCGCTTGAGAACGGCATGTTTACTGTATTTCAACGTGTGTAAAGTAACGTACATCCTCCCCTGGTCTCTTTAGTTTTAGTAAAGAGTTGGACAAATGCTACATTACTGCTCATACAGTTGTAATCATTATTAGAGCTGATCGATCATTTTCTCAACAATTATTCAGTTTTAATCAAATAATCGACAGACTTCTTTTGTATACATGTTGTTTTTTTTTGTTTTTTTTAATTAGCATCTACTCTAGCATCGATTTCTTTTAATATAAAACACGATTGTGTCTATTGTAAACTTTGTTGTACAACGGTGATGTGCACACATCAAGAAAAGCCGATCTACAGTACAAGCTCGGAGCATTGTGAGCTCGTAGATCTGCTCTTTTTCCTATTTGGAAAAAAAAACTGGAGGCGAAAAAGGCAAAATTTCAATCTCCTGGAAAAAGTGATTATTTGTTTTAAAATCGATCACTGACTATGTTTTGGAATTGGTTAAATCGATTAGTTGTTACACCCATGAAGGTACGATGACATGTCATCTGACTCTGTCATCCCAGGATTGATTGGGTAAGCGTCTCTTACCAGACTGCAGTGTCTTCTGGGAATCGTTGTCCTGAGCTGTAGGTGCAGTAGTCTTGGTCTCAACGTTGGCGTAGATATTGTCACAGTCATCGTCCTGCTCTTGGAGCTCAACGTTTTCATAATCTGGTTCGTCCTCGTCCTCAGCCATTTCTACATGAATGAATCTAAGTCTAAGATGTCGTACAAGTAGTTGACCCTGGTCCACCTCCTCACAACACACTGAACAAACGAGAAATGTTGTCTTTCTTTAATTCACACGCCGTACTTCCTCTTTTAGGTGACAGCACCCTATTACTTGTTTCCCCTTATGATTGCGTTCACACCCTCTGCAACACCCCACACATACACTGATCACATGTCACTGATCTTACTCAATTGCACGTCTCATACCTTTTGTAGGCATTATTTAGTTACTTCTGTTAATAAAGTATTGTTGCTTTTTTTTTTTTTTGTGACATTATGTTGAAAGTATGCCCAAAGCTGTTAGTTTTGTATTTATCGTTTTAAAAGTGATTTAAGATAGTGAAAATAGGGCGCCTGGTGGCCTAGTGGACCAGGCGCATACCATATAGGCATTGCCATTTCGGCATCAATGCCTGTCGGCGTCACCGGTTCGATTCCCAATCCGAGCGACCTTTGCCGCATGTCACTCCCTGTCTCTCCCCCATTTCCTGTCAGTCTACTGTCCTATCCAATAAAGGCAAAAAGCCCCAAAACAAATCTTAAAAAAAAAAGATAGTGAAAATAGCCGATCTACAAGCACACAGCACCTTGCATCGCGAGGCCTTGTGTGCTTGTAGATCTGCTATTTTCACTAGTCTTGTGCGACAGTCTTGTATGATGAAGCGGGGCTTTACTTTACAAAAAAAAACATACACATTTTTATGAGAAAAATATGAGGTTTCTGCCGGACAGTGACAATATGCTAGTCAACAAATTTCAACAAGAAGATGATGAAATTTACCAGTTCTGTGACCTAGTCATACCTTTTTGTCATCACTTTCCTCCCATAATGCGAAAAAAGCAAATTGCCTAGTGTCAAAATATGGGATCGTGTTTGTATGCCTGTGAACTGCAGCACAAAAATGATTTGTAAAATGGATTGTAGGAGTCTTGCCTATAGATTATCATGCCCTTTCATTAGTATTTATTTTCACATCTCTACAATTTTGTTTCAAACAGCAAATATGAGGACCGCTGTAATTAAAATTCAGTTCCACCCATGATGTGAGGTTGATTATTAAATTGACCACTTCTGTAACTCAAGTCTTAATTCTCTCCTTTTAAGCCTGTGCAATACAACATGCATTGTTTGAAAAGCAGACCCCTCCACGTGAAAACAGCTGTCACAGTGTTTGTGGGTGAAGTTTTTATAACAGATACGTTCAAATGGTTGTACTTCCTCTTTCCATCTTTTTGTAGAATGTAGAAAGAAAGACAGACAGACAGAGAGACAGACAGACAGACAGACAGACACAAACACACACACACACACACACACACACACACACACACACACACTAATGCCACCCGTGTGATTTTTAATACTGTCAAGGACCCAGACGTTACGGTAATATGCATTTGGCCATGGTCCCCTATCTGAAAATAATTTGAGCAAGGGACCCCCCATACAATATATATATTTTTTCTCTTAAAAATTCTTTAGAAAATATAAACAACGCATCGCATTGCGATAGGTTGGGGGCTACCCCTGTAGCACGCTCATAAGGAACCATTGGAACCACTGCCATATGCAGGCAATGCTGCAGAGCAATGACATCCAAGGCTGCTAACTTAACTCATTTAGGCTGTATTGCACGATCTTAAAGTGAGGAAGGCAGTTGCATGGAGGGCCCTGAACGGCATGACCAGTGTATGGAACTCAAACTCAGCTTCTTCTTTGCAACTGTCTGTTCTCCTGTATGGCAGTGAGTGCTGGACCCTGGAGCCAACCCTGCAGAGGTCTCTAGACGGGTGGGCAACACCAGAATGTTGCGTGCAGTATTAAAATCAGCAAGCAAGTGTATGTTACCATTAAGATCCTGTGTGCAAGGGAATACCAAGGGTGAGCGAGAAAATAGACAGGAGCCAGGAGAATGAGACTAGCAGGATGCCAAAGGCATCAGGAGCTGCCAGCCAGCAGATTGGTGCTGTGGGAACCAATACATGGGCATCGGTCATGAGGACGTGCCACCACACCAACATCATTATGTGGATGTCGGCCTTCTCAAGAATGATGCAGGAGCACACCAAGTACCAACGAGCTGGCCAGATGTATGGAGAACCGGGATGACTGGAAGCGACGATGGATGATGATACACTATACTTGTCTAAAAACAAAGAGCAGCCTGGATTGTGTCAAGATCTTCCCTCTGCGCCTGCCCTGTGGCTCTGCAGTGCCTTTGCCCAGTTGTGTTTACCTGTGTGTGTGTGTGTGTGTGTGTGTGTGTGTGTGTGTGTGTGGTGTGTGTGTGTGTGTGTGTGTGTGTGTGTGTGTGTATCGCTCCTACGTCTGGCTTTGTGTGTAGGTATGAGTGTCCGTATGAGCACGGAATGTCCGCATGAGCCTGAGAGCCTCCATGTATGGAGATAACTAAGGTCACGGATAGAACGGCCCATATGCACTTGTGTTGTGTTTGATCCCATGCACTCACTTCACACAGGTTAAGCCCTTTGCAAACAGGCGCGTTTAACCGCACGGATAAAACGGACAATATATTTTTTTGAAAAGAAAACAATGATTCTCTATGACCTCATGCACAACTTTACTCTATAGAAGAACAGAACCTGTGCGAAGTGAGCCCATGGTATCAAACACCAACATGTGGGTCGGGACCCCCGGGTGGGTCACCAAATTATTTTGGGGCATCCCCAGATGGGTAACTTAATGTGCAGCATTGTTTTCTCACTCAGCAGTAAATAAACCAACATACAGTTAAAGTGTGTAGAGGGTATTATGCACATTTCTAAAGTGACAATTTAAGGACTTTTTAATACCTCTAAAATGGCAAATTAAACTTTTGCCAAATTGTCAAATATTAGAGGCAGAAATGGTGAAAATAGCCGAGGCGCGAGGCGTTGTGAGCATGTAGATCGGCTATTTTCACAATAGAACCATGTTATAGTCGTTGTTGGGTGAAAACCTTTATCATTTAAAAAATGATTTTAACTAGTGAAAACAGCCGATCTACAAGCACACAACGGTGCGAGGCGTTGTGTGCTTGTAGATCTGGTGTTTTCACTACTTTTGTGCGACGGCCTTGTATGATGAAGCAGGGCTTTACTTTGTGAAAGAACATACACATTTGAAACTTGGAGATACGAGGTTTCCACCCGACAACAACGTTATACAAAATGTATAAAATATATGGTAAAAGGGAACGCCCTCTCTGTTCCTCTTCATTTGATAACTATCAGAGTCTGTCTTGAGAGATTATACAAAATGTAATACCTCAACTCTTAGAGCGCGTCAGGGTGGGGGGTCCCCCAGTTAAAATATGATTATTTTGGGGGTTGTGGCCTGAAAATGTTGAGAACCTCTGATATAGAGAACTCGTCATACTGTATTACACTGGCTACACTGCCATTTAGCAATGTGGTCCATACAACCAAGAGAACTGACAAAAAGGCTGAACTTTCTTTTTCATATTGGCACAGATGACTGACTTACATTTGGCTATACTGCCTTATCAACAAAAGACTATAAGCCCTATTCACGGCCCGCCCACTCAGCAAATTTCTCAGCAACTTCCTGGTGTGACGTCAATTTAGAAGGGGAAATTAATACAGAAATAGCTGGACTTAAAGCCAACACATCATTATTTCGAACGGTAAAGTAAATTATAATGCTTTGTGCCTTTTACTATCTTGTGTTCTTGTTCATGCTAGCCGTATTTTATACTGTACTATTCGGAAATTGCATTAAATTTGCGCTTTCTGTGTTAACTCTATGGGCTTAGCAGGGTTTTACCCCTTCAAAACGTGACTTCAGCACCGGGGGGATGCCGAGTGGGCGGGTCGTGAATAGGGCTTATTGCACTGTATTGCATTTATGTGACTTAGTTATGGTCCAAAGGTACAGTAGCCTATATGAGAGCTAGGGGATGCAGAACCATCTTGTTAAGCTATTTTCATATTTTCAAATACGTCCCCTGAAAGAAATACCCCTGCTTAGTGCTTACACATTCACACCCCAGCAGTGGAGGCAGCAACCTGCCCACCAGGATGCAGTTATATAATAGGCTATCAGGGCTTGACATTAACTTACTCCTTTGGACAAGTACATGTTCATGATCACGACTAAATTGACAGCTTCTGTAAATTCTATAACCTTTCCCTTTTTTCAATCCAATTGTCATGGTTTTGTCCCACATGCAGAGAAACACAATTGCAAGCAGGGTCAAAATATAAGATAGTTTCATAAGACTATTATTATTATGAATCACAGGAAGATCGTCTTCTGTTCTCTATGTAGTGCATTCAATTCCTTTTTGAGAAAACATATGTTCACATTGCCACGACAAAAGTGTCAAATACAAGGCAAAACTATTTAAGAAAAGACATGGGGAAAGTAGACTAGGTTGGAGGGGGTACAGCATTGTGTAAACAGAGCTATTACAGGGTGAAAAAACACCACACCCACACACACACACACAGTAAACCAGAGTGTTCAAAGTCTGGCCTGGGGTCCAGTTTTGGCACAATTGCAGGTTTTATGGGGCCCACGGCTTCCTTCCTATCATTCATGGCCTGCGAGTACAGTCATTTGTAGGGACTACCAACTGCTTGTTCTTTGTCTTGTTTCTCAAGATGTGAAAAAATACATAAATAAATCAATAAATGTATATATAAACTAAACGGTGCAATAAAAGTGAATTATGCAATGTCCACTGTGGTGGATGGTACTGTAAATAGACTGCATGAACTTCCTGGCCATTCTATTAATGTCCCCTTCTGTAATGTACGCGGAATTCCGGAAGCTTCCCTTAAAAATTGTCTTTCCTTTTTTACAGACGCCCCAGAGCTGAAGGCATCTACCTTTCTGCACCTGTGACCCCTTTTCCACACTCGGTGATGGCTTGGTTTATTGTTGGCCTTTTGTGTTCCTGCAGATCCTCTCGCAGTGACAGTTTACTTCCGACTGCCTCCCCAGTTGATGTCCTTTGGGTGAGACGATTAATATAAATAACTCTTTATTTTAGACCTGTGGTCCTTTAAAGTTATACCATGTAACTTTTTTTTATAAAACAAATCTTAAAATGGTCCTAACTGTTAAATCGCTAAAGTTTTAGAACCCCCACTCCGTTATTTTCAGCTTCAAAAGCCTTCTCTTTATATGTTTTCTATGAGCCGTGAGGGGGGGAGAATTTCGCGGCAATATGACGTCATCATACTACCGGCCAATCACAGCGAGGGTTATACACTGCCGGCCAATCACAGCGCATCTTGGAGTGGGGTTGCTAGGGCGGCCATATTTGTAGTCTCCCGTGTGTTTCTATACTCGGGTGGCGTGCACGGTGAAGCTTGGGTGAAGGAGTGTATCTCCGGAATGGCTGAACGCACAGGAACCAGGGACCCCTCAAAAGATAGATCTCGGCGAGGTGGAGGCAGACGCAGGGGTGTGAGAACCGAAAAACGGCCGAAAGACGCAGACGCGACCAAGGTTTGCTATAGAGCTACTGACCACAAGTTGAGCAACTTACACAGTATAGCTTTAAGCTTTTGATATCAAGGACCCCCAAATGCATTTGGCTGCAGACAACCATCTCAATTGTAGTTGTGCCAGGAGCCCCCATACATGATCAATGTATACTATACTGCTTTTTGTTTAACTACATTAAACAATGAGGGCATAACATTAGTCTTCAATGAGGTTATAAAATTAGTCTTCAAAGGATTGTGATGCCAGTAGTCATTGGCATAACATTAGAAAAACAAAAACAATGCTTCAATGTCTGTCTACAGTTCCATTAGAACAGTGCTTCCCAAGAGCTGGTTCTCAGATATTTTACTGCCCTCTAGTGGTAATAGTGACTCTGCATGCATGGACTTCACTTGTGGAAAGGTGCATAAAGCTGAAACCCAATTCTAGTTTTCAAAAGGGAGAGTAAAAGTACAATGTCTGAGATGTGAGGGAGTACAAGTATTGAAAACTGGAACCTCATTGTACCCAAGTACAGCACTTGAGTAAATGTACTTAGTCTGCAAGCCATGGTGGATGGCAGTGATGTAAAGTAACCAAGATTGGCATAGTTGTCAACATACACGGTCATTGGCTGCCAGCGCAGGCATTCGCTCAGCAGCCTAATCAGGCAAGCCTCATTGTTTAAGTCAGGGGTCTTCAACAGGGGGTCCGGGAGCCCTAGGGGGTCCTCAGAGTTTTCTCTCCTTTTTTATATTGACCACTTGAACCGTAGCATCCATATTCTGAGAACATTAGCCAAAAATAGCCGATCTACAAGCTTGAGCTTGTAGATCAGCTATTTTCGGCAAGAGGTTTGATGTAGAGGGGGGAAATAGCAGAGTGAAATGTCAAGTTTAAGTATTGACGGTTCAAGTGGTTAAATATCTGAAAATACAAATTGACAAGAATCCAAAATACACTGATGATTGTGCTGTCAAATGATGAAACGATGGAATCTATGAACAGGTTGTGGGGGTCCCCGATTCATCTCTCTCAACTAAGGGGTCCTTGGCCTGAAAACGTTTAAGACCCCTGGTTTAAGTAATAATCTCTCTAGATTCTGCTAACAGCAGAATCTGTCAGCACCACTGCCCTAAACATGTAGTGTTGTTAGAAGGAACACACAGACGCACCCAGGAGGACAATTCCCACCGGGCAAGATAAAAGAACAGAGGGTCTTTTTCTCCATCTCAAACAGTTTGTGATTAATTGTTGTAGCTTCAGGATATTCCCAGCAGTCTAACATAATTGCAGAAACAGGATGTCAGGGCTACATGTTTGTGTTGTGTACAAGTAGGATTTGTGGACAACGTCTTGTTAAAACCATTAACCAAGGGATCAATAGTACTGAGAATCTGGTCTGAATAGGATTCAATGTGAAATTAAAGCTACAAAAGCAATGTATGGAAAAACTACTTTATTTAAACAAATGTCAATAAAACAAGCATAAAACATAGTAAAAGCAATAAAACAAACTGAACAGATTAACACATTAATAACATGGAACGGAAAGATTTAATTTTAATTCTGACTGCGAAGAGGCAGTTTCGATTTGGCTCCAGGGGCTTCGGTCTTGGGCCTCCTGTTCCTTTGCCGGGAAGTCTGAAAGGACAAGAGGATGTGATTACTGAAATGAAGGATTTACAGACCACCAACAAGCTCTTAAGACAACCTTTGAAGGTCATTTTGTCTCATACTAAAGTCGGAGTTATGGGGGTACTTGAAATTAAATGTTTTTGAACCGGTTTCAGTGTACAAGGGACATTTGCACACTCAGTTACAGACCTGTGGTCCATTTGGAACCCCATTTGAGAAGCAACATGTTAGACTCACTAGAGCATACATGGGCAACTGGCGGCCCGGGGGCCACATTCACTTAATGCGGCCCGCAGGTTAATACCGGAATACTGATATATTATTAATTCTGTGAGACTATATAGTAGTATTTATTTTTATGTCCAATGTATTTGTATTTAAGTTCATAAAGTTAACATGAGTATATCACTAAATGCATTTGAAATTAAATCAAAATGTTACATTTCAGGATTCCATTTAAAAAATAACAAAAGAATTATTCAGGATTACAATTCAAAAGAAGCAAAAATAGCAGATCTACAAGCTCAAAACGCATCGCAGCAGATCTGCTATTTTTGCTTGTATGAGATAATAGAATGACATAGTAGGAAGTAGCAATATGCAATGTGGCCCAATGTGGCCCTCTGGAGTGAAGGTGGATATATATAGATATATATAGTGGCCCTTGCCATCATCAAAGTTTGCCCACCCCTGCACTAGAGCGATGAATGTGTGCTACCCACCTTGAAGAAGGGCCCGCGGCTGTTCTCATCACAGACCAGGTTCTCGTCGTTGTACGACATCTCAGAGGCCGTGTCATCCTCCTGCAGAAACACCACAAGCAGTCAGACATTTTAAAAGTTAGGCAGACTCTAAAATCTGAAGTCATACAGATGGGTTCCAGGTCTAGAGACCTTAAATTTAGAATACATTTTAACCATCATTTTATATTATGCGTTAGAAATAGATATGCCATCTTCCTTTTTTAAGCGAATCTTAACAAAATCTTTGCTTCTGGGGGGTCCCTGACAATACTGTATTTTGAAATGGGGGTCCGGGCAACACAGGATTCCGAGGGTCCTTGACATGAGGGTTTGAGAAACTAACAAAACCAGGGCACACTTTTACCAATGAATTTCCAAAACCTTTCCAGAATATTGAACCCAGTTACCAGGACTGTGCAACAATAATTCAGCACAATAACGAGTCGCTTACTCCTATGTGCAATGCCCAAAGACAGGCAGAGCAGCAAAAATAAAGCGTGCGTGCTGTGAACGTGGCGTGCATGATGGGACACGCACATGCCCGTGTCAAAGAAAAACCCTCAACATCGATTTATGATGGCAGTAAATGAGTCAACCCATTCAGGCCTAGAATTATTCAATGTTTTAACCAGTGAAAAATAGCAGGTATACAAGCTCACAGCGCGGCACCGAGAGCATCGCTGCGAGCTTGTAGATCTGCCATTTTTGAAAAAGTCGTGAAAATGTGTGCAAGTGAACTTTTTTGTAAGCGAACTTTTGTAACTCAAATTTTGCTTCTGGGGGTGGGGTCCCTGGAACTAAATATTTTGAGATGGGGTCCGTGGCCAAATACATGAAAAGGTTTGAGAACCACTGACATAGTAGTCTCACGAACAGACTAACTGAGCTCCAGTTAAGTGAAAAGGACCTTTTCTTTACGGTGGCTGGCCAGATTACAACATAGGTTTTTTTTTTTTTTTTTTTTTTTTTTTCAAAAAATCTTGGGATTCAAAAGACACATACAGAATCTGGTCGAAATTCAAATTTTCAAGATTTTTCAAAAATAGCAGATCTACAAGGTCGCAGAGCAGCACTCGGTGCCGCGCTGTGAGCTTGTATATCTGCTATTTTTCAACAGTTAAAGCATAAAATAACGATACACTATAATGTGTACCTGCTCTACTCTGAGCTCAGTCTCCAGCTCTGGCCCGGCTGGCTCCGGTGCAGCGGCCGCCTGAAGCTCCATGGTGGCCTGCAGCGCCTCCTGCTGGCGACGAAGGCCATCCAGCAGCTCAGAGCGCCTGCGAGACTTGACCAGCTCCCTGGGGTACACAAAGTCCCTGCGCTGAGGGGTCAGACCTGCAGGAAACACACGGTGGACATCTAGTCAGGAAAAGGGCTGTCACTATTTTGTGAAATGCATTTTGATGATTAACAGTCTTAAGTGTTTCGGCGCGAGAAAACTTGTAGCCATTGTAAACAAAAAAAAAAACAAAAAAAAATGTGCAGGGGCATATTGACAAATTACTTTTACCATGGCAATAATCAAATATTTTCAATTCAAAGTCGGCTGCATTCCCACAACTCGCCATGAGATGCATTCAATGCTTGTAGATCAGTCATTTTTTACAACAGATCAAAATAATTCTGATTATTCTCTCATGCTTTGTCTGTGGTTCTCAACCGTTTCGGGTGGCGACACCAAAAGAATCATATTTTAACAGGGGACCCCCACCCTGACAAGGACTTGGAATTGTTGAAGCATTACATTTAGTTTGTGAGCTTGACTATGTTCCACAGAATACTGTGAAAACAGCACAGCAGAGCAAAAGTAACTAACGTTACTATATAAACTGCCACTTTTTTTTTAGATTGGAAAATTTGACCAATGTTTGAGCAGACTGTGGTCTATGGTCTTTTCCCCAGTATTAAAGTCTTCACCGTCATTTAAGGACCCCCCTAAAAAATCATGTGGACCCTTCTGGGGGTCCCCGAGCCCATCCCACAGGTTGATGTTGACTGCATGATTACGTAGGCTAATGAAAACGTGTCTTTGTTGGTTCTCACCAGTAGGGACGTCTGGTCTCAGCTCCCGGCTGAAGTGGCTGAGCAGCTCCTGGGCGCTCCCCACATGGCCCTGGAGGTCAGCCTGCTGCTGCTCCACCACAGCCTGGTCCAGGGAGAGCTGTGTCTGGAGAGAGACCACCGTCTGGAGAACCTTCTCCTGCTGGCCCTTCAGCTGGGCCCTGCAGTCTGGGAGCAGGGCTGAGGAGTGGCTCTCCACGCTCTGAAAGAGCAGCAACATCAAACATGTTCAGGATTCATTCTACATACAGTATAGCCAAATAGCTGGAATCACAGCTCGAGGATTTGCCTTTGACCAATAGTCATGCTTGAGACAGATTAACTTCAGTAAACAATTTAAAGGACAACTTTTATATGAACAAGGGTTCATATTTTAGATTGTAAGAAAAGAAAAAGTGAGTGTTAAAATGTTTTCATTTGCTTCGTTCTATTGTTTTATCGCATTTACTGTGCTAAAATGTGGGTCATGCGTACGCACGGGGGCATGCGTACAAGTGGCTAAATATGTCTGTTTAGACACAAGCCAGCAGTTTATTTATTGCCATTTACAGTAACACTTGTAGCCCCCATAAGTCACCTCCAACCATGAAAGGTTGCGCTGTATCTTGGGAATGGGCTTATTCTGTGTAAAATGAAATATTTAGCCACTTGTACGCATGCCCCCAACCACTGAAATAAGAATCTCAAAAATAATTTGAACACTCATCTTTTATATTCTTTAATCACAATCTAATATATGAACCCTTGTTGTAAAAAACTAAAGTTGTCCTTTAACCTAGGCAGAGATAACTTTAGTTAAAAAAACAAAAACAAACAAATGTTCACTTTAGCTGGCATAAAAGTACTCGACCTAAAATAGTGTGTTGCTTGCCGCACTAACTACTGATGTGTAAAAGTGACCAAAATGAAAATCCATTAACAACTTTTATTGATAACCATTATTGAAATGGTAATTTAATTTACCTGCTGCAGGGTGTGAGTGGCAGCAGAGGTCTGCCCCAGCAGGGCCACCTGTTCCTGGGCTTGTTTTTGGAGGCTCTCCTGAGCTCTGGAGCAGTGGCTGAGGTTACGCTCTCCAAGGCCTGTTAGGGTGCAAAGGCATGACAGTGAGTGAAGCAAGACAAGAATGAACCAAACATGGTGCCATTTTGTCCCTTTGTTACTTGTGAAATTGCTACAGTAAGTCTTTTATTGGTGCCAATGTGTTCCTTTGTTACTTGTGAAATTGCTACAGTGAGTCTTTTATTGCTCCAGAACTAAAAAGAGACATGTTCAGGTCAAAAAGTTTTAAGCTGATGAATATTTCCTCTGGCGGGATGAAATTTGCAACCCACCTGAAAAAGTATTTTCAATGTATTCACTAGAGACCCATGACAGAACAAAAGAATACCAAAAGTAAGCTTAACAGCTCTATATTCATCATTGCTATGTGTTCTTTGAGAGACTGTTAACCTATCAGAAGATACAGTCATTTCAGGGATACCAATTTTCAGTGAAACAATGTGCAGACGAAATTAGAGCTGGAAAACAAGCATACATTGTGACGCTCTGAGACATAGTTTACTAAAGAGCTAGAGAAACAGGACAAGTCAGAAGTCGTACCAGTGAGGGAGTGGTGCAGGAGGGAGCAGTAGCCTGTGCTCTCCTCCAGGTTCTGCTCAGACTCCTGGGCAGTGTGGCGGATAGCGGCAGCCAGGGAGGGGATGGTGGAGGACAGGAGGTCTGCCTGGACCGTTACCCGCTTCTCCGCTGCACAGCAACGTCTGGACAGAGACAAAGAGAGAGTCCATTGGGCACCGATATAGAATAGATATCTGGACATGGACATTTTCCGGGGACCCAAAACTAGTGAAATAAAGCCGATTTACATTTTTGAAAAATGAAATTGGAATAGTTAGATTGATGAAAAGTTGTGATTCTTTTTTAAACTTCTCTTGCATTACACTTTCAAATGTAGGAAACAAACAAGGGTCACTTATTTGCAGGGACAGCCCCATAGGTCGAACTCCCGTTGGGTCGAACAGCATCGGCAGGTTAGATAATCACCCGCGAACGTCGGCAGGTTAGATAATCACCCGCGTCACAGTTACTGAGGTTATGGTTAGAGTTAGCCATAGTTTTACAGAGGTTAGGATTAGGGTTAGAGTTTGGTGGTCGATCCAAAGGGTGTTCGACCTAATGACATGTTACCTTATTTGCAACGAGTAAAAATTGTCTTCTTCAACCCTGGAAAGTTCAGAACTAAACTTTTCTAGTGCAGTGGTTCCCAACTTTTCAGGTAGAAAGATTAGACGGTTTCCCGGGACCCAAACTAGTGAAAATAGCAGAACTACAAGCACAACGTGCCGCTTCACACCGAGCTTGTAGATTGGCTTTGTCCCATAATTGTGCGTGATCCACAAATGGGTCCCCACTGTTGGAAAACAATAAGTCTAGTGTGATGGTTGGAGTGCAGGTGGTGGTTCCTACTCACGTTGTTATTGTGTCCTTCACAGCCTGCGTGGGCCTCTGCAGAGCTCTGGTGGCTGTACTTAGACCGCTCATCCGGGCCTTGTTGTTAATGGCCAGCAGACTGAGCTGGCCTTGGAGACACTGGATCATCTGATCCATCTCCTGTTGGGAGGAAAGAGACCAGGACTTCCATTTATTTACACATGGAAATAGACCAGTTTTCCCCTTCCTGATAGCCTTGCGTAAAACCTCTACCCAAGGGCAGCCATAGCTGCTCTACGTTTAGCAGAACATGATCATACTTTAGGCATTCAGTAGACGCCCTTAATAGAGCTACTACTTACACTACTCAAAGGCAACACATGGAAATACATGAAATGCATAGAAATGGTAATCTAGGATCATAGGTAAACCTAGAGACCAGTTTTCCCCTTCCTGATAGCCTTGCGTAAAACCTCTACCCAAGGGCAGCCATAGCTGCTCTAAGTTTAGCAGAATATGATCATACTTTAGGCATTCAGTAGACGCCCTTAATAGAGCTACTACTTACACTACTCAAAGGCAACACATGGGAATACATGAAATGCATAGAAATAGTAATCTAGGATCATAGGTAAACCTAGAGACCAGTTTTCCCCTTCCTGATAGCCTTAAGGGCAGCCATAGCTGCTCTAAGTTTAGCAGAACATGATCAAACTTTAGGCATTCAGTAGACGCCCTTGATCGAGCTACTTACAGTAATCAAAGGCAACACATGGGAATACATGAAATGCATAGAAATGGTAATCAAGGATAGAAATGGTAATCTAGGATCATAGGTAAACCAAGAACCTCAGTCCAACAGTAGAATCTCCAAAGAAAATAATCTGTTGAAACCATGCATCCACACTATAGGATGCCATCCATCTACATCATACATGGGCAACTGGTGGCCACATGCGGCCCCCACCTTCACTTCATGCGGCCCGCAGGTTAATACCGGAATACTGATATATTATTGATTTCAGCTGTTACAATTCCAAACATGACCTGCTTTAATTCCGTCAGTCAATATTAGTAGCTTAATGACTAGTATTATAGTAGTATTAAAATGTTTTTTTTTTTATGTCCAATGTATTTGAATTTAGGTTCATAAAGTTAACATGAGTATATAACTAAATGCGTTTGAAATTAATTCAAAATGTTACATTTCAGGATTCCAATTCAAAAACAAAAAAAAATAATTCAGGATTCCAATTCAAAAGAAGCAAACATTGCTGATCTAGAAGCTCAAAACACATCGCAGCGCGATGCGTTTTGAGCTTGTAGATCTGCTATTTGTGCTTCTTTTGTATGAGATACTAGAATGACAAAGTAGAATGTAGCAATATGCAATGTGGCCCTCTGGAGTGAAGGTGGAAATAAAAGTGGCCCTCAACATCATCAAAGTTGCCCACCCCTGATCTACATAGCCGTTAAACTTGTTTGTGCCATAAGAGCCCATCACAAGCTTGTAGACGAGCCATTTTAGTCTGTTTTTTGGGTCTTACCGTTTGTTGTGTTTCTGACGTTTTGTCCATCTGCTGGGCCAGACTGAGATGCTCAGCGTCCAATGAGCTGAGAGTGTCCAGGGAGGACATCCTCAGCTCAGCCAGCTCCTGGACGTGATTGGTCAGAAACACATTGACCTCCTTCAAGGCCTCCACCTGATTGGATGACAGAGAGTGTCAGAAAGAAATTAAGTGAGTGCAGTAATCATCACACCCTGTGCTTTTAGCAAATGGGGGTCAAATGGTTCGATGCCATTTGAAAATACACATTTTTAAGCCAGTTTCTGCCATGTACAGTATGAATACAAACATTGTATTTGTATAAATATTTGAAGTTTCAGAAAACCTTTTCAAATCAGACTTAAAACATGGGTCAAGTAATGAAAATGGGAAATATAGTTACACGTTTTAACTAGGGCTGGGACTTTAACTGATTAATTGAGATGAATTACAGAAAATTAACGCGATTAAAAAGAATTAGCGCATTTTAATTGCACTTAGTTTTTGCGCCACAGAACCTTCAGTTTCAGGCATACTGATCATAGCGATGCACCAACCAAGAAGAGACAACAAACGCAAAGGGAGAAGTAGCCGATCAGAGCGCTTTGCTTGGCCCAGTGGATGCGAAATTTAGATTTTAAAAAAACTCACTCGTTGATTCACTCGTACAACAAAATGTGTTTTACTTGAAAAAAAAAATGCTTCTCAGGTCAAATATCGATGTGCGATTAAAATATGATTAATTAATCACAGAGCCTGTAATTAGATTAACATTTTTAATCGCATCCCAGCCCTAGTTTTAACCAGACTAATCCTGCATGTTGGTCCCTGGCAAAAAAAAACTACAATTTGTGACAAGTAGATTAGTTTGTGACAAGTATATTAGTAAAAGTAATGGCATCATAAGGACCTTTTCAGCCAGGGCTCGCTGCTCCTCCACGGTCTTCCTCATGGCCTCATTCAGTGTCCTGATGGCCGAGACACTGGGCAGGAGAGAGGCTGCAAGAGCCTGCTGCAGGTCCTGTTTGAACTCCTCCTAATACAGTCAGAACATCCAGACATGAGTCGTCCTGAATACCATACCAGTATGACCGTTTACATTATTATATTAACTAGCTCAATGCTTCTCAAACCTTTTAATTTCAAAGGACCCTCATAACCCCCCTACCGTCCTGTCCTTTTGTACACCCTCAGTTATAAGGGTCCATTTGAAAACCCCCTCAAGGAACCCAGGCACTCCCTCAACCCAACTTTTAGAAACGTATCCTAGATTAGTTTAAATTACAGCCTGGTATCGGAACTGACCGATACGCAAGCTGTAAAATGGTTTCGGTACATTTAACTGTTAAGTTTTACAAGATACATACAGCAAACAAATGCCACAATAGAATAATGTGTAACGCAGCAATTTTAAGCAAAAAATATTGCAATAATTTTTCAAATATTTAATTGAGTCAGTGCCAATGGCCATGGTCCTTACCTGCAGCTCCAGCAGGCTGTCTCTGTTGTGCAGGCACAGCGCCTCCTGCTGGTGCAGTTTGTCCTGGAAGTCCTCCAGGCCCTGGGCCACCAGCTGTGTGACTCCCCCCATGAAGGACTCCATGGTGGCCACCGCGCCACGCATCGCCTCAGAGTTCACCGACAGCACCGAGTCTAGTGGAGGGAACATGGATTTAAAAGTAATTAAGTCTCACGACTGAAATGGTTTCGTATGGCCAGGTCCTAATGTTACATGATTTGTGAATCAACAATTCACATTGACTGAAATTTATTTTCAGACCATGTCGTATATGTGATTTTTGAAACATGGCACATGCAGCGTACACCAATATAGGCGTTTCCCCGAAGTTCTGACCTGCCTTCACTGAATGTATGTGTGCCAATCCATGCTTAATTTTATAGAAGTATCTTCTGAAGTGCTGTTGTATTCTAGGCTAGTCTGGCCAATTCAAATACTCATATCTTGAAATTATAACAGCTTTTTAGTTATAGTCTATTATTTTGCAGATCTGCTGCACTGATCTCAGAAATAGCTCTTATGGAATCCTCAAGACTGAAATCAGTCCCCAGGACTGAGAACTTTAACCCCTGAACACATGTGAATTCAACAATGTGTGAATCATTTGAGACGCCCTTTACACTCACCCATGGATGAGGTGTAGCCAGCCAGGGTGCTGCGGTGCTTGGAGGCTTGCTGGCGGACACTGGCCTCCATGTTACCCAGCACACCATCCATTCTCTGGCTGAAGCTCTGGTGGGCACTGGTGTTCTGCTGCTCCACCTGGAGGGAAAAAAAATAAAGATGAATGTTACTGGACCGTCTTGGACCACAACCCAATCAACCAAACAGTCTGTAGGGAACTTAAAGATGAACGCTTGACGTTCAAACCGCAGAACAAGCATATCACAGTCACCATGTGTGTTCAGGAAATAAAACCCGTTTTCCAATAGATGCAAAGTAGATCAACTTTAGCACTGTCATTTATAAAACCCATCATTTATTTCAAGAAAATCCAACCACTTTCACCCATAATTCTAAAAGCTTGTCGAATGGCCAAAAACATTATCCGATCTACAAGCTTGACCATCTGTTTGTGTAACATGGAACAACTCCGGCATTCCTTTAAAAACATATGACAAGTTGCAGATTGAACGTTGGGTCCTACCGCAGCGATATGAAGTAACAAAACATGTGAAAAGAATTGAGTAGCAACCTTGTTCTTCCTGTCCAGCTTGTCATGGAGACCAGACACGTGGCTGGTGCTGACGTGGGCCGTGTTCAGCAGCTGGAGGAGAGAAACACAACCCATCAGATTATGGTGGAGGAGTTTAGAGATCATGTACCGAATCCTTCCCTTCCCGATACAGAGTACCGATCCCAGTGTACAATTTAAAAATAACCGTGTGTCCATTTCAAAATTGTGGTATCGGAAACAGCAGACTTCTATACTTGCCCGTGACTGACAAGACTCAGTAATTCTACAACAACTGCATAATTTGCCCCAGTGCTTACATTACACATCATGTCATAGTTTCAAAGCAATTGTAATGTAAACTGGGCCAAGTGAGGAGTTATGGCTTTTTGTTAGTATTACAACAGCAAGCACATCGGATAGTTAATTCCTTGGATTAAATTAGCCATATCTATCTATAAATGCGACAAATCTCTGCGTGTATGTAATCCGCGTATCTCGAGAACCATTCGTCCCACCGGCTTCAGATTCGGCACGAGTGTTCCCCGCCGCGGCACGGAGTGCAGTGCCGGGTCTCGACCCGACCCGACACGCGGTTTTCCCGAACCGGCGCGAAACGTTCGGAATCTCCTTATGCAGGGTTGATTGTTGACATCAGGCTGTTCCGGAGGAAATCGGCGAAAGCTCTGACTCATTGTGACATCACTTCATAAAAGGCTCTGACATCACGTACGCCACATGAGTCAACAAAAAATCTCTGTGAGTGTGTATGTATGTATGTAATCCGCGTATCTCGAGAACCGTTCGTCCCACGGGCACGCGCGTTCTCCATATATGGGCATAAAATGAATGCTCCCATATATGGGCATAAAATGGATTGCAGACAGACAGATACAGATATCTCCATATATGGACATAAATGGACAGAGGCAAACAGATGGTCAAAGATCTCCATATATGGGCATAAAATGGACGCAGACAGACAGATACAGATATCTCCATATATGGGCATAAATGGACACAGGCAAACAGATGTTCAAAACGGGTCCTATGACAACAGGTATAATGAGGTTTGCATTAAAGGGGGAACCGGCACTGTGTCTGCAACACAGTTGGAGGCACAGACAGATACTCCATATATGGGCATAAAATGGACGCAGATAGACAGATATCTCCATATATGGGCATAAAATGGACCCAGAACTATAACTGCAGTGATCTCCATATATGGACATAAAATGGACGCCGACAGACAGATACAGATATCTCCATATATGGGCATAAATGGACACAGGCAGACAGATGGTCAAAACGGGTCCTATGAAAACAGGTATAATGGGGTTTACATTAAAGGGCGGGGCATTCATTCCCTATTTACATTGTTCCGAGTTGGCCAGGTCGCCGACTAGACGCTAGAGTGGCTGGGCTTCTAGTTTAGAAAATAAGAATACAAATCTGTTGCCGAAGAGACCATTTTATTTTTTAATTTACATTGTGCCATACGATTGGTACATAAGTATAAGACAATTGCTTGCATCGTTGCCATCAGAAAAAACTTTGCCTCCTCACCTGGTCAGCTGTGCTGTACAGCTTCTCCTCAGTGGAGGCCAGCTCAGCGCAGACCAACTGCTCCTCAGTCAGATGCTGGGTCGTTTCCTCCAGGGCCCTTTTGGTCTCCTCCAGCCTGGAAACGGAAAACCAGGACATTTCAGTATTACTTTCAAAGTCCTGAATCACTCCCACCACCTCTCTGGTCATCTACTTTTTGGACTGTAAGGTGGTGCAGAAACTAGGTGTAGTAATAGTTGTAAGGAACCTGTGGTCTTTCTCTTCCAGCTGGACAGTGCACTGCTCCAGTTGGCTCTGAGTGTCCGTGAAGAGCTCCATCGTCTGGGGAGAGGAAATGGACCAAATGAGTGGCTATAATCACTGACACGAGGTTTGGCTGGGCAATTCAATACTAATAACCAATAAATAGACTTCATGAAAGTCAAGTAAATTCTAATATGTTAACAAAGTTCACCAACAAAATTTGAATATATATATTTTGAATTAACAAAGCGCCAAGCCAGACTAAACCAGCACCCCTGGGTTAAACTGTACTTTTGTGGTGGCATACAAATAGTTATGGTGTGAAATTTACACCATGAGCTGGTTTACCTCTTTAAATGTGTCCAATACAACGAGTCTTAAAACTTTTCCTCGATTATTGAATTGGGAGCTTGTAGATCAGCCATTTTCGTAAAACATACCTTCTTCAGCTCCTCCTCAGCCGCAGCAATCCTCTCCGTATAGCTTGTTATCATCTCCTCTTGGGAGGTGATCTGCTCTGTCATGTTGCTGAAACACCACAGGGAGTCAAGACGTGGCACTCTACAGCAGTGGTTCTCAACCTTTTCAGGCCACGACCCCCAAAATAATCATATTTTAAATGGGGACCCCCCCACCCTGACAAGCGAGTTGAGGCATTACATTTTGTATAACACTGTTCTAATAGCAGATCTACATGCTCACAAGAGCATCTAGATCGGCTATTTTCACAATTTCTGCCTCAAATATTTGACAATTTGGCAAATGTTTAATTTGTCATTTTAGAGGTATTAAAAGTCCTTAAATTGGCATTTTAGAGATGTGCATATACCCTCTATACGTACACGTGAACTATGTTGGTTGTTTACTGTTGAGTGAGAAAACAATGTTGCGCATTAAGTTAATCATCTGGGGACCCTCTGGGGGTCCCCGACCCACAGGTTGAGAACCACTGCTCTACAGCAGTATATAACAATGCATTGCAAGAAATATTACTGAAAGAAAGATTAACCAAAGTCTTTTGTACGTTAGGATCCTGACAATACATCTTTTGTGTCACAACTCGCAAGCTGAAAGGTTTGGGAATCTGTGTTACATACTGTACACACACACCACTCACTAACACTCTTACCAAAGAACAAGTGTTGCGAGCACCTGGTTTTAATATTTAAATGTTTCGCAGAGGGATTTACAATACATTAGCTCAGGGACACGGTTAATCAGTTATCAAATAATTGCACAACCATGGTGGAAGTCTAGGAGCTTTCCCACGGACATCAACTGTTCTACACTCCATGCAAATATTGACTAATGTTTGACAGTTAACAGGTTGCGCCTTCTTATTTTTTCCCCATGGTGACATACCTGTAGTTCTCAGTCGTCAGGTAAACACCATTCTTGTCTCGAGCGGCAGCCAGGTCACGCTTCAATCGCTCAATCTCCTCGGTGTATTCCTTGAATGGGGTTGAGAAAGGAGTCCACATATAAGATGATTGACATTAGTCAGCTTTGTTGGAAGATTAGGACTTCCTCTACCATAAATGATGTACCAGTCACCAAGCAAGGTGTCACGAGGAACTGACCATGAAGCGAACGCCACGTCACAGATGTGACAGCGAGTTTAAAGACTAAAGGACTAGAAAATAAACATTTGTTCTATGGATTACTCATGCCATGGAGACTTGAGTTCAGTAATGTTTTGTAAAAAATGGATTTATAGTAAATTTACTACATTTGATTCCATCTGGAATCAATGGGGGTACATTTATGGTCTCCATGGTGTGAGTAATAGGAGGGGGAAAAAAGTAATTTTGGGGTGAACTACTCCTTTAACGTAGTCGAGAAAAGAATTGGGGGTGAACTACTACTCCTTTAACGTAGTTTGAAGACATGACTCACTACCGTCACAATGTGTTTCCATGTACCTTGATGAGCGTCTTCTTGGTCATCTTCTGGTTGATCTCTGGCTTATTCATGATGTTTTTGGCCCTGTTGGCGTACTCCAAGGTGCTCAACGTCTCCTGCACACAGCAGAGACAACCCAACGTCAGAATTCACAGCACACATCAATGAATGATCAGTGGTTCCCAAACTTCAGGTTGTCACCCGAAAGAGCGATCAGACAATTGCCCTGGATCCAAACTAGTGAAAACAGCAGATCTACAAGCTCACTCCTGAAACATTAGTTTTCAAATTGTTGGAATCTTTGATTTGCGTTTCCTTCTACTGAAAATTAAAACAAAAATCGTGAAAAGATTATATTTTCTGAGGAATGTTCTCTTTTATGTTTTGATAGAGAAGAAAATATGAAACTAAAAATTAAGGTACCCTTAAAAATTTGCCCACGACCCACAAATGGGTCCCGACCCCCTGCTCGAATGAACAAATAAAGAAACTGGATCTGGATATGTCAAAACGGCTACAGAGCATTTCCTAGCATTCCAGTGAATCAGGACCAAATCACGATTACAGAACGGTGTTGTAACAAATCCCTGATGAACACACACCTCCATGTTGCAGGAAGACGGAGACACTGTGGCTATGATCGACGTCTTGGTCCGTCCTCCTAGAGAATCTTGAAGGATTCTCGTCAACTTGGACTCCCTGTAAAACATTAAGAGATCATGTCAGGAGATAACCTTGGTAATACCGTTTACAGTAAATCTGAAGGGCAAAGTGCACACAATACAGTTCCGTTTTTAGCTCTTCTGGGCATGCCATTATGCTGCAAACATTCTGCATTAATAGGCCAGCTACAAGCTCACACCCATTTTTGGTGAGATTGGTAAAGAGGGTGTGGGGAAAGGATGGGACTGGGTAGAGACCCTTGGAGGTCTTTGGTCAAGGACACAAGTGGTCAAGCCACAGGCTCCACTGCTTTTCACTCTAAGATTAGAGTTGTTTTTTTAAGTGGGTCTGGAAATCGCTACGACAACGTACCTATAAGGGACGTGAGGTCTCTTCTCTACCAAGGCCGTGATCACTCTGCCAAGCGTCAACAGAGACTGGTTGATGTTGCCAGCTTCACGGGCACGTTTGTCTTGTGCCCCTGAACGGCCGATGTTTTCACTGCCCGCCAGATCAACCTGAGGAGGATAGGGGACAGGTTAAATGAATTACAGTTGTGGTCCATTGGAGCTAAATGGCATCATTTTTACTGCTGTGAATCATCCAAACTTATATTTGTTTTTTTTACCAGGTTCAGCTTTCCAACCTTCACCAACTCTTCACCTTCAGGGGTCATCTCCTTCATGTGAATGGTGATGGAGAACACCGAGTGGGAACGACTTGAAAATAAAGTATACAAATGTAAATATTAATACAAACAAGGTCATCGAAAAGGCTTGCATATACTGTGCCAACAACTAACTAAGGCTTGCGTGCGTGTATGGATGTACAGGTATATCATCTCCATCTACAGTATGTCAGTATTTCTGTTGAATACCTGGAATAGGCATTCATGAGCGTGGCAGCAGTCTTCCTCTTAGCAGAGCCTCTCTCAAGGATGGCGTACACCTCATCCTTATTGTGGACAGTTATCTCCTCCAGGCCTTTGACCACCACACCACGCTGACAGAAATACACAACCAATGAGTCACTTAAACAATGATGCACGGTTTGAATACTTTGCAATGTTTTAAAATGAATAAAAAGCACAGCAAATGCAAAGAAATTCCCAAACCACGCAGGCTTTGTACCCCTGACATTAGCCCTCTGTCTATACCCAAAGTAAATCCGTCTTTCAGACAGTTACCTTGTTGCGTGAATTGTCGTCAAAGAGTTGGAGCTTTTCGCTGACATCCTCGCCGGGACTCAGCAGGTCAAAAAGCTCCTCGTTGTAAATCTCCAGGAGGGACACTTTAACAGAGAACTCTGAGCCACTCTCTGCCAGCTTCTCGAAGATCTGGTGCAGCGTCCTGGGGATGATCCCGGCTAGCGGGTCCTGACAAACAAACACGAGTTATGACAACAAAACACCAACATCTCCAAAAATATAAGATTTGGTTTTCAAAATCACAATGTTCGCATTGTTTATAATGCAGCTTGCATTTGCCCAAGAACAAGATTAATGCCCAGCAGTGTAGGGCTGTCACAATTATTACATAATCGTCTAATCGTGATTACTTGACATTATCGCAATTATTTTTGTCATAATCGTGAATGTTGAAAAATGTCCGAAATAGTGGAAATAGCAGATCTACAAGCTCACAACGTGTCGCGATGCGACACGTTGCGAGCTTGTAGATCGGCTATTTCCACTATCAAAGTTATTTTTTAGTTTTCAAATATGTCAGTAATTTCTTTGTATATTTAAGTTATGTGTCATATCTACCATGTACAACTTCAAAGCCAAACAGAAATGTAATTATCAACGACAAAGACACAATTAAATCGTTAATCGCCAATTATTTGAGTGACAATTAATCGTCATGTAAAATGCCATATCGTGACAGCCCTAGCAGTGCTTTAGTTGTTGAAAAAAAAACATACTTCCTCCCAGGTGACCTGCAGATCAGGGCTTCGTTCGCCTTCCATGGTGAATGTCTTGCCTGTCCCCGTCTGTCCATAGCTGCCCAAGCAAGACAAATGTACATCAGCTGGGGATCATGTTTTACAGCATTGCTTAAAGATGTGGAATGGAAATTAAACTATTCGGATCTTGACGAAAGCCAGTGTCGGGGATTCCCTAAAAGTCTGGGTTTCCGAGGCTAGGGATTCCCCAACATGTCACAACAACAGACAGGTGCATTATGACACTACTCGGACTGCAACTATCAATTGCTTCATTATATAGATTAATTTGTTGAATAATCAAATATTAGAGAAGCTAGTTAAAATAAGAAAAAAGTTAAAGGACCAGGTCACCTCTGGGACAACCAGATCTTATTTTATTGTTGTCTGGGATACGATCAACACAATACCGAGTTATTTTTTGTGTTCAATCTGTGTTTAGATATTTTAGTATTTCAGCCGATTTCAGCATGCTACAACTGGTCATATGATGCAAAATGCATCTTATGACCAGTTGTAGCATGCTGAAATACTAACATCTAAAAACAAAGATTGAACACAAAAAAATAACTTAGGATTGTGTTGATCGTGTCCCACACAACAATAAAATAAGATCTGGTTGTCCCAGAGGTGACCTGGTCCTTTAACTAAATCAATTAGCCTTATAAACCAATTAATGTCAAATAATGTCATGTTCCATTTTAAATCAAATGTCAAGTTTAATCAAATATTAGAGAAGCTAGTTAAAATAACAAGAAAAAGTTACTAAATCAATTAGCCTTAATAAACCAACTAATGTCAAATAATGTCAAGTTCCATTTTAAATCAAATGTCAAGTTACGTCTCGTACCCATGACTAGGGGATGCAACTGTAAACTGTTAGATTAACTGGTTTACCACTAGACAGACACTACACCCTCCAAAGTGGCTTCAACACAAGTTTACAACAAACACTTCCTTACGCAAAGACGGTACAGTTGTATCCCATGATGACCTCATCAAGAATGGGGCACACTACGCTCCGGTAGACGTCGATCTGCTTGGCTGCGGGACCAAAGACCTAAGAGACGACAGAGGGACATATTGCGATGGAACGAACACATTTTGGAATGTGGAATTGGAGCTACTGGACTGGGACATTTTTTAATTGTCTGCTCACCATGTCAAAGGTGTAGGTCTTCCTGGCTGCCTTGTCATTGACCCCACCCGTCCTCACATTCACCTCCTTTCTGTTGGGATCGCAGTCGATGACATTGTGGGTGGCCTTTCGCTCCCCTGCACTGAAGGGCCTGAAAACACAAGAATGGGTGACTCCGTCAGTGTCATAAGCCCTCAGACACAACATTACCAAAGTATATCAAAACTACTCAAAAACATGTAGCTACGGTGTGTGTGTAAAAGCCTGTTGACCAGAGGTTAAGTGCAGTTGTCTCTGGGAACCCCTAGGGTCCTTGATGGAGTGTTAAGCCTCTATCAGAGTCAGGGGTGAAGAGGTATTCACTTCACTGCGGTGTAGTTTTGTAGCTATCACCTAAAAATACATAAAGCCTAGGTGATAGCTAGGAAACTACAACGTGGTGAAGTGAATAGCTCTTCACCCTGGACTCAGAGGGTTCCAGTTAGGTACAGGTTTCCCACACATTTTTACAATTCATTTCCAAAACTTTTCCAAAACATTTCCAGAATATTTAACCCAATTTCCAGGACTATATAACAATAATTCAAAAGTCACTTACTCCTATGCGCAATGCCCAAAGGCAGGTAGTGTATGCCAGTGGTTCTCAACCTTTTCAGGCTGTGACCCCCGAAATAATCATATTTTAACTGGGGACCCGGCACCCTGACGAGCACTAAGAGTTGAGGAATTTTCGACAACACATTTCTATTGTAAAAAATAGCTGATCTACATGCTCACATGTAGATCGGCTATTTTCACAATGTTTAATTTGTCATTTCAGAGGTACTTACAAAATCAATAACCAAAGACAATGCATAGCTATTTTTTCCAGGACCTTCCAGGACCCTTGATCAATTCCAAAACTTTTCCAGTACTGGAAAAAATATTTTTATAATTTCAAAATATTTCCAGGAATTTCATGACCGTGGGAACCCTGTGGGAACCACATGAAGGCCCCTTTACAGATCTTTAGCTCTGTACAACATTAGTACAAATGGACCCTGGGTCTGTTTGGTTACATTTGTCTCCAACCTCCCTCAAAAATGTAAAGCTGGCCGGTGTCAGTATCCTACACACAGATACACGTCCTGGGGTTATTCCCCAGGACGTGTATCTGTGTGTCTGACGTTTTGAGACGATCTTTTAATCTGCTTTGTTTTGCCAAGCCCCTGCTGAATTTTAAATGCAGGGCTAGTTAAGTTACTGGTAAATGACGCACAGCTGAGCTGACAAATGCAGATGTAACCTAAATTGAATTCAAAACATGGTTGTTAGCTTTTGCTGTAGTTCAGTTACTTAGAACCAATGCTGTAAGTATCCTAGTACATCTACAAGTAATGTATCCAAGTTAGTTATTAGTACTTAACTTGAGTATTTCCTATACATATAAACATATTTTTTCTTCACCACTACATCTCGATCCAAATAGGCTATTGTTCTTTTACTCCACTATTTATTTAAACATTTTAATTACTAGCTTGCAAATACAATATGTTGAAACCTACATAAACTACTTCAGCCCCATTTTATACCAGGGCCATTTGAAAATAGCAGATGTACAAGCTCACAAAGCATTAGGAGCTTGTAGATTGATTATTTTTATTAGACAAAAATGGAGAATGGTACAAGTATTATAGTAGATAGATATAGGATAGATAGATACCTTTATTATCCCAAGGGGGGAAATTAGCAGCACAGCAGTATAAGTTTATTTAGAAATGTTACAATTGAAATGTAGTACAGTACAAGCACAGTTAAACACCCTGCCTAAAAGGAACATCCCAAATGAGACCTTTTTGGTCTGTTTTACGTTGGAAGCCCTTGGTATTTAATTCATGGGCACAATAGCAAGCAAAGAAAAACATTTTATGTAATGTTTAGTCCATTCTCTTGGTGATTTAAATACATTTTGATGTCAAGGCTCAACATTTTTGCACTTTTAGTTTTACCCAAGTATGTTTAACACTGGAATGGTACTTGTAACAGTATCTCCACATTCCACAATGCAGTATTGCTACCTTTACTAAAGTATAAAATGTGAGAACTTTTCCCCCGACACTGGTAAGCATATTGGGGGTTGCTTTAACAGACGTTAAAAACGCCAACGACCCCCATCTCCCACAGGAACCATAATAAACAGCAGGGGTAAACACAAGCGTTACAGTCATTAATACTAAACATTTAAAAGTAAACTCAAATACCTGCATCTGACGACCACTTGGATATTCTTCCCCTGCTTGTCCTCTCGCCTGAAGCTGGTGTTAGAAGCCATGTTTGGCTACAATTACGCAGGAACACAAAAAAAACAACCGAAAACAAACGGTTAAAACGCGGCGTTTTAACAAGCAAAAAAACCGCTAAAAATAGAACAAAGCCGCGGATAAAAGTGTTGTTTCGGTCGGTTCTGTAATGCGGAAATGTATCGTTGAAGTTGTTCCAGCGTAAAACTACAGCAAAATAATAAATAACGTGCAGAGCGCGGTCCGTTGTCGTCTTGTGTTTTGTATGTTAGCCGCCGGCTGCTGCTAGTTGTGTGTGGGGAATTCAAACCTCGGTTTAAACCGTCGCCCCAGCCAATGGCGAGGCAGAAAGGGCCGTGACGTCGTCACGTCGCCGCCGCTGATGAGCTGACCAGCAGCCTTGGAGTTTTGGGTCACGTGGTCACCAGACCCATTGATAGAGATGGGATTTATGGTTCTTTCAAGTGAGCACTGAGCCGGAATCTCTGGGATCCGTTCCTTTCAAAGAGCCGTTCATTGGGTGGTTCACTGGGTCATTTTAGTTACTTTGTAGATTTTGATTATGAATTTCTTTGTAGATTTTGATTATGAATTCGTGATAACAAATTAGGCTACTTAAACCCTATATACATTTTTGCGATATAGATACATTTCTGCCATTTGAAAATTATCTAATGATTTTTTTACATTTTATTTATTGGAAAACTTGTGAAATGGGACATTCTATATAATGAGTACTTTCTACTATTGGTACTTTAAGTAGTCTACATTTTAATACCAATACTTGTGTAGTAGCCTACTTTACATTTTGAATTCCGAACTTCTACTTGACTTGTTGTGGGCAGAGTATTTCAACATTGCAGTATCGATACTTTTACTTACTGTAAAGTAAAGAATTTGAGTACTTTTTCCACCACTGTTCATTTAGAAAGGAACGGCTCCCTACTGCGAACCGCATCCCATCGTTCATTTCAAAGAGCCGTTCAAAAGACTCGATTCGCTCGCGAACGTCCCATCTCTATCCCTTGAACGTAGCTCTGGTCCAGAGCTCATCAGGCGGCTGGCCAAAAGAATAGACGAGGATTTCTTAACCCCCACGACGGCTCAACTTCAGTCAAAATATAGTACAAAAAAAAGGGGGAACATACAGTTTGGAGGGGGTACAACATTGTGTAAACAGAGGCAGAGCTATCAGCTATATGTCACATTTTGTCGTTAGGTACAGTATATACAGGATATACAGGATATGAAGCATTTCTTTTTTTTTTCCTCAATACGATTTCAATATAGTAGCCTACAAAAAGAGAGAAGGGGAAAAAGGCTCAAATTTAAAATGCGTTTAAAGGTAGCAGCTCTGTTTAAACTGTATATGTGCAGTAGGTCTGGATGCCATTCAACTGTAGTACAAATCTAGCTCTGCAGCTGCACTGACGCTCTGACAGGCGGCTGGCTAAAAGACTAGTTGGGGTGCAACTTTATAGTCAAAATAAACTAAACTATTAATAGTTTAGTTTATTTTGACACTTGGCAATGTAGCCTACCGGTAAACGTATGTTTTCTTTATTGTTATTATTATTATGTATTTATTTTTAACAGTCCACAAACATTTGCATGTCAAATTATTTCTCCGCAGGCCCCCATCTGCATATCTGGCCTCAGTGTAACCTCGCGTCACCAGGCTTTCTCGGGGAGCAACTAACCTCGCCTACCAGGCTTTCTGAGCACAGAGCACAGTGTGTCTGCATGGCCTATACAGGGTCTCGATTAGGCCGCTGAGCGAGTGCCTGCGCTGGCAGCCAATGCTTGTATGTTGACAACTATGCCAATCTTGGTTACTTTACATCACTGCCATCCACCATGGCTTGCAGACTAAGTACATTTACTCAAGTGCTGTACTTGGGTACAATGAGGTTCCAGTTTTCAATACTTTTACTCCCTCACATCTCAGACATTGTACTTTTACTCTCCCTTTTGAAAACTAGAATTGGTATTCAGCTTTATGCACCTTTCCACAAGTGAAGTCCATGCATGCAGGCTCACTGTATTTCCACTAGAGGGCAGTAAAATATCTGAGAACCAGCTCTTGGGAAGCACTGTCTGTTCTAATGGAACTGATGTAGACAGAAATTGAAGCATTATTTGACAATTGGACAATGTTTAATTTGCCATTTTAGAGGTATTAAAAAATCCTTAATTTGTCACTTTAGAAATGTGAAGATACCCTCTATACACTTAAAAACTTTGTTGGTTTGTTTACAGTTGAGTGAGAAAACAATGTTTCACATTAAGTTAATCATCTGAGGACCCCACAAAATAATTGGGGGTCGTGACTCGTGTGTCATGTGATGACGTCATCAAACGATAAAAATCACAAGTCGTTAATGCCCTAATATAGGCCTATGGGGCTTTTAAGCCGTGACAAAATTTTGTAGTCAGACCTCCAAGCAGAAATAATTGTCAATATCTGTCCCTCGCTATTTCAACAGATCCGAGACAAAAATAACGACTAAAGTATAATTCTTCCACTTTCCTTTCAACAACAAAGAGAAGAAAAATTAGTAAATAGTAAAAATAGTAAAAAGATTCGCTTTTTTGGGGGGCAAAAGTCCTCCTCTGCCTACAAAATGATGTCAGACTTAACAGCCCCATATGCCCCTGTGTGTTCAGCTCCTGTGTCAGATCGTCGCAATGAATGAATTGTGTTTTGGCAACAAGACAATCTGTATTCTTGTTCCTGCCCCATTCTATGGGGAGTTTTGGAGAATCAACCACCTGAATCGAGATCCTTGCTTCGTACTGCATTTGGGTCCTCTGAACTAAGAGTTTAATGGGGCTCTAGGCTAGGCTCAATTCTCTGCCTCTGTAGACTGCAGGCAACACAACCCTGGTGGAATTGACGTACCTCTCGCTCCATGCCTGGCCAGTAGCAGAAGCTATAGGCCTCAACTTGCAAGTAGCCACTGGCCAGGTTGAGTGTAGAGCAGGGGTTCCCAAACTTTTTTTTTATCTCAGGGCACCCCATGAATCTTTCTCCAGCTGCTGTTGCATGGCTGCCAGTTCCCACCTGATGTTGTGTGGGAGTTCTGACTGCTCAAGACCATACTGAAGAACCGCTAGTTTGGATTGTGTCTTCAGTGAAGGACTCATGTCTAAGATGCATAGGTCAGTGGGGGTGGACTTTCCCCCAAAGAGGATGATACGATCTCCCACCGTGCAGCAGATTGAAAATGTCTGATGTGGGCCTTTCCCCTTGGGCTCAACCTTCTTCCAGGAGAAGGTCTCTGGATTGAATTTCCACAAAACATTCAACCAACCAAATCTCCCAGGAAATACATACAGCTCTCCATTGTAGACAAAGGCGGAACTACACCCATCTTTCTCTGAAGGAAGTTGTGCAGAAGGAGTGCTCAGCCAGCAGTTGGTCTCTGTGTCAAATACTCTAATGTTGTTCTCATTGCCCATAGGCTTGTGGCTTTCAAATACAAACATCTTTGTCCCGATAATGGCAGCAAAGTTATACAATAAGTTACACAATGAAGCAGTTTCTGTACCACTGGTGTCAATGAAAATCCAGACCATTGTGGTGGTGTCCAACTTGTAGATGTTATTACGCTTGCCGATTCCTCCACAGATATACATGAACTTTTTCAAGACACAAGCTGAGGGATTGCTCCTCGGTTCTGGAGCTGTCCCAGAAACCTCTGGCTTGAACCGTGAGGGTGTCGACATGGAATGTATAAAGGTCGTTGCAGATTCCTATACTGAAGCTATTGCGTCCATGTGCATGCTCATGTGTAGTCTTCAATCCCCCAAATATGTAGACGGCATCTCCTATCAGCACAGCTGCGTGGCCAAAGCGCCTGGTGGGCACCTGAAGGTGACATTGTCCTTCTCTAGTTGTAGCTGGGGGCAACCTCTTCCAGCTTAAAGACACAGTGTTGAAGACATCAATCATAACAGTATTATTGTTTTCGAGGTCCTTGATGTAGTAGCACCCTCCAAATGAGTACACCTTGTGCCCCACTGAAACAGCTGCATCTCCTGGCCTTCTTTTGTCTCCGTGCAGATGCACAAACCAGCAGGACATTTCTCACACCAAGTATACGTACGATTACAGTAGATATGTCTTATTGATATCAGTTGATATCAGTTGGGTCCGATATTATACCCAGCAACAACCGTATCTGGACCCGATGCTCCTCTAGGCGCTTTTACTAAGCAGGCTCACAATATTTCTACTGTAATTTCAAATAGAGTGTCCAGGACAAGCAGTGGCTCTGCTAATCTAGCAAATTTAACTTACATACCCTGTAGGGACTATAGTACAGTAGAATGTCAAAAAATAAATCTGGCCCTCTTTAACATCAGGTCACTTTTAAACAAGCCCTCCTCTGTAAATGATCTAATCTGTGAAGAGAAGCTAGATATAATCTTTTTAACAGAGACTTGGCTGGGCACAGATGGAGCTGTTGCACTTGGCGTCGCCTGCCCACCAAACTATCATTTTATTCAATCAGTGCGCGAAGGAAAAAGAGGTGGAGGTTTGGCGTACATTTTCTCTGACATCTTTAAATTCAAGAACCTGTCTTTTGGAAGTTTTTCATCCTTTGAATACCAAGCTAACTTATTTGAGAGTAAATCCTCTGTTCTAATGATTACCATATATCGCCCACCAAAATGTAGCAAAGCCTTATTTCTTACAGAAATATCAGAACTTTTATCTATCTGTTCCACTGACTATGAGAGAACCTTGATTGCTGGCGATGCAAATTTACATGTGGATATTGTTACAGATGTTACTGCTATGAGTTTCTTACAGTTATTACATTCCCTTGATTTTGTTCAGCATGTTACCGGGCCAACCCACAATCAGGGCCACACCCTAGACCTGGTGATCTCTAAAGGGCTAAGTATTTCTATGGACAGGATCATCGCTAAGCCTGACTTATCGGACCACTATTTACTGTGTTTTAATATGACTGTCTCTGATCTAGAAAAATACAATAGAGAATATACTATAAAAAAGAGATTTTTCAGGGCATCGGCAGCAGAAGAGTTTGCTCGCCATCTTGCATGTGCACCCCCCCTTCCTGATATTCCCTCAGTAAATGATATGGTTCAACATTTTAATCTTAAATTAGAGTCAGCTCTGGATATAGTGGCTCCTATGAAAACTAAAAAGAAACATAAAGTAAAAGAAACACCCTGGATAAACGATCATATACGCTCACTCAAGAAACAATGCCGCAAAGCAGAGCGAGCTTGGAGAAAAAATAAACTAACTATCCATCTACAGATTTTTAAGTCATTAACAGCCACGTACAATAAAACCATGCGTCTGGCTAGGCAGGCCTATTTTTCCGGAATTATTAATGAGAACAAGAACAATGCTAGGGTCTTATTCTCCACTATTGAACGCCTCTTAAACCCCCCCCAGTCCTACAAGCAGTCACTCCTTGCCTCTAAAGCAAAGTGTAATGAGTTTGCATCCTTCTTTGACAACAAAATTGTGAACATTCGAGCTGGTATTATGAATAATACTGTCACAAATGCAAATGCGGTTAATGGTGCCATGTGTAAAAGTGTAGATAAATCTAGGGGCAGCCTAGTATCATTTTGTGAAATTGATGAAGAGGAACTTCGTAAAACCATATCGCAAATGACATCGTCTTCTTGCTCGCTGGATGCAATACCCACGCCATTTCTCAAAGAGGTTGTAGACTGTGTGATTGGAGATATCCTAAAAATAGTAAATAACTCTATACAATCAGGTGTCTTTCCAGAAACACTGAAAACGGCCGTAGTTAAGCCCTTACTCAAGAAACACAACCTCGACCCGTCCATGCTGTGTAATTATAGACCCATTTCCAATTTGCCTTTTCTGGGCAAGGTCCTAGAAAAAATTATCTTTCATCAATTGGATGTATTTCTGCAGAACAATAAGGTGCACAACAAATTCCAATCCGGCTTCAGGAAAGGACACAGCACAGAAACTGCACTTTTAAAAGTAATTAATGATCTTAGGGTGTCTGCTGATAACAAAAATGTATCCGTTCTCCTACTGCTGGATCAAACGGCGGCTTTTGACACAATTGACCATACAATTCTAATACAACGTCTTGAACACTGGGTAGGGCTGTCAGGCACAGCTTTGTCCTGGTTTTACTCCTACCTAACAGGCAGAAGCTACTTTGTTAATCTAGCTGACTTTGAGTCAAACAAACACAACATCTGCTCTGGTATTCCACAGGGCTCAATTCTTGGTCCTTTATTATTCTCCCTCTATATACTGCCGCTGGGAGAACTTATTTCCGCTCACGGTGTGAATTTCCATTTCTATGCTGATGACACCCAGCTGTACCTTTCGGTAGCTCCGGACGACCCCTGTGCTCTAGACCCATTGCTGACGTGTGTGTCTAGCATAAAATGCTGGATGAGTGAGAACTTTCTCAAACTAAATGAGGACAAGACAGAAGTTCTCATAATTGGTTCTACTGCGCAGAGAGAATCAATAATAAGTAGACTTGGTAACCTGTCTAAAGAAAGTAACACTTCTGTAAAGAACCTGGGAGTGATCATTGACGCTGAATTGAATTTTAATACACACATTAATCATGTCACCAAGATTGCCTTCTTTCACCTTAGAAATATTGCGCGAATTAGAGCCTATCTAACATTGGACGATGCAAAAACGCTGATCCACGCTTTTGTTTTCTCTCGGCTTGATTACTGCAACGCACTTCTCTCTGGTCTGCCAAAGAAAACAACTGACAGTTTGCAACTTGTTCAAAATGCGGCAGCCAGAGTTTTAACTAAAGCTAAGATGAGAGAACATATTACTCCAGTCTTAGCGTCGCTACACTGGCTCCCGGTTGTTTTTAGGATTGATTTTAAAATTATTTTACTTGTTTATAAAGCTCTAAATGGTCTGGCACCTTCGTACCTCTATGACTGCCTGCATAGATACGTTCCAAACCGCCCACTCAGGTCTTCTAGTGCTGACCTACTCGATGTGCCTAAAATGAAATATAAAAAATATGGAGCTTTCTGCTTCTACGGACCGACAGTTTGGAATAAACTCCCACTACACCTAAGACAGGCAGCCTCTGTGGATAGCTTTAAAGCACAGCTCAAGACCTATTTCTTTACTCTTGCTTTTAGCTGAATTATTTTTTTATCTCTTTGATGCTATTGACGTCCACACTGTTCTGAAATTGTTCTTCAATGTTTTATGTTTTTATTGTTCTGCTTTATTGTATTCATGTGTATTTTATTTTTTCTGTTAAGTAACTGTGCTTCATTTTCTGCTCTGTAAAGCACTTTGAGCTGCATTTCATGTCATGAAAGGTGCTATACAAATAAAGCTTTATTATTATTATTATTATTATTATTGTGCGCTTCGCCACTATAGGTTCAGTGGCACAAATGTCATGCTAAATCGTGCCAATCCAAACTCCCGTAGGGTCGAACAGCGTCGGCAGATTAGATAATCACCCGCGAGCGTCGGCAGGTTAGATAATCACCCGCGTCACAGTTACTGAGGTTAAGTTTAGGGTTAGGGTTAGAGTTAGGCATAGTTTTACTGAGGTTAGGATTAGGGTTTGGGTTAGAGTTTGGTGGTCGATCTAAAGGGTGTTCGACCTAATGTCATGTTACCGTGTACGTGTGCGAGCGTGCGGGTACGTGCATTTGTGCGTGTGTGTGTGTATGTCTACGTGCATGCTCTCGATGTCTTCTTGTTTCTGCATAGTGGAGACTTACACGCACGCACGCAAGCTGCACGCACGCACGCACGCACACACACACACACACACACACACACAGCATCACTTTGTGTCTCTTAGACTTTTACAGTACGTCTCTCGTCTTGTTTCCTCCACTTGAGAACTGCTGTCAGTGTTATAGTTTCTGGGCATTAACGACTGTGAAAGGTTCTGTCAAATGATGGTGCTTCCTCTTTCCATGTCTCTGTAGCGTGATGTGACTTGACAGAAATTCACAGAAAGCAGCATGAGTACTGTTTACGTCAGCAAGCCCATATACAGTACCAGTGGTTCTCAAACCTTTTATAATGCTGTCAAGGAATAGACGTTCTTTCTTGCCAACTGCCATCAGACTGTATAACATGTATAACACTCTCCCTCATGCACAGAGTCATGGATCGACTCAGGTCTTTTGTGTTTGTGTCTGTGTGTTTGCTGTGTCCTTGTTTTGTCCAGTAGTTTATGTATTGTTACACTATGCTGCGCTGTAACACCTTAATTTCCCTTCGGGAATATATATATATATATACATACATATATATATATATATATATATGTATGTATAACATTGCGATTTATATATATTTTTTTTATTTGTTCAATATTCTTTAGAAAATAGCAGATCTACAAGCTCACAATGCATCACATCACGACAAGTTGTGAGCGTGTAGGTTGTCTATTTTCAAATAGCCAAGGTTAGAGTTGTTAAAGAGATTGAAGCTATAATAACTGTTTTCTGGGGACCCCCTGGTGATGGCGATGATGATGTGTGTGTCAGAGTTACCATACCAACTATCCATCATTTAGCTGAGGACCACCTGGAACCCCCTCAAGGACCACTGGTGGTGCCCGGACCACTGGTTGAAAACCACTGATTAATAGAGAGATAACACAGATTGTACACTATAGCCGCCATTTTGAATAAAACAGAGACTGTGTGTGTCTGCATCTGTCTGTCTGTCTGTCTGTCTGTCTGTCTGTCTGTCTGTCTGTCTGTCTGTCTGTCTGTCTGTCTGTCTCTGTCTGTCTGTCTGTCTGTCTGTCTACAGAGAGATAGAAAGAGGAAGTACCGGTACAACCACTTGGACATATTTCTTATAAAAAAATGTTTCACACATTTTAACAACAGCAAACTAGCCTATAACACTATGCGCCAGGAGTTTTCATGTGGAGGGGACTTCTTTCGAGTGAAAACTGATGACAAAAAGATAAAAAAGAGAGAAGTGGGGCTAAGTTACAGAAGTGGTCAATTTTATCATCAACACTTCATGTCATGGACGGACTGGAAAACGGAATTTGAATTACAGCGGCCCTCATATTTGATGTTCGAAAATAATAATAATAAATGAATGAAAACTGATCTGTCAATTAAGAAATACAAATACATACAGTCAAATACATAGAAATTAAAGGGATTGATATTCTATAAGGCAAGACATAATATATTTGACAAACCATTATTGTACAGCTGTGCACATACTCATGAAACTCTTTGACACCACTTGCTTTTCTCACGTAATGGGACGATAAAAGTGAGTCGTTTACAGAAGTGGTCAATTTTATCGTCAACATGTTGAGGTTTGTTGACCAGCTGTCTCACACTAAACATATTGTGCTGAATAAGGCTAAACGTGGATCTCTGGCCAGTAGAGGAACTTGTTTTGGTGCTACAGTATACAGCAGTGGTTCTCAACCTGTGGTTCATGGTTTTTGGGCGGTCCCCAGATGACCGTGAAGAGACAAGTTAAGGACTTTTAAGACCTTTTTAATATCTAAAAAAAGGAGGAAAGGAACTAGGAAAAAAGCATTACTGCATCAAAGGTAATGAACAAACTATACTATAGAAATTTGTGAGACATTGACCAAATTGTCAAATATTTATTACGAAATTAAGAGGCAAAACCTTTGAAAACAGCCGATCTACAAGCTCACAACACCTCGCATTACGAGCTGTTGTGAGCTTGTGGATCAGCTATTTTCACAATGTGGAACCAAGTCTATAAAATTGAATGCCTCAACCCCTCAAAGCAGGGGGGGTCCCCCCACTTCGATGATTATTTCGGTAGGCCTAACAAGGTTGAGAACCACTGCATACAGCACTGTGAGCTATTTTCACTAGTTTGGGTCGCAGTTATGGACATTTTATTTTTCTTCTGGGTCTCGAGCTAAAGGGTTTGGGTATGGGTACCACTGCTTATACAGCATATATCTTAAAAGCTCTACATAGCCCATTAGTCAAATGGTTCTACTGCTAAATACAACCATTAGAGGTGCAAGTCTAAACAAAGCCAAACCAGTAGAGAACCCCTAAATCATACATGGGCTGAACAGGTTCTTTGTACAGCTACATGGGATCACCAACAGTTTACAGTTTACAGTCTAGGCATTTAGCAGACGCTTTTAATCCAAAGCGACTTACAATAAGCAGATAACATCACAATAATAAACAAGATAATATGTCAGTACATCATCAACAATATAACAAATGCAAATGGATATCTATCTAGAAAAAACACAATATAATCAAAGTTCTAAAAACCTAAAAAAAACAAAAACAAAACAAATGCTAACTAGCTTCATGTGTGGTCATTGATTTTTTCTGTAGTGCTAAGGGTTTAGGTGGAGTCTGAAAAGGTGAGTCTTCAGTCCACGGCGAAAGCTAGCGAGTGAGTCCGTTGTTCTAAGTGCGACAGGGAGTTTATTCCACAACTTGGGGGCCAGGAGGGCAAACTGTCTTGGACGAGTGGATTTTTGCCCTGGAGTTTTTAGCGAGGGTTCTGTCAGCAATGCTCAGCATCCCTGTGTTGGCTGATCTAAGTGAACGGGTGGGGGTGTAGGGGTTGATCAGGTTTTGGAGGTACGGAGGAGCCATACCTTTGGCTGCTTTGAAGGTCAGCATCAGTGTTTTGTATTCAGTGCGGGCCGCAACCGGGAGCCAGTGGAGGCTGCGGAGAAGGGGAGAGACATGTGAGAACTTAGGCTGGTTGAAGACCAGTCGTGCCGCGGCATTTTGGATCAGTTGGAGAGGTTTAAGTGCACATGCCGGGAGACCAGTGAGGAGAGAGTTACAAAAGTCAAGCTTTGATATGACAGATGTCTGAATGAGGAGCTGGGCTGCCTCTTGGGTGAGGAAGGGTCTGATTTTACGGATGTTATAGAGTGTGAACCTACAGGACCGGGTGACTGATGCAATGTGTGCCTTGAATGATAGCTGGCTGTCCAGGACCACACCAAGGTTTCTAGCAGTAGGAACTGAAGTCCCCAATGCATTATCTATGGAAATAGTGAGATCTTGCATGGGGCAAGACTTAGCTGGGAAGAAGAGTAGCTCTGTCTTGTCCGGGTTCAGCTTAAGGTGGTGGGCTGACATCCACTGTGAGATGTCGGCCAGACATGCAGCAATGCGTTCTTCCACCTGGGTGGCAGAAGGGGGGAAGGACAAAAACAGTTGAGTGTCATCAGCATAGCAGTGATAGGATAGATTGTGAGCAGAGATTACAGCACCAAGGGATTTGGTGTACAGGGAGAAAAGCAGAGGGCCAAGTACGGATCCCTGGGGGACTCCCGTTTGGAGGGTTCGGGGGGATGAAAGCAAACCTTTCCATGAGACCTGGTAGGTCCGGTCCGACAGGTAGGAGGAGAACCACTTTAGTGCCGTCCCGGTGATGCCTAGGTCAGCAAGGGTGTCCAGGAGCAGCTGGTGGTTCACTGTGTCGAATGCCGCTGATAGATCCAGAAGAATCAGGACTGCAGAGTGGGAGGCAGCCTGGGCAACATGGAGTGCTTCTGTGACTGCTAGGAGTGCCGTTTCTGTAGAATGGGCCGGTTTAAAACTGACTGGTTGGGATCCAGCAGGTTGTTCTGTGAGAGATGGAGAGAAAGCTGGTTAGAGACCACACGTTCAAGGGTTTTTGAAAGAAATGAGAGGAGGGATACCGGTCTGTAGTTCTTGACGTCCGAGGGGTCAAGAGTTGGTTTTTTGAGGAGTGGAGATACTCTGGCTGCCTTGAAGGCAGCTGGGACACAGCCTGAGGTTACAGAACTGTTGATGATGGCGGTTATGAAGGGGAGTAGGTCAGGTGCGATCGTCTGGAAGAGTGGAGAAGGGATTGGATCCAGGGCACAGGTGGTAGGTCTAGAGGAAGTCACTAGTTTTATGACGTCATCTGCAGAGAGAGGGGAGAAGGAGGACAGATATGTTATGTTGGGGATACAATTCTGTGTGTTAGACACTGTATTCTGGGGGAGATGGGAGAATGAACTACTGATATCATCAACCTTCTTTTTAAAGTAGGTGACAAAATCACCAACGATTCAGCCGGGAGTCTGCAACGCCATGCCTCACGAAAATTATATTTATTTAATTTGATATCGCACTGTTTATTTATCATCCCAAGCTGATCTCCTGCTGCATGGCTCAGTATTGCTTTGGCCCACCGACCTTACTCCGTCCGGCCCGGACTTCCCGATGGCAAAGGAAAGCCTACTTTGATGATATTTGGAATTTAATAACATCCCTAAATGATCTTGTGTTTAAATGCAGGCCTCCCACTACATCCCCGGTATGCAGGATCTGCATGATCGCATACCGTACCAACAAATTAGCAAGGCACTGTAAAAAGCATCCAGGATACAAATCCAAAGTCTTTGAGTAGGCTATATGAAGAGACTGAAATCACAAAATGGAATAGAGTGAACGAGTGAACGTATGATTTCAACTGTGTGTGTTCAGTTGATTGTTGTTGCTGCAACCCCAAAAACATTACATTATACAATTATATGTGGTTTCCTATAAATGCGGAAAGGAGTTTGTTGTTGTTTTGTTACTGTTTATTCAATGTGACAGCCTTCTATCTGTGAAACTGGCTGTGCTACAGTGGAGGGGAAGGGGCGTGGGTGGAGGTGGAGGTGTGGAGGAGCCCACACCCAACAAGTCCTGCAACCCCTACAATGCTCCACTCTATACAAGGAATGCTGCTATGCTGCTACAGTTGAAAGCATAAGGTCACTCTTTATTGTGGGCTCGCCTGGAAGGCGAGCACACGTATGTTATCTTCATTATTTATTTCTATACTATACTAGTCAGTATCCTCAAAACTTTGGCGCGCTTCATCTCCTAAACGCTTACACCTTTCAACACCATTCAAATGTTTATGTGTTCAGCTTACTGAGGACAAGTGTGCGTGTATTTTTCTTTTTGAAATGTTTTGTAGTTTAATTATAAAAAAATTAAAATGTTTAACTTTAAGCACCCAATGCATTTCCAATGGGTTTAGCAGAGTGAGACAGAGGAAAGGGACCCATGTTTATATTAAGTCGCTGTGGCTGCAATATTCACACTTCAGATATGCTATTTATATCAATGCGTTCACACAGGTCTGCTGTCTGATTTGATCCAAATGTCTAAGCTGTGTGATATATAAAACTATAGTTATAGTTAAAACTATAAATAAATGTCCCTCTGCACTCTACTGATTGACACAGCTGTGATTAAAGGCTTGGCTGTCATTGGCTGTTCTGTGGTGATTTAGCCTTACATAAGTCGGCCCTGCAGTGACAATGCGAAAGTCTCGGCAGAAACGTCTTAAAGGGGAAGACCACCTGATAGGTATTTTGTTATGGTTCATATCATCTTTTTATCAATACATATTGATGACCACCTGAAGTTGAAGGCACAGTGACTGTGTCATAAAATGTCATGTACAGTACAACACAAGGTCTCCGTCTGGTTGAAATCAGACCTTATCTACTGCCATGGAGCCTGTTCCGAAAACAATGAGAATTGTTTTGGTATTCTAAGGCTCTGCCTGGAACATTTGGTGTCATCTAGACACCAGCAAGGACACCTCTCCCCCCAGGAACCCTGTACATGGACTCTTAGTCTTGTGATGTGTGGACAAGAAACATATCCTATTAACTGTTGAAACGTCATACACTGACTGATGAAATGACCATACTTATACTCATGTCAAAACATAATATGTCAGAGAGAGCACGAACCATTGATTATTCTGTACTGTACCTGTCTTGAATACTCTCTCTCCATAGTAAACATACCATTCTCACTCTGATCACTCTCCTGTCTTATTTCTGTGTGATGGATTATTGTATCTCATATGGGAATAAGAAGGTGTTGTTGTTTAATAATAATATATCAATCACCACCCATTTTCAATATTGAACTATGTCATTAATATACCTTAGAGGAGTTGTGTGGAAATAAAAAGAAAGTTCCCCATCTTCTGTGTTGCCTAGAACTGGAGGATTGATTTTGGGGTTTGTATTGCAAATTACAACTTGATGACATCACACATTGTACTTTACAATACAAACCCCAAAATCAATCCTCCAGTTCTAGGCAACACAGAAGAGGGACACACACACACACACACACACACACACACACACACACACACACACACACACACACACACACACACACACAGTCCCCGACTAAGGATTTGTATAGTCGACTATGATTTTAGTGTAATAGCGCAATAAGTGTAATAGTGTAATAGTGTAATAAGTGTAATAGTGTAATAGTGTAATAGTGCAATAGTGTAATAAGTGTAATAAGTGTAATAGTGTAATAAGTGTAATAGTGTAATAGTGTAATAAGTGTAATAGTGTAATAAGTGTAATAGTGTAATAGTGTAATAGGGCAATAAGTGTAATAGTGTAATAGTGTAATAAGTGTAATAGTGTAATAGTGTAATAATTGTAATAGTGTAATAGGGCAATAAGTGTAAAAGGGCAATAAGTGTAATAGTGTAATAGCACAATAAGTGTAATAGTGCAATAAGTGTAATAGTGTAATAGTGTAATAAGTGTAATAGTGTAATAGCGCAATAAGTGTAATAGTGTATTAAGTGTAATAGTGTAATAGCACAATAAGTGTAATAGTGTAATAAGTGTAATAGTGTAATAGTGTAATAAGTGTAATAGTGTAATAGCACAATACGTGTAATAGTGTAATAGTGTAATAAGTGTAATAGTGTAATAGCACAATAAGTGTAATAGTGTAATAAGTGTAATAGTGCAATAGTGTAATAGTGTAATAAGTGTAATAGTGTAATAAGTGTAATAGTGTAATAGTGTAATAGTATAATAAGTGTAATAGTGTAATAAGTGTAATAGTGTAATAGTGTAATAGTGTAATAGGGCAATAAGTGTAATAGTGTAATAGTGTAATAAGTGTAATAGTGTAATAGTGTAATAGTGTAATAGTGTAATAGGGCAATAAGTGTAAAAGGGCAATAAGTGTAATAGTGTAACCGCTGCCCCTTGTGACGTGGGTAGAGCTGCGAGGGCCCGGTCATCGCTGCTTGCAGCTTTAATTTAATTTTATTTTGATTTAATTGTCCATACCGTTAAAGGACCAGGTCACCTCTGGGACAACCAGATCTTATTTTATTGTTGTGTGGGACACGATCAACACAATCCTGAATAATTTCTTGTGTTCAATCTTTGTTTTTAGATATTTTAGTATTTCAGCATGCTACAACTGGTCATATGATGCTTTGTAGCATGATATTGCATCATCTCATGCATCATATGATGCAAAATGCATCATATGACCAGTTGTAGCATACTGAAATACTAAAATATCTAAAAACACAGATTGAACACAAAAAATAACTCAACATTGTGTTGATCGTGTCCCCACACAACAATAAAATAAGATCTGGTTGTCCCAAAGGTGACCTGGTCCTTTAAGTTCATGGAATAACACTGCTTGTCTACATTGTATTTGCATTACCATTTTACGTCAGTAAAATGAAAGAGAGCATTGCCTGGGAACTTGACACTTTTACTATTATTGTTTTGGGTTGGAAGCGAGCCCACACTGTTTCGAAGGAACAGTCTTTCTAGTTTCCTTTTGTGATTTCAGTCTCTTGAAAGATTTAATAACTTATGGATTCTGGATGGCTATGAGACTTGAGAGAAGTTTCATTTATTTGATGTACAGTAGCCTATAAGTCATGTCGGTCAATGCCAAATATTTTCAAAGTATTCCACGGCACCCCTGGACTGACCACTGACCACTTTGACCATGACCATACAGTACTCTACTGTATGTAGAAGAAACATGATCATTTGTCATTTTGAGTACACTATCAATTTAAGTTGACCTGCAAATGTGATAATTTTTGACAGAATACCTGACGATGTTTCTGAGAAGTCAGAGCATACTTCTTCGAACACCACTAATCCTGCTGTCACTTTCTCTGTCATCATTTCACAAAAGCTATGCATTTTATTATTATCATATATATATTTTTTGCAACAAAGTGTCTTTAAACGTGAGGGCATACCAAAATAAAAGAGGAAGAGAGATAACATAAGTTACAGTAAATGTGAGGGCAGAACATACCAAAATAAAAGAGGAAGAGGCATAGGGATAAACGAAAGAAACACTTCTCGTTTGTTCAGTGTGTTGTGAGGAGGTGGACCAGGGTCAACTACCTGTGAGATGACTTAGAGTCATTAATGTAGAAATGGCTGAGGACGAGGACGAACCAGATTATGAAAGCATTGAGCTCCAAGAGCAGGACGATGACTGTGACAATATCTACGCCAACGTTGAGACCAAGACTACTGCACCTACAGCCCAGGACAACGATTCCCAGAAGATACAGCAGTCTGGTACGTTACCAAATCAACCCCCATTCCAGGTCTTGTAGATCGATTATTTTCTGTATTTGAGTACAACCTTGTTGTACAACAAAGTATACAATGGGCTTAATCAATTTATTTCAATATAAAAAATCAATTAGATGCTAATTTAAAAAAATAAAAATAAAATAAACAAAAAAACGTCTGCAGATTATTAGATTAATCAATTGAATAATCGCTAAGAAAATAATCGATCAGCCATCATATTGATAACAACTGATAAGTAATATGGAGAAATGTTTGTGTTTGAAATTTCTGCTTTTTCTTTTACACACCTACAAAAACAAGAGTAATCTGGGGCTCAAAACAACAGATTTGGATATTTTCCTCAAATGCAAAAATCTTGAATGGGAATGCAATGTTTCAGTCATTAGATCAGATTATCTTAGTGGTGAAGGTCTAATAAACGAAAAGATTATTTTGTTTTCCTGTTCAGTAAAATAAATCACGTCACAAACATTTTAAATTGTGAAAACTTCAGTCACTGGGGGTTTCGGGTTTTGCAACAGCCAACCTCCTCCAGCCTGACCCGACCGAGGCTGATCAGACCCCGGCCTGTGTCCAAGTGGCATCAGGGACGTGCAGAGAATGTTAGAGAGGCAGGGGCTGAAATTTCTAAAAGGGCCTTATGGTGAAAATATTGAAAAATATTTGGTGAAAAGCACCGGAAATAGCAGACCTCCAAGCTCACAATGTGTCGCGACACGTGAAACTCGGATTATAAAAACAACTAAAAAACATGCTTACAGTAAAATATGTAAAACTCCCTCCCTCCCTCTCACTGTGTGTGTGTGTGTGTGTGTGTGTGTGTGTGTGTGCGTGCGTGCGTGCGTGCGCACGCGCACGTGTGTGTGCGTGCATGCATGCATGCATGCGTGTGTGCGTGTATCCTCCAGGCATAAGATGCAACAGGCCGGTTGGAGTTGGTGTTGGATTGCTTTGTGCTGTTCTAGCTCTCATCAGCATTGGAGTACCACTCTATCTCAGTAAGTCAAGTTTCCTAACGATGTATTTACACTAAAGGTTTACACTATATCATACCCCCCAAAAAAATAAAAAATAAATAATAGGTCTTATTATGATTACAATGTTTAATTTATTTTATTGCGACCGTAGGTCGCACTTACTATCAAAACCTGCACAAACTGTGAGTGAGTCCGTCAGTCAGTCAGTCAGTCAGTCAGTCAGTCAGTCAGTCAGTCTGTCCGTCTGTCTGTCACACCTCACACGTCACACTATTGCCCTGCTCATATCTCCGCAACCGTTGCCCCGATCCATGCCAAATTTTGCACACACGCTCCTTGGCTGCCAAACTACAACCTCCAAGGACCCCCGGAGCTCCAAACCCCCAGATGTAAAAAAAGACCAAATGTGCAAAAATGACCAAATGACCACTCCAACATGGCTGCTCACGGGGAATTCCCGGGGACCACCGACTCCTGGTGCTCCAGAACGGATGCCAAAGTGGTGGCGCCCCCAGTGGAGGACCCCCTCCGCTGCAGCTCACATAAAATGCCGTAACTCGGGCTAGGAGCGTCCGGGAGAGCCGGGGCCGGTACCTATTCGTCTGCCAAGGCAACGCGGAGACCCCACCCCTCATTTCTCACATGGCCCTCTTCTAGCGCCACCATGAGGCCGATTCTTGCAAAACACATTTTTGGACACTGCTCCTACAGATTTTGCCCTAAAATCACGCACATCGGTACACAGTATGTCTACATATTGCCCACACAACTAGGAACCAATGGCAGTTACAGCCCTCTTTGTGTGTACATGTGACCTACGGTCGCTTATCTCCCGATTAGGGAGTCTTACTGGTTATTATTGCGACCGTCAGGTCGCAGTTACTATCAAAACCTCCACAAACTGTGAGTCCGTCAGTCAGTCCGTCCGTCAGTCTGTCTGTCACACGTCACATGTCACACTTTTGCCCTGCTCATATCTCCGCAACCGTTGCCCCGATCCATGCCAGATTTTGCACACACACTCCTTGCCTGCCAAACTACAACCTCCAAGGGCCCCCGGAGCTCCAGGGACCCCCAGGTCCCTGGGGGACCCCCAGATGTAAAAAATGACCAAATGTGCAAAAATGACCAAATGACCACCCCAACGGGGCTGCTCACGGGGAATTCCCGGGGACCACCGACTCCTGGTGCTCCAGAACGGATGCAAAAGTGGTGGCGCCCCCAGTGGAGGACCCCCTGCCACTGCAGCGTACATAAAATGCCGTAACTCGGGCTACGAGCGACCGGGAGAGCCGGGCCGGTACCTATTCGTCCGCCTCGGCGGCGCGGAGACCCCACCCCTCATTTCTCACATGGCCCTCTTCTAGCGCCACCATGTGGCGGATTCTTGCAAAACACATTTTTGGACACCGCTCCTACAGATTTTGCCCTAAAATCACACAAATCGGTACACACTATGTCTACACTCAGCGCCACCATCAGGCCGATTTTTTTCAACCACATTTTTGGACACTGCTCCTACACATTTTGCCCTAAAATCACGCTGCGACCTGACGGTCGCTTATCTCCCGATTAGGGAGTCTTACTGGTTATTAATAGTAGTAGTAGAGTAGTATTGTAGTAGTATAGTTGTTGTTGTTTATAATTGTTATTGCAAGGCTACTCCATTTTGCAACACTTTTACTTCTACTCCACTAAATCTCGGATCCAAATATTGTACTTTTACTCCACTACAATTATTTAAAAACAGAGGTTTTAACATTACGTTTTAACATTACGCCGGATAGACGCCCAAGGCGAACGGCCGGGAGGGAGACAGAGTTACTCAAAGCAACTCTGTCTGTGGCATAGTTTAAGTCATATTATTGTCTTGAAACACATGAGCAACACTTGGTTTTCCGCACATTTTGCAGCAACAACAACACATGGTTGAGAGGGAGAGGGGGACCCGCCGAGGGTAGGGGGGTTTCCAACATGCCGTTGGACAACTTGTGCCCCACACTGTCTTTCAAGTTGTTTTTGCCTAAACGACTGTACGTAAAACAAATAATAATTATAATAAAAAAACTCTGCCCACGGGCCCTCTGTATGTCTCTCTCTCGCACGCATGCACGCACGCACGCACGCACGCACGCACGCACACACACACGCACGTGCGCGCACACACACACACACACACACACACACACACACACACACACACACACACACACACACACACACGCACTCTCTCTTCCAGATCGAGTGCGGTGCAATTAGGAAGCCTTCCTATTGGCTAAATATGTTGTTTGGTCTTGTTCCGGTTGTTGTAAAATTGGGGCATTTCGAGAATATTTAGGGCGTGTTATTTAATTGATGGTAGGTTTCAGCCGTGAGATTCATCAAAGGACAGAACAAAAATACGCTTTGGTTATTGGTTATATAGACTGGTTTCTCAGAGCAGCTAACCATAACTGCGGTGTCAAGCGGCACCTTTGAGTGTATGAGGCTGTGCGCCGACACCACAGCTTCACTGTAAGGCTCTGGGAAAAAAAGTTCTATAGGACTGGTTGATAAATCTGTCGTGGACTTAATTGGCATAAGCTCATTCCTGGGCAAAGATTTACGCTATATGAGTCTCCTCATGCCGAACAACTTTGACACTCTGACTTTTGACCTTTGACCTTTAGATCTCCCACCATAAAAAAACAGTAAAAATCTATCTCCTCCTGGGATTTTTTCACATGAAATTTGGACCTATATCTACACAGGCTATGGGGCGAGAGGTTTGTAGTTAAATCATTATTTTTGAAGCGGTGAAAACCGCTTCCAATGAGTGGCTTTGTCCCACGCCCATATATGGTCATTTCAGTCCAGAATGAACAGGTTTTTTCAAAAACAAAATGTGTGTTTCATGTCCATATATGGTCATCTCAGTCCAGAATGAACAGGCTTTTTCAAAAACAAAATGTATGTCACCTCATGTCCATATATGGTCACTCCAGTCCAGAATGAACAGGTTTTTTCTGTCTCGTACGTCCAGACTATCAGTCCCGAATGAATAGGCTTTTTCAAAAAGCAAAATGTGTGTCCCATGTCCATATATGGCCATTTCAGTTCAGAATTAATAGGTTTTATCTGTCCCGTCCGTCCGTACGTCCGTCCGTACGTCCGTACGTATGTGTGTAGTGTCCGTCCCGGTCTGATGATTGGATACTTTGAGGATTGGTCAAGCTTCACATGACAATTCGGCCCTCCAGATAAAATCATTAATTCATTCAGAATATAAAGAATGTATAGATCACAGAGTTCATAACTCTAGAACACATAGAATAAAAGTTCACCGCTTCACTTCGAACCGAGGTTTGATTTTTTTTAATAATAATTGGCCAAAGGGGGGCGCTATATCATTTTGAGCAGTTTGTGAAACACTTAAACCCGTTCTTATCCTGGGATTTGTGAGCAATTTGCATGAAACATTCTACACACAATCTAAGGACCTTTATCTAACATGCCTTTGAAGTGAAAAAAAAAAAAAAAAAAAAAAAAATATATATATATATATATATATAGCTGCAAGCAGCGATAGAGTGGCCAAAAACACCTCAAATCATGAACACAGCCTGCAATGTGCGTGACATTTTGCATGCACATTCCCACTAGGTCAAGGAACAGATGCCACACTTCTCACATTGGCCTGTTATAGCGCCACCAGTGGGTCAACTTTTGCATAACATATATATTTTTTTAAACGCGTCAAATCACGCATGCAACGTCCGATTGCGTCAGTAACGTCAAAGAGAACACGGCCTGCAATCTTGACATTTTGTACTTTTATAGCCATTGTTTTTTGGCTTGAAGTGAGCACACGATTGTTTCGAAGGAACAATATTTTCTAGTTTGCAAGACAGTGTGATCTGGGAATGCCTATATATGGGCATGTTCTGGCATCACATTTTCGACTATATATGGGCATAAAATATATGGGCATATAAGGGACATCTAGCCAGAGCGTGAGGTCAGAGCAGCAAGAGTGGTTCCCCTGACATCACAGTGACATCAGATAGATATGCTAATATGACATATAATTTCAATGCTAATTGACTACATTCTGTATTATATACCACAATGTATTTATACAGTATGTTCACATATCTGTGTTTTTGAGCGGTGCAAACCGCTCCTATATTTCACTTTTAGCGTATTTAGCTAAAACATATTAGCAGGGGACGATTCTTTCATTCTTCATCGATTGGCTAGTTGATTAACTAAACATTAGAATTGACCAATCAGAAACCGTTCTACTAATGACGACATGTGTTAGCCAAACAGAACAGACCAATCAAATGCTGTGTTGTTCATGTTAATTTAGATCTGTCTTGGCCATTACACTTGCATGTGAGGTTGTTTGAACCAGGCACAGATCTAACACGACTCAGGATAGAAGACAGTGACCACACTACATTACACTTGCAGGTTATGGCCACTGTCTTGTTAGATCTGTGCCTGGTTCAAACAATTTTTGCCGGTTTAAAGTTCAGGAAAGGTCGAGGCGTAATGGCCAGGTTGTTTCATATCCTGGACCTTTCCTAAACCACCCAGGATTTGAGACAGCGACCACACTACATTACCCTTGCAGACTATGGTCGCTGTTACGAATCCTGTGTGGTGTTCGATCTGCCAGTTTAAAGTTTATGAAAGGTCCAGACCAGGATATAGGGACCTTTCCTGTATTCATACAGTATGTTCACATATCTGTGTTTTTTCCATACAGATCAATCCAACATGGTGGAGAGAGAGCAACTACTGGCCAGGAACAACAACCTGACTGAAGAACGAGACCAACTGCAGACCGGGTTTGACCAGATGATGACCAGCCATAACAACCTGGCTGCACAGAACGATCATCTGCAGACCCGTTTTGACCAGATGATGACCAGATACAACCAACTGACTGCCCAGAAGGATCAGCTACTTACCAGGTTTGACCTGTTGAAGACCAGTCATAACAACCTGACTAAAGAGAGAGATGACATGAAGATGAGACTCTGTGGTCAGTGAGATATCATAGTTTTCATTGTTATATCATGTCATTCACATTTCACAATGTGTCAATTTGAGCAAATGAAATAATAGTTACTCATTATTCTGTTGTTAGAAACACCTGGATGGCAGAAACTTGGCAGAGGCTGTTATTACGTCTCTACCGAGAAGAAGAACTGGGAGGAGAGCAGAAAGTGGTGTGGAGACACACAATCATACCTGATTGTTATAAACAGCAAAGAAGAACAGGTGTGTGTGTGTGTGTGTGTGTGTGTGTGTGTGTGTGTGTGTGTGTGTGTGTGTGTGTGTGTGTGTGCGTGCGTGCGTGCGTGCGTGCGTGCGTGCGTGCGTGCGTGTGTTTTTTTGCTTCAGGGTCAGGGTTAATGAAAAAGCCAGAGCGTTGTACAGTGTGTACATCAGTAACCACAGTTTTTCTATCCAGGACTTTGTTGCCAATTTCAACAAAAGAGTGTGGCTGGGTCTGACTGACAGAGACAGAGAAGGATCATTTCAATGGGTCGATAGAACAACATTAACATCACCAACGTAAGACTTAACATCATTTTAACTTCTTTAGCTCTTCATTTAAAAAATACCTTTTTTTCCCATATTTCCTCTGCTATATTTCCCCATAACTGTTTTATTTTCCATCAAATACAAGCATACTGTCTCTCAGTCACATGTTGTCTTCATTTGCACGTTCTCTGGAAGATCTGGAATATAATTTGAGATCATGATTAAAAAACAAAACATTTAGAAGTATTGTAATGGATGAAATGTTCTTACTTTTACAGGTACTGGATGCCTGGTCAGCCTAATAATGTTAAACCAGAAGACGACTGTGTTGAGTTTTATGATGGGTCTCATGCTGACACTCCTGATAGAGGATGGAATGACATCTCTTGTTCTGACCATTACATCTACTGGATCTGTGAAAGAGTGCTGTGCTAAAATCATAATTTTAACAATGTATTAGTTAGCTGGTGACATGTTGCTCTACAGCAGCTAATATTGATTATGTGCTTAAATAATGCATTTAAAATATTTGGTTGAAATAAGTGTTAAATAGCTCTATATTCTGACTGCTATAGAGTGTTTGTTAAGTAACAGGAGTCTATTTCTCTCTTACTCTTTTACTGCCATTTATATGATTGTATAAGGATTTTATAAGGATCTAAGGGTCTCTGATCTTTTAATGCCATAGCTTATTTCATTAATAAATAACCATCCATTTCCAACCACATTTTTGTAAAAGACCAGCGTATCCCACATTGTGTTGTAAAAAAAAAAAAAAAAAAGGCGAACGGGCGCTTCCATTCCAATGAACGAGGCTGAAGTTTGTCCCTTGGTTGCCCCAGTTGTAGACATAGAAATACAGAAACTAGATCCAGCCATAGAAATGGAGGAGAAAAGTGATCCCGCGGCCATTGTTGTTTATGTGCGCTCCAGATTTGAGACTAGCGTTACGGGAGCTGCTGCTACGGTACACACCCGCGCCACCCAAATCTTCCCAGGCAGAAAATATTTTCAGGTGGGGGTCTGCAGAATGCATGTCAATTTGGACCTCCTTTACATGAAAATGTTTAGAACCACTGCTTTAGACTAGTTTTCAACATGGTCTGAAAATGACCCGGTTGAGTTGAAGCCCATAAGTCCCATATTCACCCCCTAACCCAACCAGCCCCCCCACACCACCTTCATTGGGTGTTTTCGATTAATCTATCGTGATTATAATGGAGTTTGAAGTTACAATGGGTTTGCATAGGAAGGGCGCGTAGATAAAATGAATATCAAACATCTAAATACTGAATCAAGCAACTTAAAAACTGTCTGGGGTGCTCACAGAAGCCTGAGTAGATGTAAAAAATTGCCCCAAACATGTTTGAAAGTAAAATCCCCTTAATATCAAAATTAGTTAGATGTTTCTGTCCAAATGGAATTTCAGGTTCAGGAGAAAAAGTTTAAAAGAAATGATATCCGCAACACTGTTCTGAACCCAAAGTGAATGTACAACATTTTCCTTGATACAGTCTTTGTCATGTATGAATGTTTATACATGTGCAAGAGGTCAGGTCAACACATTGGTAAATTAACTTAAGGCCCATACACATTGAGCCGATCCCGGAGCCGAGGCTCCCCGATCAGATTTCGGGATGACCCCCCGGGAAAATCGTTTGGCGTTTTAGCGAGCATTCAAAACAGCGTGAAAATGTTTAGGCCACAGTTGGCCTTCATCACGCACAAAGTTGTACCATCATGTCACTTAGTCTGTGTTTTAAAGTAAACGCCCAAATGAATCATGTTTTTGGCCGCAGATCCCCATCTGAAGGAGTTTGTGCAAGGGACCCTATAAAATATTTGTGTTGTTGCGACCGTGGGTCCGTGGGTCAGTGAGTCAGTCAGTGAGTCAGTCACACTTTTTCCCTGCTCATATCTCCGCAACCGTTGACCCGATCCATGCCAGATTTTGCACACACACTCCTTGACTGCCAAACTACAACCTCCAAGGACCCCCGGAGCCCCAGGGACCCCCAGGTCCCTGGGGGACCCCAGATGTAAAAAATGACCAAATGTGGTCACACGTCACACGTCACACTTTTTCCCTGCTCATATCTCCGCAACCGTTGACCCGATCCATGCCAGATTTTGCACACACACTCCTTGCCTGCCAAACTACAACCTCCAAGGACCCCCGGAGCCCCAGGGACCTGGGACCCCCAGATGTAAAAAATGACCAAATGTGCAAAAATGACCAAATGCCCACCCCAACGGGGCTGCTCACGGGGAATTCCCGGGGACCACCGACTCCTGGTGCTCCATAACGGATGCAAAAGTGGTGGCGCCCCCAGCGGAGGACCCCCTGCCACTGCAGCGCACATAAAATGTTGTAACTCGGGCTAGGAGCGTCCGGGAGAGCCGGGGCCGGTACCTATTCGTCCGCCAAGGCAACGCGGAGACCCCACCCCTCATTTCTCACATGCCCCTATTCTAGCGCCACCTTCAGGCCGATTTTTACAACACATTTTTGGACACTGCTCCTACAGTTTTTGCCCGAAAATCACAAATATCACTACACAGCATGTCTACACTCATGTCATCAACATGGATCAGGAAGATTTTGGAAAAACAAATTTTTGCCCTATTTGTGGAGATAAGCCACCTACGGTCGCTTATCTCCCGATTAGGGAGTCTTACTGGTTAGAAATCTTTTAAAAATAGCAGAGATATACGTTCATGGTGCGTTGTGAGCTATAGATATTTGTAAATAGCTCATGTGCATATAGTGGTTAACGGATTGTGCTATAAAATATCCCAATTTGAGAACCACATGCTTAGTAGTGTAATGTTTGCGACTGTAGGTCGCAGTTTACTATCAGCAACCGTCACAGCTTGTCCGTATCTGTCTGTACGGGTAACGCCTGACACTGTGGTTCCCCTGACACGTCACTGTGACATCACAGGCGACATCACACTGATGTCCATATGGTTACCAGCTATACTTAGCTGAGGACCATGGAACCCTCTCAAGGACCACTGGTTGTCCCTGGACCACTGGTTGAAAACCACTGATATAGATTATTGCGACCGTAGGTCGCATTTACTACCAAAACCTCCACCGGCTGTCTGTGAGTGAGTGAGTGAGTGAGTCAGTGAGTCCGTCACACTTTTGCCCTGCTCATATCTCCACAACCGTTGCCCCCATCCATGCCAAATTTTGCACACACACTCCTTGACTGCCAAACTACAACCTCCAAGGACCCCCGAGCCCTGGGGGACCCCCAGATGTAAAAAATGACCAAATGTGCTCACACGTCACACGTCACACTTTTTCCCTGCTTATATCTCCGCACCCGTTGACCCGATCCATGCCAGATTTTACACACACACTCCTTGCCTGCCAAACTACAACCTCCAAGGACCCCCGGAGGGGTCCCTGGGGGACCCCCAGATGTAAAAAATGACCAAATGTGCAAAAATGACCAAATGACCACCCCAACGGGGCTGCTCACGGGGAATTCCCGGGGACCACCGACTCCTGGTGCTCCAGAACGGATGCCAAAGTGGTGGCGCCCCCAGTGGAGGACCCCCTGCCACTGCAGCGCACATAAAATGCCGTAACTCGGGCTAGGAGCGTCCGGGAGAGCCGGGGCCGGTACCTATTCGTCCGCCAAGGCAACGCGGACACCCCACCCCTCATTTCTCACATGGCCCTATTCTAGCGCCACCTTCAGGCCGATTTTTAAAACACATTTTTGGACACTGCTCCTACAGTTTTTGCCCTAAAATCACGAATATCACTACACAGCATGTCTACACTCATGTCATCAACATGGATCAGGAAGATTTTGGAAAAACACATTTTTGCCCTATTTGTGGAGATAAGCCACCTACGGTCGCTTATCTCCCGATCAGGGAGTCTTACTGGTTAATAGAGAGATAACAACACAGAGTGTACACTATAGCCTTAATGTTGAATAAAACCAGAGACTGGGCGTGTCTGCATCTGTCTGTCTGTCTGTCTGTCTGTCTGTCTGTCTGTCTGTCTGTCTGTCTGTCTGTCTGTCTGTCTACAGAGAGATAGAAAGAGTAAGAAGATATTTCTTATTAAAAACCTTTCACACATTTTAACAACTGCAAAACTAACACTGTGCCAGCAGTTTTCATGTGGAGGGGACTGTTTTTCTTTAAGTGAGAAAACACAAAGATACAAAAAGATAAAAAAAGAGAGAAGTGTGGCTGAGTTACAGAGGTGGTACATTTTTATCATCGACTTCATGTCATGGGCGGACCGGACTGGAAACAAAAAACGGAATTTGAATTACAGCGGCCCTCATATTTGTTGTTTGGGGGAAAGAAAGAAAAAGAGAATAAATGAATGAAACGGATCTGTCAATCAAAAAATACAAATAAATACAGTCAAATGAAGGCACATGATAATCTATAAGGCAAGACACCTATAATATATTTGACAAACCAGTATTGTACTGCTGTGCACAGGCTCATGAAACTCTTTGACACAACTTGCTTTTCTCACGTTATGGGAGGATAAGAGAGAACTGAGAAGTGACTCATTTACAGAAGTGGTCCATTTTATCGTCAACATCATGTTGACATTTCTTTGACCCATAGATTATATCTCATTCTAACTTGTTGTTCTAAATAACGCTAAAAGTGGCTCTCTGGCCAGTAGAGGAACTTGTTTTGGTGCTATACAGCAGTGGTTCTCAACCTGTGGTCCATGATTTTGGGGCAGTGAAGAGACAATTTAAGTATTTTAATATATTTGTTTTAATACCTAAAAAGGAAAAAGATACCTAAAAGGAAAATAAAGCAACTAACTATGAAAATTGGTGCAACATTGGGAAAATTGTCAAATAATATAAAAATCAAGAAAGAGGCTAAATCTTTGAAAATAGCCGATCTAACAAGGTCTCTCAACACCTTGTATTGCGAGCCGTTGTGTCAACTCCTACAATTCCAAGTGCTTATCAGGGTGGGGGTCCCCAGTTCAAATATTATTATTTTGGTAGGGTCGCTGCCTAAAAAGGTTGAAAAACATTGCATACAGCACACTGTGAGCTATTTTCACTAGTTTGGGTCCCGGGTATAGACTTAATAGGCCTATTTTTCTTCTTGATCTCAAGCTAAAAAGTTTGGGTACCACTGCTTCTACAGCACCTATCTTAAAAGCTCTATAAAACACATTTATCAAATGGTTCTACGGCTAAATACAACCATTAGAGGTGTCTAAACAAAGCTGAACCAATAGAGAACCTCTAAAGATTCATACATGGGCTGAACAGATTCTTAGTACAGCAGTGTGCTATAAACAGCATAGCAGGGATCCACAACGATTTAGCCGGGGTCTCGTGAACCATGCTTCACAAATTGATATTTATTGCGACCGCCAGGTCGCAGTTACTATCATAACCTCCACCGGCTGTCAGTCCGTCCGTCAGTCTGTCACGTCACATTTTTGAGCGGTGGTTACACCGTCTCCTATACGTGGCCGTGTGTGTATGCGTGTGTGTGTGTGTGCGTGTGTGTGTGTGTGCGTGTGTGTCTGTATGTAGCCTGCAGGCCTGCAGTACCTTTTATGACCACACATGTTAAGGGAGGGGCGCTGTTGTTCAGGCCAGGCCAGACCAGGCACACACACACACACACACACACACACACACACACACACACACACACACACACACACACACACACACACAGGGGGGAAGGGGGGGGGGGGGGGTAAACCACCGCTCAGTTCACACGGGTGTGATTTTTTTATATGAGATACTTAAAGTGTGGTTCCTGTGGAAATAAGCCTCGGCTTTCTAGGATCTCCTTTTAGTTGACCTTGTACCAGTGATTTGTACTGTCATGAAACTGTACTTTTTTCTATTGCAAACTTCTAATAAATTCTTCAATCAATCAATCAATCACATCATGTCATGTCACGTCACGTCACGTCACACTTTTGCCCTACTCATATCTCCGCCACTGTTGCCCCTATCCATGCCAAACTTTCACACACACTCCCACACGCTCGGGCACCACTTCCAGGGACCCCCATAGCTCCAGAGACCCCCTGGCGGCGCCGCCAAAAAGGGCAAAAATGACCAAATGACCACCCCGACGGGGCTGCTTACTGGGAATTCCCGGGGACCACCGACTCCGCACATAAAATGCCGTAACTCGGGCTAGAATCGACCGGGAGAGCCGGGGCCGGTACCCACGCGGAGACAGCCGTGCGTAGAGCGCCACCTAGCGGCGGACCCCCGCCACTGCAGCCCGCTAAAAAGGCTGTAAATCCAATGGCACTTACAGGCTTCTTTGTGTATACATGTGACCTTACGGTCGCTTATCTCCCGATTAGGGAGTCTTACTGGTTTCATTTGATAATGAAAGATTATGAAAACGTTGAGCTCCAAGAGCAGGACGATGACAGTGACAATATCTACGCCAACGTTGAGACCGTCTTGGTCTCAAAGTAGTCTGCGCCTACAGCCCAGGACAACGATTCCCAGAAGACACTGCAGTCTGGTAAGAGACGCTACCAAATCAACCCTGGGAATGACAGAGTTATTGTTTAGGGGTGCAACAGTTAATAAAGCTCACAATGCATTGTGATCTTATAGATCGGCAAAGTATACAATGGGCTTAATCAATTTATTTCATTATAAAATAGTTAGATGCTAATTTAAAAAATACAAAAAAATATACAAAAGAACGTCTGCAGATTATTAGATTAATCAATCGAATAATCACTACGAAAATAATCGATCAGCCATAATTTTATTAACAACTATGTTTGTGTTTAAAATGTTTGCCTTTTCTTTCACACACCTACAAAAACAAGAGTAATCTGGGGCTCAAAACAACAGACAAATTTGCATATTTTCCTCATTACACCTTCATCAATTTATCTTAGAGGTGAAGGTCTAATAAACAAAAAGATTATTTGTATTCCTGTTCAGTAACAAAAATCGCCTCGCAAACATTTTAAATTGCGAAAATAGCCAAAAATAGCCACAACGTGTCACACGCCGCGATACTTGTACATGGGCTATTTTCAATATTTTGGAAATCTCATGCAAGTATTAAACTAGACTTTTTAAATTAGACTTTTGTGGTTAAACTTTTTATTTTGCATTAGTAAATATAAGCAATTTACAGAATCATAAGAGTGTATTTTAACAGCTGATATATCAGTCAATAAAACAAACTTCATCAGCGTTGTTTCCCGGAATCACTGGGGGTTTCGGGTTTTGCAACAGACACCCTCGACTCCACCCTCCTCCACAAAACCCCTCTTTATTGGAATGACCTTAGTTCAGTTAGTTGAAGCTTAGTAAACTTTAGAATAAAATCAGATACTGTGTTTGTCTGCATCTGACTGTTTGCCTGTCTGTCTACAGAGAGATAGAAAGAGTAAGAAGCCTTGGACATATTTCTTATTAAAAACTTTTCACACATTTTAACAACCGCAGAGAGGAGTTTTCATGTGGAGGTGACTGTTTTTCTTTAAAGCCATACTGTGTAAGATGCCCAACTAGTGGTCATTAGCCCTATAGCAAACCGCGGTCGCGTCCGCGTCTTTCGGACGTTTTTCGTACCTTCAGACCCCCGCGTCTGCCTCCACCTCGCTGAGATCTATCTTTTAAGGGGTCCCTTGTTCCTGTGCGTTCAGTAATTCCAGAGATACGGACTCCTTCACCCTGCCTGGTAGGCGAAATTACCTAGAGAAGGGATGGTACAAACGGGCGACAACAAATATGGCTGCCATAGCGACCCCACTTCAAGATGCGCTGTGATTGGCCGGCAGTTGTATAACCCTCGCTGTGATTGGCCGGTAGTGTGATGACGCAATTTTGGCGCGAGATCCGGTCCACGGCAAGGATCTCAGTTTACATACAGAGAAGGCTTTACAGGCTGAAATTCACGGCGCGGATCTTCTAAAACTTTTGTGATTTAATAGTTAGGAGAATTTTAAGATTTGTTTTATAAAAAAAGTTACATAGTACAACTTTAAGCGAGAGAAACTGATGACAAAAAGATAAAAAAGAGAGAAGTAGGGCTAAGTTACAGAAGTGGTCAATTTCATCATCAACTTCATGTCATGAGCGGACCGGACTAGAAACAAAAAAAAGAATTTGAATTACAGCGGCCCTCATATTTGCTGTTTTGGGGAAAGAAAGAAAAAGAGAAAAAATGAATGAAAAGGGATCTGTCAATCAAAGAATACAAATACATATACAGTCAAATGAAATGAAAGCGCATGAAAATCTATAAGGCAAGACACCTATAATATACTATTACTGCTCAAAGAAATGAAGGGAAATGTTCCATTAATTTATTTGAATTTATTTGAGTATAGTATACTGTAGTACTGCTCAAAGAAAGCTCAAAGAATTAAGGGAACATTTTGTTCAATTCTTTGAGCAGTGGTATATTTGACAAACCAGTATTGTAGCCCTACTGCCATGTGCACAGGCTCATGAAACTCTTTGACACCACTTGCTTTGCACATTATGGAAGAACTGAGAAGTGACTCATTTACAGAAGTGGTCATGTTGAAATGTTTTGAACCATAGATTATATCTCATTCTAAACATATTGTGAAATAAGCTAAAAGTGTTTCTCTGGCCAGTAGAGGAACTTGTTTTGGTGCTCAGCAGTGGTTCACAACCTGTGAAGTATTTTTGGAGCTGTGTGAAGCACAGGCTCCCTATACGTGGCCGTGTGGGTCTGTCTGTCTGTCTGTCTGTGTGTGTGTGTGTATGTAGCCTGAACTTCCTAAACTTCGGCACGCCACTAGTCCCACAGTTTTGCCACCACACACTCGCGCCATATGTCAAATCGACCGGCTTACTCGGGAATCGTGGGCTATTACTTTTCTAAGAGAAAGGTTCTATAGTTTAATTGAAATTAATTTATTAGTGAATTAATTTTCCCCATTGACTTATAATGGGAATTTCAAAAACTCACATTCAATTATTTGTCTCTCGCAAACCATAGGGGCTAGAGTTTCAAGACTTGGAGAGGAGGTTCATAATGATTTCAAGGATTAAATAAAAAATAATTGTGTCATTTGGCCGCATGGTGGCGCCATAACACCCCACTTTACGTTTTGGCCTGTAACTCTTGAACCGTAGGTCGGAAAATTAAAAATATTTTTTCCCTGGATTCCTTGGGTCATGACGCATCTCCCCATATAGGCCACGCCCATTTGCGCCATGATAGATTTTCCGCCATCTTGAATTTTCTCCAAAACACACTTTTTGCTCCTTTTCCTACATATTTTCTTCAAATGTCACAAAAATCGGTACACATGATCCACACACACACACACACACACACACACACACACACACACACACACACACACACACACACACACACACACACACAGCTCCACTTCACACGGGTGTGATTTTTAATATATATATATATATATATATATATATATATATATATATTTTTTTTTTAATAACTAAAAAGGAAAAAAGATACCTAAAAGGAAAAACATTAAAAATTGGTGCAACATTGGGCAAATTGTCAAATAATCTAACAATTAAGAAAGACGCTAAATCTTTGAAAATTGTCGATCTAACAAGCTCTCAACACGTCGTGTTGCGAGCCGTTGTGAGCTTGTGGAACCAAGTCAAACTAAATGTAATGCCTCAACTCCTACAATTCCTACAATGTGCTTATCAGGGTGGAGGGTCTCCAGTTCAAATATATAAGTCATATTGGTCAATTCCAAATATTATCAAAGTATTCTGCGGCACCCTGGACTGGACTCTGGACTGCAGCAGAAGTGAAGTGACTTCACTTCACTTTTGTGAAATGATGACACAGCAGTTTCTGATATACAGTGTCATCATTTCACAAAAGCTTTGCATTTTATTATTATCATATATATTTTTTGCAACAAAGTGTATTTAAACGTGAGGGCCTACCAAAATAAAAGAGTTAGAGAGATAACATAAGTTACAGTAAATGTGAGGGCAGAACATACCAAAATAAAAGAGGAAGAGTCATAGGGATAAGAGAAAGAAACACTTCTCCTTTGTTCAGTGTGTTGTGAGGAGGTGGACCAGGGTCAACTACCTGTGAGATGACTTAGAGTCATTAATGTAGAAATGGCTGAGGACGAGGACGAACCAGATTATGAAAACGTTGAGCTCCAAGAGCAGGACAATGACGGTGACGATATCTACGCCAACGTTGAGACCAAGACTACTGCGCCTACAGCTCAGGACAACGATTCCCAGAAGACACTGCAGTCTGGTAAGAGACGCTATACCCAATCAACCCTGGGATGACAGAGTCATCTTACCTGCATGGGTATTGTTTAGTGAATGAAGCTCACAATGCATCGTGATCTTGTAGATCAGCAATTTTCTGTATTTGTATATGACACTGTTGTACAACAAAGTATACAATAGGCTTAATCAATGTATTTCATTATAGAGAATCAATTAGATGCTAATTAAAAAAACTAAAAAATAATATATTTTCTAGAGATTTTATCACAATTAAAAAACTTAAAATATTTAAAACTCACCTCACTCCCTCCTTTTTCTCACTCTGTGTGTGTGTGTGTGTGTGTGTGTGTGTGTGTGTGTGTGTGTGTGTGTGTGTGTGTGTGTGTGTGTGCGTGCGTGCGTGCGCGTGCGTGCGTGGGTGTGTGTGTGTGTGTGTGTGTGTGTGCGTGCGTTTGTGTGCGTGCGTTTGTGTGTGTGCGTGTGTGTTTGCGTGTGTGTGTTTGCATGCATTTGGTGTGTGTCCTCCAGGCATAAGATGCAACAGGCCGGTTGGAGTTGGTGTTGGATTGCTTTGTGCTGTTCTAGCTCTCATCAGCATTGGACTGCCACTCTATCTCAGTAAGTCAAGTTCAATAACAATGTATTTTATTACAAGGTTTACACTATATCATACCTTATGACATAAATAAATAACAAGTATTATTATTATTACAATGTTTCTTTTATTATGTAGTATTGTAGTAGTAGTAGTAGTAGTAGTAGTAGTAGTGTAGTTACAGTATTAACGCCAGCATCTTTAGCATAAATATAATTGTTATTGCAAGGCTACTCAGTGGGACCATGAGAACTGTGAGAATAGAGAAGTGGTTTTAAACCTCACTGACCTCAGCTACTGTAGAGAGCATGACTCATCTCTCTGTCTCTAAAGGAGACACCATTTTAAACAATGCCACTTCACATTACTCAAAGCAACTCTGTCTGTGGCATAACTTAAGTCGTATTATTGTCTTGAAACAAATGAGCAAGTCGCAAAGTTACAACAGTTTGCATCAACAACGACAGCACATGGTTGAGAGGGAAAGGGGGGCCCGCCGAGGGTAGGGGGGTTTCCAACTTAGGGTTGTTGGACAACTTGCACCCCACACTGTCTTTCAAGTTGTTTGTTGCTTAAATGACCGCAAGTCAAAAGAAAACCCTACTCTGCACAGTGGCCCTCTGTCTCTGTCTCTCTCTCTCTCTCTCTCTCTCTCTCTCTCTCTCTCTCTCTCTCTCTCTCTCTCTCTCTCTCTATCTCTCTCTCACACACACACACACACACACACACACACACACACACACACACACACACACACACACACACACACACACACACACACACACACACACACACACACACACACACACTAGAGCCCTGCACAGGCCTAAAATATTATTGTTGATGATGTACTGACATATTATCTTGTTTATTATTGTGATGTTATCTGCTGATTGTAAGTCGCTTTGGATTAAAAGCGTCTGCTAAATGCCTAAACTGTAAACTGTAAACTGTAAAATGTGGGGCCCGGCCCAGCCCGGCCCTGGCCCACAGGCCCAGCCCCTGGCCCGTTTTTGGTACCGCTATTTACCGGCCCGACACCTTATTTATTTAATTATTTTCATGCGTGAGCTTTCACTGGTGCACATAGCAGCTACACTCTCAAGGGCCATCCATACTGTCACCGACCGCCGAAATTTGCGTCGGGAAGTTCTACAAAATGACATCCCTCGCAAGACTCACAAGGGTAAAAGCATTACCCTGAATTTGAGTTCCAAAAGCTGCACGCATGTCAGAAAGTCGGAACTTTCCGACAAAAGGTTTGGTGGTTGGAGATCTACAGCCCTTTAGCTGTGCAATGATTAAAAGAAACCCAGGAGAAGTCAGGAAAGAGCACATCAGCAACACACACATCACAACACAAGTTCAGCAGTACAGTACCATACAGTAAAGTACAGTACCATACAGTAAAGTACAGTACCATACAGTACAGTACACCCCCCCCACACACATACCCACATTCGACCACACCCCCCAACCCCCCACCACACCCCCATCCCCATCCCCATGAGTAAATCCATCCATCCTTTGTATTTGATCCATCCTAATACTGTGAGCAGTGGACAGCCATGAAACTGAACCCAGGCACCAGCTCTAAGGCCAGTACCTTGCTCAAGGGTAGTTTGTTATACAGTATATTTTTGTATCTATTCTGTTTCCATATAGATCAATCCAACATGGTGGAGAGAGAGCAACTACTGGCCAGGTTTGACCAGTTGATGACCAAATATAACAACCTGACTGAAGAACGAGACCAACTGCAGACCAGGTTTGACCAGTTGATGACCAGCCATAACAACCTGACTGAAGAGAGAGACTGCATGAAGAGGCCCTGTGGTCAGTGAGATATCACAATGTGTTTCATTGTTATATCATGTCATTCACAGTGTGTCAATTTGAGCAAATGAAACATTACCGGTAGTTACCTATTTATTCTGTTGTTAGGAACACCTGGATGGCAGAAACTTGGCAGAGGTTGTTACTATGTCGCTATTGAGAAGAAGAACTGGGAGGAAAGCAGACAGTGGTGTAGCGACAGACAATCAGATCTGATTGTCATAAACAACAAAGAAGAACAGGTGTGTGTGTGTGTGTGTGTGTGTGTGTGTGTGTGTGTGTGTGTGTGTGTGTGTGTGTGTGTGTGTGTGTGTGCAGCGGCGGCGGACCGTACACGCAGACTACGCATGCTGCGTAGGGCCCCCGACCAAAAAGGCCCCCCACCGCCCCCTCCTCAGCAGAAAAGAACTACTGCTGCATGGTTAATCGTTTTCAAACCGAAATCGCGAAGCGAAATCCCGCGATTAGCGAATCACAAAGGCCACAAGCAATATGGAGACGTTTTAATTTTTGAAATCCCTTCATAATTGACTAAGGAATGATCAAATCAAACTGTGGTGACTTTCTTTGCTTCCGAGCATCCACACCGCTGAAAGTGAAAGTGAATTTGGCACAGTGGCCACTGTGCAGGACTCTGCCAGTGCGTGGGAACTAGGGGTGCTGCAGGTGTTCCAGCACCCCATGGGGAAGTTTTCATTTTTTTATTTAAATAAGAAAAGAACAAATCAAACATAGCAAAAATACGTTGCCTGTTGTTGTCGTTTTTTATTTATTCATTTATATATATATTTGTATTTATATATATATATTTCCATTATAAAATGGATTAAAACATTATAAAAAATATTAGGCCTATTATTTTTCAAACATAGCAAAAATACGTTGCCTGTTGTTGTCGTTTTTTATTTATTCATTTATATATATATATATATATATATTATATATATATATATATATATATATATATATATTTCCATTATAAAATGGATTAAAAAATGATAAAAAATATTAGGCCTATTATTTTTTCGCGGGAAGGCCCCATAGCAGAATCACGCTTAGGGCCCCAATGGGCCCAGAAACGGCTCTGTGTGTGTGTGTGTGTGTGTGTGTGTGTGTGTGTGTGTGTGTGTGTGTGTGTGTGTGTGTGTGTGTGTGTGTGTGTGTGTGTGTGTGTGTGTGTGTGTGTGTGTTGTACAGTTTGTACATCAGCTAACTAGCTTTTCTGTCCAGGAATTTGTTGACAGTTTCCAAAAGCAGTTGTGGCTGGGTCTGACTGACAAAGACAGAGAAGAATCATTTCAGTGGGTGGACGGAACACCAATGAACACACCAACGTAAGACTTATCTTGATTTTAATGTAATTCTCTTGTTCACTTTAACAAACATTTTAAGTACATTTCAGTTATTAAATTATATATTGTAAAATGTAATCCTATTACACTCCTAATAATAAATGATGTGTGTTGTCTACTTCTCTATCTATTAGAATTTCACTTGAGATCTTGATTAAAAAAGATTTAGTAAAAAAAAAAAGTTATTGTAAAAGTGTTGTAATGAATTCAATGTCTTATCTCCAGGTACTGGCAGTCTGGTCAGCCTAATGGGGCTAGAGTTCAAAACTGTGTTGAAAATTATTTTAATTCTAAACCTGGATGGAACGATTATGAATGTTCTGATCCTAAATACTGGATCTGTGAAAGAGTTCTGTGCTGAATCATACTTTCGCAATATGTTAGCTGCTGTGTTGCTACAGCTACATGCTGGTGGTGTTTTGTAGGCTAGTTTGTGTGTTTGCTTTGGCTTGTCTGCCTTCCAATTCTATGCACTGTAGATATTGCATTTATAGTTCATTGTTTATTTGGATCCTCATCAGCTACTACCTTAGCAGCAGCTTCTCTTCCTGGGGTTCACACAGAAATAAATTATATTACATAACATGAATTTATTTTAAATTATAGTATAAGAAAACAGTTAAACATGTAAAATACAACCAATAATGTGTCCAGTACTGCTGTAATGACCATTTATATTATTATTATTATTATTATTACAGTGGAGTTTATCGAAATTGATTAACATGAATCTATGACAACCATGTGTTCCATTTCACCATACCATATTTCATGTACCGGTAGATAAGTCCATTCTCCAAACAGTGCACATGCAATTATACATACAGAATAGGTCTTACCCAAGCCCCCAGAACCCAGGGCTAGATTTGAAGCAACCCCGATGGTGGCCAAAGTTGGAACTGCAGCCTAAACGCGCATTTTGGCCCCGCCCCCTCCACTCCAGACAATCCTTCCTCTGAGCGGAGAGCAGCGTGACGTCATTTTGGCCCCACTAGGTAGTGGGGCCATTCCCCAGAATGCACCTGGATTAGCTACATGCTAGCACGTAGCCGTTGCTTCAAAACACCACTGAGCACTTGCATTGAAATGATAGTGGGGGCGGGGCTCGTCCGCTCTCTATTTTATATATACTCTATGGTCTTACCATATCACCATGTAAGCTTTTTTTTTTTTTTTTTTTCTTCATTTTAATTTCCACATTGTTAATTCATTCAACCTTTATTTAAATAAAAGAGATCAGTTCAGGGAGATCCTCATTTACAATGATGCAGAGATTACAAAACAGACTTAATACAGCGAGAAAAACAGTGTTTGTGACAATAATCAGTTAAAACAGTTACATACATGTAATGCACGGTTATTAACACATCGACTGCCCACCAGGAGGCGCCAGTCATCCCCTCTGAGTGCCCCCATAGCACTTCCATAGAAGAATACGAGGCCCTGTTGCGTCAATGCATGCGTGATGACGTCACTTGGTCACATGAGCGCAGACAGGATGTTATTGTGTAACTTACTGTATGGGCTAGTGTTGATCATAGCTGTTCACTGCCGATCAAAATTTGGATATTTTGCCGCACACGGCCACAGTTTTAGCCATAAAACAAACATCGGAGATAAAGGGCTTTAAAGATGGGGAAATGCATTGGAGTATACGGAGAAAAACGGCCGCGCGATGCTCTCAGCGTCGACTTGAAGCGACTAGCGGCTAATGGGCTACATCCAGGCGTAGCCCCGACCTAACGGTGAGATATAAAGTTATACTGTAATTACAGTAAACGCGTCCAACGCGTCGTGGGCCTCCAGCGACATCAAAGAAATTGTCGCGTAGACACCTCGTGGGCACCCGCTGTGTTAAGTAAACTCCTAAAATGACCAACAGATGCTAGGGTACTCATCTTAAAATCGTGTTGCAAGAGATTCCAGGAATCAGGTGCACTAATGCTAAAAGCAATCTTTCCTAGTTCCGAATTAGCAAAGGGGACCTTAAGGACCAGCTAGTCGCTGGAGCGAGTTTGAATGAGACTAGGTTTCTCACGTAGCATGGAAGAGATGTATGGTGTTATCTTAATATAATTGGTCCTCACTAACGAAATGGTCTCATAGGAGGGCTGAGGACAATCCAGAAACCTGCTTCTACCACTTTTTCGAGTCACGTGTTCAAATACTGGATTCTGATTGGCTAAATTCCGGAGGTTATCAGAGGACAACTGCCGCAAAGTTGTGTGTCCGAGATCAATGCGCCTCAGTGTACATCCGGGGACTTCCCCCAACCAACAAATGACGGTGGCAACGGTCCTATGTTTACTAACGTGCATGCTATAGTCGCCGATTTATTTGGATCCAATGCAATCCGCCAACTTTAAAGCCCCTTTTCTCTGAACCTATGCCTTTCTGGAAGCGAACAGCCTCTATTTACGGCCGGAACGGTACTTCTAACTGACGTTAGCTTAGCTGTAAGCTAGACGCATGGATTAGTATGGAGTTGGCGCCATCTGTTGGTGAGTAGAAGATGTTGTTTGTGGAACTATCTGCTGTCTCGCGGAAGTTTTATAGGCAATAATGATTGTAACTTAAGATCCTTGCAAGTTACAACTATGTGTTTTCTTTCATGTATACGGGAAAAAGTGGTAGAAAAGCTATTTACCACTCGGGGTCGGACATTATGCTCTCATAATGTCCTGAGTGAGGTTGTTATCGGACTCGGCTGCGCCTCGTCCGATAACAACCTCACTGCGGACATTATGAGAGCATAATGTCCTCTCACTCGGGGTAAATTGCTTACTTATCAATTACATCAATAGGATTTTTTTTTCTTTTTTTCTTCAATCTACATTTCATGTTCTTCATTTTTCTTTTCTTCTTTTTAACCCAAGAATAATCAATAGCTTCCATTAGGCCTATAACATGCTAACTTTCCAGGAATAGAAAGCTTGCAGTTTCTATTAGCTTGGATTCTCCATCGATGATGTCACTGGTAGGCGGGTTTCTGAACTGTCCATTGCCCTAATGCATAGACAGGGTAGACACAAATTGACACAAATTGTACCATATCATAATTATAATGAATATTAGTGATAGTGAAGACTATAGGAAGATAGGTTGAAAATAGTTGAAGTCGACCTTTAAGAATTTTAGCTGGTAGGCCTACCTTTTTATTGTCAGGCAAACCACCTGAACCTTCCTCTTTCCTGTAGTTGTATCATGTCTAATGTATCACATTATTTACATTATGTTTCTGACATAGATAAATGTGTTCTGATTTTGTGAGCTGTAAGTGACAGCATTATAATGAGCATTCTTTGTTGCCTGCATGCATGTGTAAAATATAATAAAGGAGTCTATACTATTATAACCATGTACTGTATCATCAAATCTAAAACCTATGATTAATAATAATAACAGTAATTACGCCCTATGGGTGAGAAGCGACCACGGTCGCTCACATGGGTGCGTGACATCATGGGTGATTTGGCATGAATACCCTTCTGCTGAGCTGGTCCAGTCATCACTGTGATGTCAGAACAGGTCAGCTATATCCAGGAGGTGGCTCAGGAGGTAGAGCGGCCGCTTGGGGACTGTAAGGTTCCCAGTTCGATCCTGCTCCCCTAGAATTAATGTTGTGTCCTTGAGCAAGACGCAGAACCCCTAGCTGCTCCCGATGCGCAGGTTAGTGCCTTGCGTTGTTTCCTCCGCCATCGGTGTATGAATGTGTGTGTGAATGGGTGAATGTAATGCACATCTATGTAAAGCACCTTGGACAAAGGTGCTATATGAATGCACCATATACCATTTAGAGGAGACTGTGTATCATCTACACTTTCCCACATGAATGCAATGCATGCACTAACTTTGCAAAGTCTGCACAACTATACATTGCATGCTAATGACATGGACTAACAAAACACACGCATACATGCATGCACGCACAGACACACACACGTACACAGCTAATGCAATTGTCACTACTAGACCGAGAATTCCTTGTTTTTATTGGATGAAAAAATATATATATATTTCCTGTCGAATATTCGACTATTCAAATACTTTGAGGTCGAATAATTCGAATACTAAAAATCACTAATGCCCCCCCCCCCGCACTGATAAGCGCTCAGAATTGTACAATTTGGCCGATGTTTCGCCAATTTCTATAGTATAGTTTGTTGATTGCCGTTCATGCAGTAGGCTCCCCCCCCCCCTTTTCTTTACTTTTTTTATGTATTAAAAAGGTCTTAAAAGTCCTTAAATTGTCTCTTCACTGTCATCTGGGGACCGCCCAAAAACCATGAACCACAGGTTGAGAACCACTGCTGTATAGCCTACTGTAGCACCAAAACAAGTTCCTCTATGACTACTGGCCAGAGAGACACTTTTAGCGTGATTTAGCACAACATGTTTAGTGTGAGATATAATCTACTCGCCAACACATTTAAACATGATGTTGACGATAAAATTTACCACTTCTGTAAATGAGTCACTTCTCAGTTCTCTCTTATCCTCCCATAGAGTGAGAAAAAAAAGAAAAAGAAAAGAAAAAGAAAAAGTAGTGTCAAAGAGTTTCATGAGCCTGTAGGTGTCTTGCCTATTATCATGCCCTTTCATTTCTATTTATTTGACTGTATTTATCTGTATTTTTTGACTGACAGATCAGTTTTCATTCATTTATTAATATTTCTTTCTTCTGAACAACAAATATGAGGGCCGCTGTAATTCAAATTACGTTTTTTGTTTCCAGTCCGCCCATGACATGAAGTTGATGATCAAATTGACCACTTCTGTAACTTAACGCCTATACTTTTCTCTTTTTTATCTTTTTGTCATCTGTTTTCTCGCTTAAAGAAAAACAGCCCCCCTCCACATGAAAACTGCTGGCACATAGTGTTATAGTGTGTGAAAAGTTTTTAATAAGAAATATGTCCAAATTTAAACTGTATACTGTTCACTGTATAGACTCCCACTAAGCAATTTGGGTGTTAAATCGCGTTCAAATGACGTCTTCGCCGTAACCGGACGTCTAGCAAGATCCGGTCTGTGACGAGTTTAAATTTTAAAGTTTTTTCAACGGCTATACATCACCGTCATTTAAACGCCTTTAGCGGCCCCTAGCGGCCGCCGAAAGTAGTGAAAATGTAGTGAAAATGATGGCAGCCAGCAGGGTTTAAAATCACTATTCCTTGGTTCTGAGCGCCGTATGCTACTCGAACCACCGCAGCTGATCGTATTTGTAATGATTTCTTACACTGTTATTATTTGACACTGGGAGTCGCCGGGGTTCGAACTCCGGACCTTCTGTTAATGAAACCTGTGCGCTACCGCTAGACCACGGCACAGCTTGTTACTTTTGTGTATTCCAGCAGCTATTAGTAGTTGACATATCGCCTCCCGCTGTTCGTTTGAGGTCGGTGCATTTGTTTGACAACACAAACTACTTTATATTGATGCATAGCTATAAAACGATTTTATTTAATCATTATCGTATGGTGGGGGTGGGAGACATGCAGTCTTGTGTGTTTGTGGCTGTTGGTGTCAGAATGAATTATGTAACTCAAGTAATAGTATGCTGTCATGAGCAGCGTACCACGGCATTATGCAATTATTTATTACACTTTTAGAATTTTTCAAAGGTATTGACCAGCACGTCTTTTAGATGGCTATAAGATGTGCAATGGCCAGAAACTGCTCAGTGGATGCAATCAACTATTAAGGTAGAACCGGGAGATACTGTTAGCATCCGATAATGAACAACTTGATAAAAATGTATTTAAAAAAAAGATGGTCTAACACACGTTTGTCCTAAACGGTAATATATCGTTAAATGGAAGCGTTCAGATGACGGCTACAACTCAACTAGACTATATAGTGAAATTGGCTCTTAAAATTACTTTAGTCCAATATTTGAAAACCAGGTGTGGATATTAAAGCTGTTTTTTTAATCAACAAGTATGGAATAATGGATTAAATTTAATCAGCTACAATCGGTCTATAGACAGACTGACGATAGACGGTTCAAATGAGGGCTAAACCATAACCATTGGGCTAAATGACGGCTAGTGTTTACTGGGCTATAGAGGTCCACTTTAAATGCTCAACTTATCACATGCCTAGAATAGCTGACCTACACAAGCTCACAACATATAATGCGATGCATTTTGAAATTGTACATAACATTACTATTACTACTAAGTATGTGGTTCTCAAAGTGGGGTCCGAGGACTCCCAGGGGTCCTTGAGAAAGTTCCAGTGGGTCCCCAACAAAAAGCCTAAAGGTGAGGAATGTGTTAAATTAATATAAGCAGCCTTCGTCCTCGCTCTGTAGCATTGCTTTGTATGGCAGTGGTTTTCAAGGTGGGATCCATTGAGGAAGCTACAGCCAGTGGCGGTTGGTACCTATATTGCGCCCTAGGCGAGGTAGTATAGCGCCGCCCTAAAAATCGGGTATTTGCGGGCAAATTATGCATTTTTTTAAGTTAAAAGCGGTTCGGTTCTACACGGCGGCAGAACCATTTTGGGCTTAATATAATAGGGTTTATAAAAGCATGATCTGACTGTCTTAGTCTTACCTTGGGCTGGTCAGGAGAAATGGTTCTTTCACAGTCACGCACAGTGAGACAAGAGTTCCTATATCCTGGCTGATAAGAGCCTGAGGTCTGTGTTTTGTAGAGGCAAGTCAGGAACAAAATGATTCTCTCCATGTGATGTTTCAGGGCAAGCAGCTATATTATAATATCTAGTCATGTCCATAGTAGTGAAGAACTCGAACTCCATGCTTTCTTTTTAACAGATGTTGTTTTCAATTTCAATACTGGCGCGTGGCTATGACATCACATCCCCGGAGGAGGGGAGGGGGGGGGGGGGGGGGGCGGAGTGGAGTTGCCTGGCTGGAGCTGCCAGCCTCTATCACTACCACGAGGGGGTGTTGTTGTATTCGGTCTGGTTTAAACAGACAAGGAGTGGACTGTTGATCTTATGTTTGCAGGGCCGTCACTCTACTTTTCTTTTTTCTTTTTCTTCTTCATGCGCTCCGCAAAGTGGCGCCCTGGGCAAGTGCCCCGCTAGCCCCCCCTGGCGGCCGCCTCTGGCTACAGCCCCCCCCCCCCCTGCCCCCAACCATGGCTTTTTGAAAATAGCCGGTCTACACGCTCACAACTTGTCGTGCTGTGATGTGAGCGTGTAGATCTGCTATTTTCTAAAGAACATATATTAATAAAAAGAGTGGAATGTTTTAGGTTTTCTTTTTTTACATTTTAACAACACAAATATTGCCAGGGGGCCTTTCACGGGAGCGTGTCGATATTGCGACATAGCATCTGTTCGACGGTCCATTCTTTTGACGCAGGTGAATGTTAACCTGGTGAAATGCTAACCTGCCGAAGCGGGTGAGTAGCTAACCTGCCGACGTGCTTGAATGTTAAACTCTATGCCTAACCCATACCCTAACCTCAGTAACCGTGACGCGGGTGAGTGACCCATCGAAAGAGCGAGATTTCCCCCCTTGCACAAACAATTTCGTGGCCAACATGTTAATTTGGGGTCCTTGACAGCATAAGAAAGTTTGAGAAGCACTGGTATGGGAAGGGCTTGCTGACATATTTCCAAACAGTAGGCTACTCATGCAGCTTTCTGTGAATTTCTGTCAAGTCACATCATGCTACAGAGATATGGAAATGGAAAGAAGAAGCACAGTCATTCAACAGAAGTTTTTACAGTGGTTAACGCTCAGAAAAGTGGAGGAAACAAGTGGGTGTGTGTCCACTACGCAGAAACAGGAAAACATAGGAGCACACACACACACACACACACACACACACACACACACACACACACACACACACACACACACACACACACACACACACACACACACACACACACACACATGCAGTAAACCAGTGTGTTCAAAGTCTGGCCTGGGGTCAGACATGTGGTCCTTAAGCTTTTGTCAAATACATTTGTCTGCAGACAACCATCTCAGTTGTATTTGTGCCAGGAGCCCCCATACATGATCAATGTATAATCAATGTACAGTATTTTTTGTTTTGTTTAACTACATTAAACAATGAGGGTATAACATTAGTCTTCAAAGGATTGTGATGTCAATGGCCAGGAACCTCAAAACAGTACTGAAGCACAGTACTGAGTGAATGTACTCAAGTCTGCAAGCCATGGTGGATGGAAGTGATTTAAAGTAACCAACCATTGGCATAGTTGACAACATACAAGGTCATTGACTGCCCAGCGCAGGCACTCACACACCATTGACCAGATCTGTAAACTGCGCACTGTCCGTCTGGCTGATATGTTTTATTTTATGCCTCAAAAAGTGGATTTCTGAGAAAAGTTGGTGTTCTGAGATGAGAGCGATGGGATATAATCAGGAGCAAGCTGTCTGTCCATCTCTGTGTCATAGTGTGTGCCATTGAAGACATCAGGTTTTGCTTTTGGGTCCAAAGATAAGAAAGTTTAAGAATTCATCGGATGACCTTTTCAGGCACAAACTTAACCCATTTAGGCCGATTTGAATAAAGCCTTAAAGACTTAAGTTCGATTTGAAAATTAGCACTGTTTTTCTGGAAGATGTATTACTCAGTTAGAAACAAAATTCCAAAACTATTTGATAGCTTACACATTTGGCTTTCATAGAAAAGAATCTGAAAAACGTATATGTATATGTAAAATATGTATTCTTAAAGACTGATTTAGAATAATGCAAAGGTAGAATAATGATGTTTTTATTATTAGAAATAAAAACACAGGATAATAAAGGCAAGATACAGGCTTCTAAAAATGCTGATGACAGCACTTGATCCAGTTCCATGTAGTTTATTACGTTTCAGTTTCTTTTTTCTTTTTCTCAGTTCAGTTTTCCCTGGCAATGTCTTGTCAAATGATTTGTGGTTCGTCAGAAAGTGTCATTCAGAGTTCCTTATTCTTCACCAATCACCATTCCAGTAAATTGTTGCTGAACAGACAATCGTATGACCTTTCCTCTCATCGTGGCACACACAATAGGAGGCTGAAGTGGCCGCCCTAAACTTTACCAACCGGCTTTGTGAAAACAGTCTATAATGTTGTTGACTGCGGTTTCAGTCATCACTTTGCAGCTGTTGCAGATGAGATACTGTATAATATTTTCCAATCCACAAAAATTATAAAATCTTTCCACTCTGCAAGGACATTTTATGTCAAGTTCAGTCAACGATTAGACTTGATTCTTGTCCAGAAGGGCCACAAAACAGCATGAGTATATGTGTTAATTAAGTGCCAACATTGTATGCACAATCCTTATTATGCCAGTTGCGCTGAATGCAAACACTTAACCATTGTTGTGTAGCCTACTTTGGCTATCAAAAATAGCAGATATATACAAGTAGGTCTCTTCATGCTGCAGTATGAGCTTGTAGATCTTCTTTTTTTATCAAATTTTATTTTTTACTCCAGTCTTTATTTCTGGGGGGTCCCTCCCTAGCACGAATATTTTTGAGATTGGGGACATTATAGATACAAAGGCTTTTCAGAAAAAAAGTTTTATAAGACATTAGATATGGGCCTCAGGTGTTATAGAACCTTAAATTTATGTCATATTATCTTTCCCCCTGAGATACAGCATGTCAGCAGCACAACCTAAGATAAGATCCCTTTCCATTAGGACTGATTGAAAATCATTTTATACCTGATGTTTATTCTGGGGGGAATATTCACCAAAAATAGCTGATCTACAAGCACACAACGTGTCATGATATGTACACGTTGTGAGCTTGTAGATCTGCTATTTTTGGCAATGCAATTTGGTGTACATGGAAAAAGAACTCACCAATTACAATGCATGTCAGGTCCATTGCTGAGATCTCCATCACCAGACAGTGAAAAGAAAACCACCACCGCTTAGACTGATATTTAGAATGGTGCAAACATAAGATAAGTAAATAAATTACTTCATAATAATACAAAAGGTAACATAGGAGAAAGTCAGTAATTTAATATGAATAATAAAGGCAAGACACATTCTGAAAAAAGTGCTGAAGACAGCACTTCATCCGGTTTAATGTACCGTACATAAATAGATGTGGTAGAGATTTCAGTTCCTTGTTATGAACAGGGACTTGCCATGAACAGGGAACTGTTCATGAGAACAGAACAGCAACTGTTTTGCCAAGCAAAGCAATCTGTGAACCCATTTGGTCTCTCTTAGTTTTTTTGGATAGATTATTTGAACGGTGGTTTAACTCTGCTTGGTTGGTCAGTTAAAAACAGACAACACAGTCCCCTCAGTGTGAGTGAGACATGATGGGGGAGTCTCTCTCCCCACCTGACCTAGAGAGGGTAATCCATGCCTTTATCTCCTCAAGGCTCAATTATTGTAAATCACTGTATATGTAGGTATCGACCAGTCGGCCCTTGGACGTCTGCAGATCATACAGACCGCTGCCACTCGCCTCCTTACTGACAAGAGGAAGCACGATCATACAACCCCGCCCCGGTCCTCGCCTCTCTCCACTGGCTCCCTGTCCAATTTAGAATTGCCCATGTTGGGCCAGCCCCAACATGGGCTGGCCCACTAGTATCTATCTGATCTTATAGAGTCATAAACCCCTGCCAGGGCCCTGAAGTCAGCTGACCAGCTGCTCCTGATTGTGCCCCAAACTAGTTACAAGTCCAGAGGTGACGAGTCTTTGCAGTGGCCGGCCCCAGCCTTTGGAACAGTTTCCCCCTACATATTAGGTCTGCTCGCTCCTTAGCGGTCTTCAAATCTTCACTTAAAACAAATTTACTCTCCCTGGATTTTATTCTCCCTTTAACTCTGTCTGCTCGTAAAACCTTACTTTTTGGTTTAATTTTGTAATACTGTCCTTAAATTTTACTTTTTTTCCCCTTTTTTATTTTATTTTTATTTTTTACTTTTTTGTGTTCTTTGTTTTTTCCATTTAATCTGTCTTCATCTTTTCTGTATGCTTGTTTTTAATCTGACCATGTAGAGCACTTGGTTGACCTTTAGTCGTGAGCTGAGTTGATTATGCAAACTGACTGATGCATAATATGGGTGGGGAGTCTGGAGAATTATTGCTCTGAGTCTGATGATCATAACAATATCCGTGAAAGAACATGTACAATTAATATAGGGCCCTCTACTGAACAATATAAAATACCATTGACCAGATCTGTAAAGTGCACACTCTGGCGGACATATTTTACTTTCTGCACCAAAAATGTGGATCCTGAGACATTTCCCACCACTGAGAATAGTCCTTGGTGAGATTATCTGTTTATTGGAAAATCACTGTGTCTGGCAAAGCAGAAGAGAACTCGCTAATGTTCTGGACCAGAGCTATGGGATATACGGTACTTGAGCAAGCTGTCTGTCCATCTCTGTGTCATATTGTGTGTCATTGCATCAGGTTTTGCTTTCGGGTCCAAAGCTGAGAAAGTTCATGAACTCATGTATAGGTCAAGGGTGGATCGGATGACCTTTTCAGCAAAATATCTACTTTTTCCAAGGCTGACGAGCTCTATCTACCATCACCATGAAATTATGTATTCTTAAAGACTTATATAGAATAATAATGTTTTTATTATTAAAAATAAAAATACAGAATAATAAATGCAAGATACAAGGTGTTGAGCTTCTAAAAATGCTGATGACACATATTGATCCAGTTCCATGTCGTTTACTAAGTTTCAGTTTCTTTTTTATTTTTCTCAGTTCAGTTTTCCATGGAAAAGTCTTGTTAAATGATTTGTGGTTCGTCAGAAAGTGTCTTTCCGATTTCCTTTATTCTTCAACAATCACCATTCCAGTAAATTGTTGCCCAAGAGATAATCTTTTGACAGATTCCGCTCATCGTGGCACACACAATAGGAGGCTGAAGTGGACGCCCTAAACTTTACCAACCGGCTTTGTGAAAAACAGTCTGTAATGTTGCTAACTAAGGTTTCGGTTATCACTGTGCAGCTGTTGAAGACAATATTCTCCATCCCACAAACAAATTATAAAAGATTTCCACTCTGCAATTTATTTTATGTCAAGTCAAGACTTGACTTTTGTCCAGTAAGGCTACAAAACAGCACAAGTTCTGTTTTCCCCTTATATAAGCTTCTCCATAGCTCCATGTTTAAATAAAGTAGATGGGGACACCTGTCTAGTTGGGAACAATGAAAGTTGGGAATGCATGCCCCCTGCAGTGCATATCATTTGTATATGATATGTTTTGGTACATAGGGTGCTGTTCCTTTACCACATGGGCCACCTGAAAATCTGAGTATAGGGGTGTAAAGTAACTTATTTCATTTACTATTTTGTTTTACTTTACTGGAATATTTCCACTTTTCAGTACTTTTACTTCTACTCCACAACATCTCAGAGGTAAATAATTATACTTTTACTCTGCTATGATTATTCGAAAGCTTTAATTACAATAGTTACTTTGTTACTAACTTTTACTTTGTTACTTTGAAAATAAACGATCACATGCGACACATTGTTAGCTTGTAGAACTGCTGTTTTCAAAAGGTTTGTATAGACGGGTTTCTTGTTTACAAACATTGAGACTAAATGCACAGCTGACTGTATCATGTAATCAATTCCGTCCAATCCCCAAATCTGTTGTTTTGGGGAGCGCTGGTTTCATTGGCTAATTTTGGTACCGACCCTGCGCACGCATCTAGTTCTTATCAGTGTAACGTGGACCAGAAACCCGTCTATAGGCTACATCTGAAAACTTGTGAAATGGGACATGAGTACTTCCTACTTTTGGTACTAAAGTACATTTTGATGCCAATTCTTTGAATTCCGGACTCCATTGCAGTATTGATACTTGAGTAGAAGAATATAGTACTTTTCACGCCAGTGTAGCCTACAGTACATACATCTCTGGACACCGGCCACTACACCACTGCTGTCACTCTCTGCTGTGTCATCATTTCACAAAAAAGATACTCACATTTCTTGCTATTCATGTTTGTTGCAACACAGTACTGTAATGTGATGAAATGTGAGGGCGGAACAAATCAAAATAAAAGAGGAAGAGAGACACATGGATAAAAGAAAGACCATCCTTCTCTTTGGTTCAGTGTGTTTTATGAACAGCTGCTGGACCGTATCAACCCGCTGCAAGAAGAATAGAAATCATAGAAATGGCTGATGGACGTTATGACCATTTTGAGCTCCAAAACAATGATGATGTAATGAATGACCACGTTAACGCCAGTTACTTTCAGGAGAGAGATCTACAGAGGAAACTGCAGTCCGGTAAGAGATGTTACTTAAACAAAAGATAATTGGAATTATTATTATTTTTTTTATATATAAACAAGAAGTACAGAGATTTCTACTCCTTTTCTCACTGTGTGTGTGTGTGTGTGTGTGTGTGTGTGTGTGTGTGTGTGTGTGTGTGTGTGTGTGTGCGTGCGTGCGTGCGTGCGTGCGTGCGTGCGTGCGTGCGTGCGTGCGTGCGTGCGTGCGTGCGTGCGTGCGCGCGCGTGTGTGTGTGTGTGTGTGTGTCCTGCTACAGACATAAGACGGTACAGGCATGTTGGAGTCGGTGTTGGATTGCTTTGTGCTGTTCTAGCTCTCCTCGTCATTGCTGTCCCACTCTACCTCTGTAAGTCAAGTCTTATAAAAAAAAATGTATTACAATGTTTTATACATGTTATGATCTAACAATAGTGTTTTTTTTCCCCCTTCATTATTCTAGTCTATCATATACCATAGCTGTAGCAATAGTTGTTGTATTAAAGGAATACTTCACCCAAGAAATTACTTTTATTCCTGTCAATAACTAGTTTTTAACTAGTTTTATAACTTTTTAGTTTTGGTACGTAGATCTCCTCCTTGTTATTCTACCGGTCCCTTCTAAAAACTCCTTTTAATATTCTTTTGACACTTTTTGCAGTTCTGGTCTAACCGTGCAAACATTTTTTTTATGAAACTCTGCAATATGGAGAGGGCTATGCCAAATGGCAAACACTCAAAACTCACAACCATTGGCCAAAGGGTGGCGCTGCAAATGCAAACTTTGAACAGGCATAGCTCATGAACCGTTTAACTTGCAGCCACGAAACATCACAATGAGTCTCCTCATGAGGAACAAATTTGACACTATTTGACCTATGACCTCTGACCTCTCCCATCAGTTTGAGTATGAAAAACTGTTCAAATCTATCTCCTCCTGGGATTTTTCATCAATGTGCACAGAACTTTCTACACATGAATTAATTTGGACTTATACCAACAAAATATCGCTGTGAAATGTTTTTACGTGGAAGAAATTAAGCTTTTATGAGCAAATGAATATTACAGTTTTATGAAGATTATTCATCTGCCCCTAATACATGAACAGTCTCACATTTTTATGAAACGTTGCAGTAATGTAGAGGTTCATTCCAAATATCAGTGATACCAATCTTACTGCAATTGGCCAAAGAGGGTTATAATTGACTATATATTCTGTATTACTGTATAGTATGTTTACATATCTGTGTTGTTTCCATACAGATCAATCCAACATGGTGGAGAGAGAGCAACTACTGGCCAGGAACAACAACCTGACTGAAGAGAGAGACCAACTGCAGACCAGGTTTGACCAGATGATGACCAGCCATAACAACCTGACTGCAGAGAACAATCAGCTACAGACCCGTTTTGACCAGATGAAAACCCGTTTAGACCAGTTGATGACCAGATACAACCACCTGACAGCACAGAAAGATCAGCTACAGACCAGTTGTGACCAGTTGAAGGCCAGCCATAACAACCTGACTGCAGAGAGTGACTGCAGGAGGCTATGTGGTCAGTGAGACATCATATTGTTTTTCATTGTTATATCGCGTTAGTTCCCACTCCACCCACTATCAGCTAGATTGAGTGGATTTTGTACAGTATAGTGAGAATTGAAAAGTGGTATTAAACTCTTGTGCTGACCTCATTGACCGAAGCGCCACATTCATTCCTCAAAGCAACCCTGGTGTCTTGAAAGTATAAAAAGTCATTGACACTTTACTGCTCAAGGGCACTGACAGGAGTTCATCCCTAATGCATGTGTTTTGGTGTTGGAGGAAAGCCAAGTGAACACTGGGAGAACATTCAAACTCCACATAGAAAGACTCCAGTCTGGTTGGGATCATCCCTATATGTTCCCCACGTTCTATGTTCCCTGCTTACCATAGGGTGCGTTCAGATATGCGCACCGGGAGCGCACTAACGTATTGGTTTGTGTTGGCCAGTGCACTCAGTGATATCTGAGTGCACCCTTAGAGTTAGGGTTAGGGTTAGTTAGGGTTGTAAGCGGGGAACATAGTCCCCGGGGAACATAGATATGCTCCCGTCTGGTTTGAATCCATGCAAAACCTTCTTACTGTGAGGCAACAGTGCTAGCCACTGAGCCACCGTGACAGACAAAGTGTTTTGTAAATAAAAAGTTCAAGACAGACATTTGTATTTTATTTATTATGACAGCATGAAATATGTTTTGGCTTTGTTCAGTTTCTCATTCTGACTAAATGAAAACAACATTACTAACATGATTTTTTTTATTGTTAGAACCACATGGATTTACATTTGGTCATGGTCTGTGTTACTACGTCTCTACTGCGAGGAAGAACTGGACAGAGAGCAGGCAGTGGTGCAGAGACAGACAATCAGACCTGATTGTCATAAAGAGCAAAGAGAAACAGGTAACGTGTGTGTTTGTGTGTGTGTGCGTGTGTGCGTGTGTGCGTGCGTGTGTGCGTGCGTGCGTGCGTGCGTGCGTGCGTGCGTGCATGCGTGTCAGTGCGCTCGTGCAGGTATGTGTGCATGCGCATGAGTTGTACAGTGTGTACATCAGTAACCAACAGCTTTTCTCTCCAGGACTTTGTTGAGCGTGTAAACAAGAATGTGTGGCTGGGTCTGACTGACAGAGACAGAGAAGGATCATTTCAGTGGGTGGATGGTACACCACTGACCTCACCAACGTAAGACTTATCTTCATTTCTCTTGCTCATTTCAACAAACATTTTAAATACATTTCACATATTAAATTATACATTGTAAATGTTTATCTTATTACACTGCTACTAATACATTATATATTATGTTGTCGACCTCACTGTCACTTTTCCCTATAGCGCTCCCCTGTAGAGCACCGCCGGCATTTCTGCAGTGTAAACCGCAGCCAGTGGTGGAGTAGAAGTAAAATGATTAAAATGGGAAACACTCAAGTAAAGTACATATACTCAAAATTGAACTTAAGTACAGTACTTAAATGTAGGCTACAAGTTACTTTACAGTACTTTTTACACCGCAGAAATGGCAGGTGGCACCCTCTACAGGGTGTCGCTCAGGAAATCAGTCTATAGAATATCACTTGAGATCATGATTACGAGAGATTTAGAGCAAAAACATTCTTGTCAATGTGTAGTAATAAATTCAATGTCCTACTGGCTACTTCTCCAGGTACTGGGAATATGGTCAGCCTGATAACAACGAGGGAAATCACCACTGTGTTGAGTATTATGATGGGTCTATACCTACGGTACCTAGCACAGGATGGGACGACAGACCGTGTTCTACTTATAAATACTGGATCTGTGAAAGAGTTGTGTGCTGAAATCATCATTTCACAAGCTCATGTTTTGCTACAGCTTGATGTAGTGTGTGTGTGTGTGTGTGTGTGTGTGTGTGTGTGTGTGTGTGTGTGTGTGTGTGTGTGTGTGTGTGTGTGTGTGTGCGTGTGTGTGTGTGTGTGTGTGTGTGTGTGTGTGTGTGTGTGTGTGTGTGTGTGTGTTTTGGTTGTGTCTGCCTTGCAATTCTATCACATTACCATTTATATTCATTTAGGCACGAACATTCACATCAAGCAGAATTAAACATTTATTGCATACATGGAATACAGTTAATCTTGGCGTTTGTAGGGCTCCGCGTTCGGAGATGCTCCCTGAATTTTGTGCAGGCTTTTCTGAGCATGCTAAGCAAAATCAGGGAACGCATAACAATACCCCCCATAGGGATAGAATAGCAAAATAATAGCAATAACCATGACATGTAACATAGTCAAATCACAGTATTGAACTTAACAACATTGACATGAAACTTAGTCAAGATCACAGTACTTTACATTGACATGTACAGTAACTTAATCAGACAACCACAAGTATTTGAGCTTAGCCAGACTGATCGTGCAAAGGTGGAGGCTGGGGTGGAGGAGGAAGCAAGCAGTAAATAATTCCGAAGCTCCGGGAACCAAGCATTGGTAGAGAAAGCAAGCTCTATTTAAAGGAGCCTCCCCTACTGATTGAGAGCTTTGATTGGAGTATGGCAGTCATGTGACATAATGACCAGCAGATATGTTAATGAGGTATGAGAACAGAGCTGACTGACATCTGACTACAGCTGAGCAGCAACTTGACTCCCATGTCCTGCATAAACTAACGCTGACACTTCATTATTTTCATTATTTAGTTAAAGGGGAGTCTATAGAATGTGAATAACCATATAATAATAACCATGTTTTCCATTTCACCATATCATGTTTCATGTAGATAAGTGCATTCTCCAAACAGTGCAGATGCAGTGCAGATCTATTTCTTACCATACAATTTTGTACAAATGTTATTTAATTGTATTTTCCACATTGTTATTGATTATGTGCTTTATTAGAAGGAAGACTTCATCCATTTCAACCTAACGGTATCTTAATACCTTTGGTCCTCACTAATGCTCATGATCAAATCTACTCAGTCTGGGTCTCATATAGGAGGGCTGTGTGGACAGTTCAGAAACCTGCCTACCAGTGACACCATTAGGCATTTTTCTTATCAAGATTTCAAATTGTTTATTTTTAGTTGTATTGACGCAAGAACAATGGCTAATAACCTTCCAGGAATAGAAAGCTTGCAGTTTCTATTAGCTTGGGTCCTCCATCGATGATGTCACTGGTAGGTGGGTTTCTGAACTGTCCACAGCCCTTCTCTGAGACACAGACGGGGTAGAAAAAAATGGCACCATCTTATAATGAGCACTAGTGAGGACTAATTAATGTAGACCTATATGAAGAGAGGTTGAAAATGGATGAAGTCGACGTTTAAGCGACGTTTTAGCATCCACTTCTATTTGTTGTTATGCAAACCCTTTAGTTTTTCTTGACATGACATTATTTACATTCAGGTCTCTTATATGGACAAAGTCTTATAAACATCAAAAATGTTATAGCACTTTGTGAGCTGCAAAAGTAACAGTATTGCATTTTAGCCATTTTATGCACAATTATATAGGACTTAAGGCCCATTCCCACTGGGCCAGATAAACAGATAAAAAAATATCTTTCTCCATTCAATTGGATGGTAAGATACAGAAAAAAAATATCTGTGAAAAGATGTTTTTTTCTTCTTCTTTTTATCTGTATCTTACCATCCATTTGAATGGAGAAAGATATGTTTTTTCTGTTTATCGGGCCCAGTGGGAATGGGCCTTTATGAGCATTATCTTCTTACAATAACCATACACCATCAAGACTATGTTTCAATATGTGACTAATGTGAGGCTGGACCTTTTTTTTTTATTATTCCTTTGTTAAGATCATAGTTTGGATTTGAATGTAAACCCAAAAGAGGGCAACAACTTGTAAACAGACATCGTTTATGTAATTAATTTAATAATTGAGTGTAAAAGTTGAGTAGCCTATTTGAATTGTAGCCCACAATGTGTTTGTGTAACTTTGCAGAGATCATAAAGCTACAGGAACTCTGTGCACTTATAGCTTCCGTCAGTACAGCCAATGCATTGTGGTTAATATTTATGAGAATCGAAGAAAGAGAAAGAAACAAAAGAGTGAGACAGAGAGGGGCACAGTCTGGACATTTTCTTTTATTACTCCAACAGATTTTGGCCAAACATTCAAACAAATTCACGTTTTGGCCTATATTTAACCATAGGTCATACAATCATAATTGTTTCCCCTGGAAAGGTCAGCAGCCTATAGAGCTAATGACTTGTTCAATCAATTAACACACACACACACACACACACACACACACACACACACACACACACACACACACACACACACACACACACACACACACACACACACACACGCACGTACAGTATTTATGCATGCATGTATGCATGCATGCACACACACAGTTTCATTAATACATTTGGGGTCAAACAGTAAAGGTGGTTGCACACTGCACTGCGTTCTTTCGTTGCGTTTTGGAAATCCGAATTCCTCGAAAGCATTTTTCAGGCCAAGGAGAGAGAGAGAGGAGAGAGAGCAAAGGACCCAGTGGCGACAGTTGCGAAAATCGAAAAAAATCAACCCTGGTTCGAAAATAAATACGAAACGGGCGGCAGTGTGCAAACGTGATTGACATAACGTGAGGTAAAAAAAATTATTCACGCACTCCGAAATTCACTCCGATATTCGGCCCGAAAAACGCAGCAGTGTGCAAAGACCTTAAGTCCCTTTTGTTTGTAACTTGTATTGTATATTATGTTGTGTGTAGTGCATTGTGCAACTTAAAGAGAACATGAAGCTACAGGAAAACTGTGGTCTGGTCACTTCTATCTATAGTGACTGGCAGTACAGCCTGCATGTGAAACTAGAACAATTTCCTCTCATAATAAAAGATGTAAAACCACAGAGCCTTGCAGAGAAGAGCTGATGTTGTCAGGGCTGCAGAGACCATTACAGGAACAGGTGCTCAGGACAGTGAGGGCACATGCTATATTTTAAACACCATGCAACATAATTTACTGCATTATAACCTGTTGTTCCATTCCATTACAGAAAGTAACTTGGAATCTTTGTTACGGCCCATGGCTCGTAAGGGCCGAACATACGCACTCAGATACCAGTTTGCAAAATATAGATTGAATTTATTACAAAGATAGCATATGAGTGAGTAAAGGTACAAGTACAAAAATATTCTTTTCTTAACAATGATAAAAGCTCGTAGCAACAATAGATATCTAGAATTCTCTAACTACTACTAGTTCATCAGTTTAAGGCGAATATCTTAATATATTATAATGTCTAGAGGTAAGGGAGACGGCCGAGCCGTTCCCTGGGCGTTGGCTGGTAGCCCAAACAATTCACAATAATAACAAAACAAAGTACTTACAACAAAAACAGAAAACAACCA
>NC_137821.1:10032268-10174768 GCF_963921795.1 Nannobrachium achirus | reverse complement strand
TTGGTGATGGTCTGTGTTACTACATCTCTACTGAGAAGAAGAACTGGGAGGAGAGCCGACATTGGTGCAAAGACAGACAATCAGATCTGATTGTTATAAAGAGCAAAGAGAAACAGGTACAGGTACAGGTGTGTGTGTGTGTGTGTGTGTGTGTGTGTGTGTGTGTGTGTGTGTATGTGTGTGTGTGTGTGTGTGTGTGTGTGTGTGTGTGTGTGTGTGTGTGTGTGTGTGTGTGTGTGTGTGTGTGTGTGTATTACTACTTCTGAAGGTCAAATGTCAGTCAAAGTTTGATACGCCATCATTTGCTTCAGGGTTAGTTAGGGTGCATGTGCACTCTCAGAAATAATAAATCTGTGGCCAAGTAAATAGCACTATTAGAAAAAGTTATATTAACTCAATAACATCACTGAATATCATGTATGTGATTGTTTGAGTAGGTCACACCAAACTAAATGCGTGAAAGTTTTGAGTTAGATGTACATATATTATTTGAGTTAATTTCGTGAGAATAAATTAGTATTTGAACAACTGATTTTATTCTTGAATTATACTCAATGTGTTTTGGTAATTTTCCTTCATAATATTTGAGTATGGAGTACTTATATGGATCATTTTAAAAAGACCCATAATTATTATTCATTCCAACTCAATATTCTTTCATCTCTGAAAACAACCTAAAAAATAAGTAGATGACTAAGATTCAAAATTGTACACAATGGATCATGGGAAAAAAAAGGGTTCATGTGTGTGTTGTACAGTGCGTACATCAATAACCAGCAGATTTGCTATGCAGGATTTTGTTGAACGTGTAAACAAGACAGTGTGGCTGGGTCTGACTGACAGAGACGGAGGATCATTTCAGTGGGTGGATGGAACACTTCTGAACACAACAGCGTAAGACTTATCTTCATTTTTCGCACTCATTTCAACAAGCATTTCACATATTAAATTAATTATTGTAAATATGAATCGTATTACACTGCTACTACATTATGTATGTTGTCTACCTCGATGTCTATATAGAATATCACTCGAGGTCATGATTAAGAAAGATTAAGTGCATGTGTAGTAATGAATTCAATGTCCCTATAGGTACTGGGAGCCCGGTGAGCCTCATAACTATGGTGGAGATCAACACTGTGTTGAATATTTTGAGAGGTCTAGAAGATGGGACAACAGACCATGTTCTATTAATAAAAAATGGATCTGTGAAAGAGTTCTCTGCTGAAATCATACTTTCACAATGTTAGCTGGTGTGTTGCTACAGCTACATGATGGCAGTGTTTGCCTGTGTTTGTGTGTTTGCTTTTGTATGTCTGCCTTGCCATTTACATTAATATTTCCATTATTTAGTTAAAGGGGAGTTTATAGAATGTCAATAACCATAATAATAATAAATAATTACCATCTGTTCCATTTCACCATACCATGTTTCATGTACTTTTGTTTCCTTTTGAGATTGGCACATTTCCTGGGGCAAGCTGCCCAGATCACACATGTCACACGGGTCTTCTTATATTTTCACTCTCAAAAAGCACTTGCGATGTAGTGCATTTGAAACTATATTGCAGTGCACATCATGGGGTGATCACTGCTTGCCTCCTGTGAATTGTTTTATTTTTATTTTTGTTTATTTTCTGTTTATTTTGTTGCTGAGTGAGGTCAGCAGACAACGTGAAGTGATATATATTTGTTCCTCACTAATGCTCATGATCAAATCTACTCTGGGTCTCATAGGAGGGATGTGTGGACAGTTCAGAAACCTGCCTACCAGTGACATCGTGGGCATTTTCTTAACAAGATTTCAAATTGTTTTGACGCAAGAACAATGGCTCCCATTAATAACCTTCCAGGAATATAGCCCTCCTTTGAGACACTGACGGGGTAGATAAAAATGGCATCATCATTTTTACCATCTTATAATGAGCATTAGTGAGGACTAATTATATGAAGATACTGTAGGTTGAAAATGGATTAAGTCGACGTTTAAGAATTTTAGCAGACACTTCTTTTTGTTGTTATGCAAACCACTTAGTTTATCTTAACTTATTTATCCGTTCCTCTTTCTTGTAGTTGTATCATTGTCTAATGTATCACTCGAAATTATTTACATTCAAGTTTCTGACATGGACAAATGTATTATAAACATCAAATATGTTATAGCACTTTGTGAACTCTAAGTAAAGTAACAGAATTGCATTTTAGCAATTGTATACACCGTTGTATAGGACTTATGAGCATTATTTTCTGCCTGTGTACTGTATGTGTAAAACATAATAAAGGAAAGTCTTAAAATTTGGTTAGTTATCATCATTTAGGACCCAAAACCCCTTCAAGGTCCTCATTTTGAGAAACACTAGTCTATTGTATAACATAGAGGTTCTCAAAGTGTGGGTCGAATTGATCCGTGGATTTCTACTTCTTTCAACAAGAGATGCTGCATTTAATGTTGCAACACATACACATAACATAAAACGTGTAGGCTACACCATTTGGTAATTTGTCAGTGATTCACATGCTACTACTGCAGCATGGTCCAAGGGACAAGACATTGATAGGGAGAAGCACTGAGCTTGTCAGGCCTAACCCTGGTTTGATGTTACATTTTCCTTTTGTAAAAGGTTGCTATTGAAAATAAATGATATAAGGCATTAACCAAAAGGTCGACAAGTCGACTCAGTCAACTTCATTACACAAGTCGACTCCCACCCAAGGAAGGTAAAAGAATGAATAGGCCTACGCACAATGTGACATATCACAGCATGTGCCGGGGTATTGCACATGTCATGCACAGTGTAACTGGAGCTGCGATGGTGTGGAGTGTTCCAGCAGAGGCTCTAAGTAAAAAAGCTCATGATCCGTTCTCTGTAGATCGAGGTGTGTGTTTGTTTGGTTCTCATTCTCCACTTAACACCTAAACAGCTGCAGGTTTGTAAATCTCGTCCAATACAGACTAATTGACAATTTGACATAGTAAATAAGGAACAATGAAAGTGACACAATCACCCATATCCTAGTTATAATTACTGTTGTTTCATGTTGAGATTGGCACATTTCACCCTGTTTTTTTTTTCATCTCACTCATGTCACTTTGTCTGCTGACCTCACTCAGCAACGAAATAAACAGAACATAAACAAAAATAAAAATAAAATAATTCACAGGAGGCAAGCAGTGATCACCTCATGATGTGCACTGCAATGTAGTTTAAAATGCACTACATTGCAGGCGCTTTTTGAGAGTGAAAAAATAAGAAGACACGTGTGACATGTGTGATCTGGGCAGCTTGCCCCAGGAAATGTGCCAATCTCAACAGGAAACAACGTTACGCCTATCTATTGTGTTTGTCTCTGCTGTTTTTGTTTCTTATTGCTTTCTATATTCTTAACTATTGTTGACTATTGACCCACTGTCTGAAATAACTTTGAATAGAATTTAATTGACCAATTAATATTCATTCATGTTTTTCTTATATTTTCTGCATAGTGCTGTGTTTTATTTTGTCTGTCATTCAATGTTATGGGATACAAAAGGACCCCATTTGAGAAAAAGCCCAAAGCTTTTTTGAAGTGTTGATCCTTTTAGTTGACCTTGTACCAGTGAACTGTACTGTCATGAAACTACCTTTTCCTATGCAAACTTCTAATAAAGTCTTAAATCAATCAAGTGTGGAGTGGTCTTCAGAGGGATGCTTTTATAGAATCCTGTACTTGGGAGTATAGGCCTATATATGTTTTAGAATTTGGTACAAAAAATTCAACTCGCACAATATAGTCTACTGCATGCATTGCCAGGACTACACTGTATTATATAGTGTGGACATTGTACTGAGAGCACACCTGTATTGTGGGACCTATTCCCTTAAGACTAATTCACAATTTCTTATGCTGTTCATTTGTATTGTATTTTCATTTATTTTAATAAAATAATTGAATAAAATAAAATGTATTATTGAGACGTGGGAGCAGGCTATACAGATCCAATAAAGTAGCCTAGTTGTCATACCACATGGAAGTAGTTTTAAATGCGATTTTTGAGCCCTTAACATTTTCCATCTCAGTGATTCTATTCATGTGTATAACTCAGGGACGTGCTGGCCATTGGGAAAAGCGGGACAACTCCCGAACAGCCGGTTCATTCCCGGACGGTCCTGCAGGCCGGCCATTAGGACAAAATTAAAAATAAAATGTCGGCCTTCGTTCCATTTTGGGGGCTGGGTGGCCAACAAAGTAGATCGTCACTGTCACTAGTTTAAATCATTTTTAAAATGATAAATACAAAACAAACGGTTTTGGACATACTGTACAAGGTTTCCACCCGACAACGACAAAATATAACTCATGTAATTGGCCCACTGCTTGTCACTTGTCATGATCTGAAATGGCAAATCTTTGAGTAGCAGCAGCGCTATAGAGAGAGATCTCTCTCTATAGCGCGCAATGAGGGCCTCTACAACTCTTTTTCCCGGGCTGAATCAGGGGCCCAGCACGTCCCTGGTAGAACTGCTACCAGAGGGCCTTTCCTAGTTCAGACGATGCTGACTTGCTTACTCCTGATCCCTGTTGTCCCATGCAATGGTCTATCACAGTGATTCTCAAGCTTTTACATCTCGAAGACCCCCATTTTGGTGTGAATAACCAGTCCTCTGACCCCTATAACTGAGTTAAATAACAGTAAGGGTCAATTTGGTTCCTAAATATCATCATTTAGATCTACATCGACACGTTGTGAGCTTGTAGATCAGCTATTTGAATTATTTAAATGTTTTTCAAAATAGTAAAAATAGGCAAAGAAGTTTAGGGATGAAGGCTAAGGCATCGACAAAAATATAATCTACAAGCTCATAACGCATAACGAGGAAAACCACCCATTCTCAGTACACCAGTGTGATGTCATCACGGTGTGGTGTGATTTGCAATACACACCCCAAAATCAATCCTCCAGTTCTAGGCAACACAGAAGAGAGGGAACTTTTTATTTATTTCCACACGTCTCCTATAAGGTAGGTATTAATGACATAGTTCAATATTGAAAATGGGTGGTTTTCCCCTTTAAATGTTTTTGCCGCTGCCGAAACAAACATGGCATTGTGCACACAACTACACATTAAATGTGTAATTCACACTTAAGTGGGCCAGAGAAATCATGTTCTCTTGCCCAAGTTTGGATTAATGAATATACAGTATTTGTTTTTATCTTATATTACATTTTAGAACTGCAGCCAGCGGTTTTTGTTTGTTTGTCAGTCAGACACGACCAAATGCAGCACTCCAATTGGCTAGGACTGATCACGTGGCACACGTGCCAACGTCCTCACGTCACACCAGCGCCATACGTGCTGACGTAGAGTCAACACCAGGCTAACAGTTAGCTAAACAAATGATGTACTCACGTTTGCATAGTCAATAGCACTACTGTCCACATTCCAGTACATTCCATCACTTAGGCACGAGTCCCGATCACATTAACATAATCTTCATGTATGTACATCCCATTACAGCAACGTAACGTTACTCTTTTTAATTCGTGGAGTTCTTCACCGGAAGTGCGTCCGGCCGTCAAATATGTCCGACCGGAAACGTGCTGCGGCACAATAGTTCCGGCCACAATAGTTCCCCCCCCCCCCCCCCCCCCCAAAATCTTTTTTTTTTCTTTTTTTTTTAACACCTTCAAAGCCGTCCGCACTTGCCCGTACTTGCCTCGACCACCAATTAGCCGATCGTCTATTCCCGTACTTTCCCGTAATTTATGAAATTAATCATAATTTTTTGAAAAATACAGTCGCAGGTCGTGCTCTGTCTCTTTAAGAGACGTTGTGCAATCGGATCACGTCAGAAACGTGATGACGTCATCGGCTGGCTCTGCCACTGGCTCCACGAGCGGCCATTACGTTCCCCTTCACTGTGTGTGCTGCAGCCTGGCTTAGCCCATCCCCTCGTCTTTTTCGACCAGACGACAGGCGAAATCAAGGCTTCGGAATGAGTGGAATACATGGAATTAGATCGATGTGCGTGCGACGAGGACGTAATGTACTTTCGAACGCTGTTTTTTCTCGCGGATTACCCCATCTCGCTCCATGCAAATGAACGGCAGAAATACAGCCAGCAGCAGCTTCTAAGTAAGTGGCCGCCCAAACACGTAGTGTGTGCACGTCCTGCTGGCTTGCACTGAACGACCCGCGCGCGTTGTTTATCATTTGGTGTGTTTGTTTTTTAAAATATGTTTATAAATAAAACGCTGATTGCACGGCAGTACCGGGGTTCAGGGGGTTCTGCCGGGGCTTGGAAGGTGTTTTTAACTTTAAAAAAAAAAAAAAAAGTTTTGGAATAAAGAAGTTTTTTAGTAAAGAAGCGGGCGTGGACTCTAGATGTGAGCGGGCCGAAGGCCCGCAAACCTCTAGTTTTAGTACAAAAGAGAACAACATTGGAACTGTTTGACCTTGAAATCAGCATCAGAATTGTCATAGGCATATCATTTCAGGACAAACAAATCTGCATGTTTGGCATGCATGACAACAGTTTGTGTTGTGTGATGTCAGTCTATATAAGGCGTTGTGAAATGCATTTATATGACCTTCACGGAGAGCAAGGACAAATCAAAGATAAGAGACAACATGACTTCTGTAAAAGCATTAAACCCAAAGGCTGAGGTGGCCAGGGCGCAGGACGCCCTAGCCGTGAACATCAGCGCCGCCCGTGGACTTCAAGACGTGCTGAAAAGCAACCTGGGACCCAAAGGGACCTTGAAGATGCTCGTGTCCGGTTCCGGGGACATCAAGCTGACCAAAGACGGCAACGTCCTGCTGCAAGAGATGCAGATCAAGCATCCCACGGCGTCGCTCATCGCCAAGGTGGCCACGGCGCAGGACGACATCACGGGAGACGGGACCACCTCCACGGTCCTCCTCATCGGCGAGCTCCTGAAGCAGGCCGACGTGTTTGTGTCGGAGGGCCTCCACCCCAGGATCATCGCCGAGGGCTTCGAGGCCGCGAAGGAGAAGGCCCTCGCCGTCCTGGAGGAGCTGAAGGTGACCAAGGACATGGACAGGGAGACGCTCATCACCGTGGCGCGCACCTCCCTGCGGACCAAGGTCCACGCCGAGCTGGCGGACCTGCTCACCGAGGCCGTCGTGGACGCCGTGCTGGCCGTGGCCAAGCCCGGCGAGCCCATCGACCTGTTCATGGTGGAGATCATGGACATGAGGCACAAGACGGACAGCGAGACGCAGCTGGTCCGAGGCCTGGTGCTGGACCACGGCGCCCGCCACCCCAACATGAAGAAGCGGGTGGAGGACGCCCACGTGCTGACCTGCAACGTCTCCCTGGAGTACGAGAAGACCGAGGTCAACTCGGGCTTCTTCTACAGCAGCGCCTCCGAGCGGGAGAAGCTGGTGGCCGCTGAGAGGCGCTTCATCGACGACCGTGTGCGCAAGATCGTCACCCTGAAGGACGCCGTCTGCGCCGGCGGCGACAAGGGCTTCGTTGTCGTCAACCAGAAGGGCATCGACCCCAACTCGCTGGACTCCCTCTCCAAGGCAGGCATCGTGGCTCTGCGCCGGGCCAAGCGGAGGAACATGGAGCGCCTCACCCTGGCGTGCGGCGGCCAGGCCATGAACTCCCTGGACGACCTGTCCCCGGACTGCCTGGGGCACGCCGGGCTGGTGTACGAGCAGACGCTGGGCGAGGAGAAGTACACGTTCCTCGAGGACTGCCGTAACCCGCGCTCCGTCACGCTGCTGGTCAAGGGGCCTGACGCGCACACCGTCACGCAGATCAAGGACGCCATCCGGGACGGCCTGCGGGCGGTCAAGAACGCCATCGAGGACGGCAGCGTGGTGCCGGGGGCGGGCGCCTTCGAGGTGGCCGTAGCGGACGCCCTGGTGGCCCACAAGCCCAAGGTGAAGGGCAGGGCGCAGCTCGGCGTCCAGGCCTTCGCCGAGGCCCTCCTGGTCATCCCCAAGGTGCTGGCCCAGAACGCGGGCTACGACCCACAGGAGACACTGGTCAAGCTGCAGATCGAGCACAAGGAGTCGGGGCAGCTGGTCGGGGTGGACCTCGACACGGGCGAGCCCATGGTTTCGGGGGAGGCGGGCGTGTGGGACAACTACATCGTCAAGAGGCAGCTCCTCCACTCGTGCACCGTGATCGCGACCAATATCCTGCTGGTGGACGAGATCATGAGAGCCGGGTTGTCGTCTCTCAAAGGTTAACGGTCAGGAACCAGGAAATAATATTTTATAAAAGCCATCTCAGAATATGTATTATTGCTGAAGGACTTGCCGAGGTGTACTAAGAGAGTTCTCAAATTCTGCCCAAAACCGTCCCTACCCGGTCCTTTCTAAAATGTATGCTAATTAGTCAGGCCGGGCCTCGGGCTCATTGAGAAATAAAACATTTTTATTATAATTGTATTAAAGTTCTGCCCAAACCCGACCCTATCCGACCTGACCCGACGTTTTTGGGCCGGGTCGGGCCTAAAATGTAGGCTAATTAGTCGGTTATAGGCCAGGCCTTAATTCTCAGGGCTGTTGAGAACTCTACGAAGTAGGACCCGTTATCGGTTATCTTGCCCACTGGCTTTAATGAAAACATTGTGTGTCCGGCCTACATCCAGGCACAAACAGCTCAAAATTTGTCGTCCGGTTGAAAACCGGGGGGAAAAAAACGTGTTTAAAAATTGTATGCCAGGATCCCATTGGCCAAGCTTTACAGGACACGCTGTGTGATTGGCTAGCATGACGCTTAATGAAATCAACTCATAAATAGCACCGCGCACTTCACACTAGGTGTGATTTTTATTTCCCTCTAATGGATTTTTTTTTATTTTCATTTTATTTTTATGGAATTCTATGTTTGAGTGTGTTTTTAACATTATGAAGTTGTGAATTTGGAAAATCCTTTGAAAAGAACCTTGTGTGAAGTGAGCTGTGCTATTTATGGGTTAATTTCATCAAGCACCCCGCTAGCCAATCACAGCACGTCCTGCGAAGCTACAAACTATGAGTGGTTTGTGCCAAGATGTAGGCTATATCTAGGCCAGATGTAGGCTATATCTAGGCCAGATGTAGGCTTTTTCCTCTGCTTTTGACCAGACAAAGCTGGCTCTTGTTCCAGGATTAGCGCTCAAAAACAAAATGTAAATAACTAAAAGTTAAAACTAAAGGTTTTTACTCGCAACACATTACAACTGGTCAGGAAAAAGCGATCGATAGATTACATTCAGGATCACTGCATGGTTCCCAAACTGTTTAGTTCTCACGATGCATCCCTTTGCGCAGTTGTGATGCTTGTAGATCGTCTATTTTCACTACTTCTTAATTATATATGTTTTACATTCAAGGAATTACTTAGATTTGTTTGTTTATTTATTTTAAAAGGCATAACATTATTTTAAAAATATACATTCTGAAATGTATATGTTTTATTAAATGTCGGATAAGAATATGGGATTTTTACTTGATTCCTGATCCATGTAAATTGGTCGTGACCTGTCAGTTCCAGTGTTACCAGATTTACCAGTGTTACCAGATTTTGTGAGAGAAATAAGCAACCAGGTCTATGGGAACAAGCCCCAAAGAAGCCACTAACACATGAGCACTTTATACAGTATATGCATCGGCTTGGCTATTTGAAAATAGCCAATCTACAAGCTAGCAAGACCATGGACCCACGTTTGATTTATTTTAATCTCTGTGCCCTCAATTTATACTGTAAAATACTGAGTGCACTTGGTCCCCTTTTGGATCCATTTGATTGATTTCCATACACTTTTTCCATACTGACCCCCCATCTCTCTCTCACTCACTCACTCACACACACACACACACACACACACACACACACACACACACACACACACACACACACACACACACACACACACACACACACACACACACACACACACACACACACACACACACACACACACACACACACACATATGAACAATGAAATGTGTGACCACCAAGAAATTTTACAGGATTCTATCTGTTGCTGGTAGATTTCTATACTGAAGGAAACACTGTTGGAAGTATTTTACGTTATTTATTAAGTGAATTATGTGAAAAAATCATCCTCATCAACAAAGCTTATAGTGCAATGGCTTAGTGAAATTACCGTTACGGAGCGGATAAAAGCGCAGAACTTTTTTTTAGGCTTATTTAGGACCTAACGATGGATTTTATAAGGGTAAACATCATGGATTTTTTATGTTTACCCATATAATATCCATATCAATTTGGGCTCCCATAGACTTTCTATACAGGAGGAAAATACCCAGAAAGAAAATCTGCTTTAAGTAGGATGTGAGGGGTCTAACTAGGGGTTTGTCATGATTCTGAATCCATTGCAAGCATTTGTTTTGCACAAAAATCTTTCCTTGGGCGAGAAATAGCCCCACAAAATGATGGTTTAGTGATGAGTCATCATTTTTCACAGTTTTTTGGGTGTTTTTGGGGGCCATTTCTCGCCCAAGGAAAGATTTTTGTGCAAAACAAATGCTTGCAATGGGTTCAGAATCATGACAAACCCCTAGTTAGACCCCTCACATCCTACTTAAAGCAGATTTATTTTCTGGGTATTTTCCTCCTGTATAGAAAGTCTATGGGAGCCCAACTTGTTATGGATATTATATGGGTAAACATCAAAAATCCATGATGTTTACCCTTATAAAATCCATCGTTAGGTCCTAAAGAAGCCTAAAAAAAAGTTCTGCGCTTTTATCCGCTTCGTTTCGGTAATGTCAAAAACCAGCGTTAAGCAACTGAGCTATTAAAGCTTTTAAGAAACAAATTAGCCCTGAACCAACAAAGGTTAAAAACAGGGCCTTGGGCTTTCTTCTTAAAACTGTACCAGCTACGTGTACATTCACAACTCGCGACTTTGGCATCCCCTTGTGGATTGACCTGAGTTTGATAATATGATGTATAAACAGTTTTTTTTCTTTGTTTTTTCAAGATATTTTATCTGTGAGTGTCTGGTTCTTTGCCATGAGGACAAAAACAACATTTTATATCTTCATTTTAATTTGATATGATTTTTTTTTCTCTCACAATGACTCTTGAATTCAGTAAAAGGGGGAATTTAACTCCCCTCATGTAATCATAATTATGTAAAATTATATATAAAACAACAAAAGTCATTTTATACTGTATGTATCAGGTCGCACTTTTTCTTCGGAAATGGTGTGCCCATGAGGAGAAAGTAATGCAAAATGACTAGGCGATGACTATGCTATGACTATGCTATGGGGCAGGGACGTGTAGAGAAAGGCAGGGGCTGACGTTTCTAAAAGGGCCTTTTGGTGGAAATATCGAAAATAGCAGACCTCCAAGCTCACAACGCGTCACACTGCGACGCGTTGTGAGCTTGAAGGTTGGCTATTTTCAGTGTGCATGGATTTCTACACAGAGAGGGACATCCTTTCAACATAATGCTGCATTCAAGTTCAGGAGAGGCAATTCTCTTGAATGCTGCCTTCAGGTATGGCATGGAAAGAGGGGCATTTGCATTTCTTTCACCATAGTAAAAACGGCATTCATGGTCTGGAGAGGGCACTTTTGACAGACAGATAAAAGGGCAGGGGCTCCAGCCCCCTCGTGCACATGCCTGCTATGGGGCCACAGCACCCATAGCTAAATGGCCATATGGGGCCACGGCACAAATGACAAAAGGATGACTAGGTGACTAGGTGCCGGATGATTTATAAATCAGGTGACTGGATAAAACCTGGTCATTTTAACAATGCTGAAATGACAATAACAAGGAACAACACAATTTACAATTCACAATTTAGGCATTTAGCAGACACTCTTAATCCAGAGCGATTTACAGTAAGCAAGGTCAATCCATCAATACATCCTTTGTAAGGAAAAGGCAATAAGCTAATCACATCATTGATCACTCACAGACCAACGTGTGTTTTAATGTCATATACTGTATGTGCTGTTAAGATCAGGCCTGTGCATGTGTGTGTGTGTGTCTCTGTGTATAATATGCATAATGAGTACTTTCTACTTTTGGTACTGTACTTTAAGTACATTTTGATACCAACACTTTTATAATTTAACTCAAGTACATTTTCAATTCTACTTTATAGCAGTAGAGCATTTCTACATTGCAGTGTTCATACTTTTACCTAAAGTAGTAGTTCACCCCCAAAATTACTTTTTTACTGTTGATTACTCATGCCATAGAGACTTGAGTTCAATAATATTTTTTTGTATTTGTGACATTCCTAAGACAAAGATGTGATTATAGTACATTTTCCCCCATTGATTCCAGATGGGGCCCCGAATGCATGGCCCTGGATGGAGACCCAAATGCATGGCACTGGATGGGGAAACCGTCAGGGTAACTTTACTATAATGTATATATATATTTTTTTGTCTTAGGAATGAGACAAAAAATATATATAATATGTAAATATGTATTGAACTCAAGTCTCCGTGGCGTGAGTAATCAATAGGAAAAAAAAGTCATTTTGGGGGTGAACTACTCCTTTAAGTAAAGAATTTGAGTGCCTTTCCTACCATTGGTCTGTCTGTGTGTCTTTGTGTGCGTGTGTGACTTAGAGCTCTGTCTTCCTCCTCATCTCCTCTTCCTCCTTGTGGAACACTGTTCCGTCAGGTTGTGTCTTCCATGTCAGCCTGACATCAGCTCCACTCAGCCCTTTGTCCACCAGCTGCTGTTTCACCTGTGAGAGGGACACACGCACGCATTCACGTGCACGCGCGCACACACACACACACACACACACACACACACACACACACACACACACACACACACACACACACACACACACCACCTTGTTATAATCTTCATCAGATACGTTATGGTGCCATGGCATTGGTCCGAAGGTTCATTAGTCAGAATTTGTTAAGGATACTATGCCTAACTCTAACCCTAACCCTAACCTTAACCTCAGTATTAACCCTAACTAAATTTGGACTAATGAACCTTCTGACTAATGAACCTTCTGACTTATGGGCAGTCCCCATATGTTATAGCTTAAAAGTGAGTTTCCGTCAGTGAAAAAGAGCCTAGAATCCAATATAGACCTCTGATTGTAAGACAATGATACACTTATAAGTCAAATGTCTGCAGTTTTAAGATGTTTAACCAACAACCCTTCCCACGCGAATGTCACATGGGTTTCAATTTCCTGGATCCCATAGCTCACACACAATCAATTTCATTATAAAAAAGCTAACTAAACAATCATTTCGGCTGGAAGCATTGCAAACCTATAGTAGCCTAGTTTCTTCATTCTAAAACATGTACATTGTCGTTGCCTTTTTTTTCTTTTTTGCATTTCCCAAATATTCTCATGGACAGAATCTGATGTTTTATGGGCATGATTAATCAGTAGCGTGCTTGGTTTTGTTTCAGGCTCAAAACAAAGTTTTCTGAAACATCTATAAATGGGATTGCACTCTATTCTCTTCCACAGACATTGCCTCTCTGATACCTTCTAAGGTGCCGGCTACATGAAGCTGGATATTTGTGAACATTTTCTGGTGCTGTTGGGGCTTGCAGCCACACAAAGCTGGATATTTCGGCTGCGAAGCTGGATATTTTTGAAACCGGATAAATAAGTGGAGAGATTGAAAAATATCCGATTCACTGGATCCGTGTAGACAGGGAACCCTGATATCTCTGAAGACTTTACTGTGTGTGTGCTAGAGATGTGCGGATAGCGATTTTAGCCGCGGTGGACCGCGGTGATCCGCGGTGCAGTCGGATTTGGATCAATCAAATATAATTATTAATTAATTTCGGATATCCGCGGATGAAATAATGAAGGAAATAAATTATGGCCTAATATATCTATCAATAAAAAGCTAAATCTAGGTATGCTTGTGTCTGTGTTAGTGTGTGTTATTTTGTATAATTTGTAAAGTAACCATCATTTTTCATGAGGCAATGTGCAGTCCACGATAAAACTAAACAGCTGTGTCCACTTAAAGGCAACGGCATCACGGCATGCATCGTCGCACTCATTACCTCTGGTCGCTGCGCTAAAAAGTGAATCTCTCTCAGCTCCATAGTCCATATTGTAAAGTACTGTACAGTAGGTAAGTTAAACTTCCCACTAAGTTGTGTTTGTTCCTCTCTCTTTCGCTCTCTCCCTCGCGCTCTCTCTCTCTCGTGTGTCTGACTCTGTCTGTCTGCCTGCATGTCTGTCTGCATCGACGCAGGCAGCACCGACTCAAAAAAAAAAAAAAAAAGAAAGAAAAAAGACGAACGGAGACATTCCGTAGGCTAGATCAATGCATTTCTGTGATCGCACAACTAAGAAAACTAACAGGGAATAGCCTACCAGAAAATATTAGCCTAATAATAAGGGTAATAATAATAATAATACTTTTGAAGTTGCGGATGAGGATGGATGCGGATTTATAAATTGGATGATATAATTAATGCGGTTGGATAATGGGCGGATAATTAATTTGCGTGGATGGATTCGGATGACTTCAAAAGCCTATCCGCGCATCACTAGTGTGTGCTTGTTAGACCTAGATATCCTTGTCGTGTGGACCTAGATATTTTTCTATGTGGATATCTGAAAAACAAGGATATATGAAATATCCAGCTCCGTGTAGCCTAATGTCCTCATCAGACATTACTTCTCGGGACCAGCCGTCATGTTCTACTTGGACTCGAACCATACACAGTCAAGTAAGCGACTCTCACCTGCTTCAAGATGGCCTCCCTCACAGCAGCATCCGTCAGGGTGGCGGGGTCGGTTGGAGTCACTTTCAGTTTCAGTCTCAGCACCTGCCTGGGGATGAAGGGGCACTCTGTGGACACTGTGGGCATGAAGGAATCCGTGGTGGCTGTGGGGACGAAGGTGACTGTGGGAGAGGGGGTCTCTGTGGGGACCGTGGGGACAGAGTGGTTTCCTGTGGAGACCGACGACAAATGTTGATTTAGTTTAGTCATAGTCTTTTGAATACAATCTCATTTAGTTTTAGTCATATCTTAGTCACCTGAAAAGTTTTAGTCGACTAAATATCATGCGATATTATAGTCGACGACTCGACTAGATCTGCTATTTTCAGAGAGCGACACCCGAGCGCATCCAAATGTAGCAGAATGGGCGTTCGTTCCCACAGTCCACTCTCCGCCCACTCAGCAGTGGGTGATTGCCACCAGTATATAGAATGCACCACTCCTCTCAGAGTCAGTCGTCTCTGCTCACCTGGTGCCACGCTCCTCGTTGTGTGTTGCAAACACTGCAAACACTGTCTTCTAAACGCTGGCCGTTGGGCTATATATATATATCGCGGTGCTCCTGTCTTGTGCAATCCAGGTATGTCTCTCTGTCTTGCTGCTTAAACAATCGCCAGTATATGCTGCATAGTGAACTTGAACTTGACCATGACCGTTTGTTGTCTCTTAGCTTTGATGCTACCACGCTCGTCAACGAGCTCCTGCGCTTCTGTGCGGTGATTAAGAACACGCACATTAGGTAGGTTTATAGTCCTCCCTCTCCGCAGTATAGTTTCGTTTGGTGTCTGCACCGGACTAAACATGGGCTTTGTTTTATTATTCCAGTAGTAACAGCTATACCCGGGGGCCGCTGCGCGGACGGGACATCCGTGTCGGCCGCTGTTGTTTAAGTGGTGAGTTGTGCATCTCTCTGTTCCTGTCTCTGTGAACTTTATAGTGTAATTAGTAAACTAACCGGGCCGCTTGTTGCCTGTTTCAGGGCCAGGGCAGCTGCTGCTTTGCGGACCTTGTACGGTTACCAGCCGTTAAGAAAAGCCCACGTCTGAATGATACTGTGATACCACATACCACTCTTCCTCCATTCATAAAAGTGTCGGCGGCGGCACGAAGACACGCCGGTTGTACAGCTGCTTATAGCCGTCCTACCCGGCGGTCCATCGCCCGGCTTTATGGCCAGCTTTATTGTTTGTTCTTTTGCTTTATGAGTTATTGTGTTGGATTTATTTAGTTTACTTAGTTTATTTTGGTTCATTCATTTTGATTTAATTACAACTATCCGGCACCAGGCCAATATATATATATAGACGGCATTATTTAGTTTCAATAGGAAACAAGTCCTTATTGAAACTACTGTGAATCCATCATTTTAACACCTGTCTCTTCTATTACACAGGTCACGGTGCTGGGGCCTTACATTGGGACAGGGACGGCCGCCCAGGGTTGTGGTAATCCCCCCGTTTGCTGTGTTTGATTTACATGATTTTGTTTATATTTACTTTGCTGTGCTTTGTTGGAGAGCCACTTCCCTGGGGCGGTTGCCCTGTACCCATTCCCCTTGCCCTTTGCACCTGGCCCATAGATAGACACACACAAGTGTTTTATTGTTGATTGCATTAGTAGCCTATACACTGTTCCTCCTTTTAAATCTATTACCAGTATTATCATTACAGTGACTAAAGGAAATGGTGATGATATGATATACTGACTATAAAAGAAATGATGATGATATGATATACTGACTATAAAAGAAATGATGATGATATGATATACTGAATACTTTAACCTGCCTAACTTATAATAAAAAGCCTGTTTTATACTTTGGTTAATTACGTTTCTGCCTTGATTCTTAATGTAAAACGAACTTGTGTGTCCTGCAACTTGAAGTATTTGAATTAGATAATAGAACTATTTCCGGTGGCGTAATTCCACTGGTGGCGTTGTCTGGCAGCTACACTAAAATATACCACTATGCCACACAAACATAAAATGACTTGTCTTTTATTTAGTTCTACTGGATCTCTTCTCCACTAGTGCCTCCCTAACATTCTAGTTTTTATTTGTTGACAAAATCGTCCATATATCGTCACTGTTGGGCAGAAACCTTGTACCTCCAAGTTTCAAATGTGATTTTTTTTTTGGTAAAGTAAATCCCTGCTTCATCACACAAGACTGTCGCACAAAACTAGTGAAAATAGCTGATCTACAAGCATACAGCGTTGTGTGCTTGTATATCAGCTATTTCCACTAGTTTGAATCATTTTTAAAATGATAAATACAAAACAAACGGTTTAGTATATACAAGGTTTCACCAAACAACAACAGCAACGATTTAGCCTTTAGTTTTAGTCATCATAGCTTGGTTTTTATTTAGTTTTTATTTAGTTTTCGTCCGTGAACAAAGGTAGTCGAAAACATTTTCCGTCATAGTTTTAGTCAACAAAATGAACACTGGACTAGACATGAGCAAAACAAAATCTTAATTCACTGGAAGGTTCGCTCTTCTCATATTTACTTTTAAGTCTCTTCTGGACTGCTTCAAAGTTTCTTGGGTGCGGGATCAGGTAAGTAGATGTAAAAAGGTATAAACCGCCCTCACTTTCAGTTCTTAGGAGTCTTTTTTATTAACACATTGGATGTCCCTGATTTTTTATTATTTATCTCCTCTAAGCGCCCAGGCCCACCACCATTGTGGCTAATCCGGCCCTGCTGCGTCAATGCATGCACGATGACGTCACTTGGTCACATGAGCGCAGACAGGATGTTATTGTGTAACTTACTGTAAGGGCTAGTGTTGATCATAGCTGTTCATTGCAGATCAAAATTTGGACATTTTGCCGCACGCGGCCACAGTTTTAGCCATAAAACAAACATCAGAGATAAAGGCATTAAAGATGGGGAAATGCATTGGAGTATACGGAGAAAAACGGCCGCGCGATGCTCTCAGCGTCGACTCGAAGCGACTAGCAGCTAATGGGCTACATCCAGGCGTAGCCCCGACCAAACGGTGAGATATAAAGTTATACTGTAAATACAGTGTGGGCCTCCAACGACATCAAAGAAATTGTCGCGTAGACACCTCGTGGGCGTCCGATGTGTTAATGATGCAGCAGCAGCAGCTTGACAGACAGACGCGTTTCGGCTCTAGGCCATCATCAGTGTTACAGTAACACTGATGATGGCCCTAGAGCCGAAACGCGTCTGTCTGTCAAGCTGCTGCTGCTGCATCATTAATAAAAAAGACTCCTAAGAACTGAAAGTGAGTGCGGTTTATACCTTTTTACAAAACAAAATCTTCCCAGTTGAAATATGAATATTAAATAAATTATGTCAAGCTCAATTGGGTATGATTAAAAAATCGTGACAATCGTGAACGGCAACTCACCACCGTAACATACGAAGTAAGTAGATCCACTCTCGTACGCTTCTGTCACAAACAGTCCATCCCACATGTAGACGTGGTTGAATCTTCTGTTCGCCACCGGCTGCCCCGGCTCCCAGTTCCTGAATGAGGATTTGCTCCCGTCAGACCACTTCCAGGGGTCTCTGAACAGGCCGATCCAGACAGCCGATCCTCCGGTGAGCGCGTGGACCTGCTGGTTCTCTGCCCGGTTCCTCACACTGGCCAGGTCTGTGTGTCTGTCCCGGCAGTAGAGCTGAGCGTCCCTCCACGTCTTGGGCTCGGTTACCAGGGAGTAACAACCTGTGCCCTCTACCACGTCTGCCAAACACAAATGTGTGAGACGTTAACAGAAAGATATTCTTCGAGAACCTCCAAATGATAATAATAATAATAATAATGGATTTTTATTTATAATGCACAAAATATCAAAGTGCTACAAAGGTAATTGCACCATTAAAACCATTACAAAAAACAATGTTTTATTGTGTTTTAATGTGTTTCAAATGTTTTGTTTCAGTTTCTTAGATGAAAAAACTAATATAAGGGCATAAAGCCTAGAGGTAAAAGCAAAAAAATGGGCCCTCAGTTCGGAGGCGGCAGAGCAGAAGGCCCGGTCGTATGTAGGTTGGCCTTGGAGCTTTTGAGGAGGTCAGTGTTTGAAGTGCGGAGGTTGCGGGTCAGGGGGGTTTGGGGAGACGGGCAGCCCTAATGCCCTTCATGTCGATACTCATGTACTGTACATACACAAACAGTTGTAAAACGGGAGATAAGGTTTCTGCCTGCCTGAAAATGTTATGATTTACAAGACATTTGTAGAATCGGCCTCAAGTCTTAATGTTTTAAAAGTCTTAATGAATAATAACTACTAGTAAGACGCCTCAGGGCGACATGCGACCTCGCGCCAATTCTTGGCCATCTGGCCAGTGATCGGACCAGTTACCCATATGGAGAGTGGAGACCCCTGGTACCCATATTTGGAGGAGATATGCTGTGAGAGCCCAAACATGCTTATTCAGTTATTCGTTATGTGAAAGTCCTATGATGTCTATATCTAACATCATACCCTTTTATGCCCATACATGGAGATCCCTGTCTGTAGAACCAGCCGTTCGTGTGCATGGTATGTTGCCGATGTGGCCTCCATATATGGGCGTTCCCATGATTATGAAGTCCAGTTAGATATGGGATTAATATTGATGACATCAGGGAACTCCATATATGGGCATAAAAGGGATTATGTTAGTGTGACATCACAGTGAAGCCAGAGCCTGATGTCAGAGCAGCAAACCCATTCTGTTAAAAGTGGTTCCCCTGACATCACAGTGATGTCAGAGCAGGATGTCAGAGCGACAAACCCATAGAACCACAGACAAACCCATAGAGCCACAGTGTCAGGCGTTATAGACAAAGATACATACGGACAAGCTGTGACCGTTCACATACTAAACTGCGACCTACAGTCACAATAAATATCACCATGGCTTTTATTTTATCTTAATAAAAAGTAATTCACTCACCATAGCAGATGAAGGGCATTGTATCTGTACATGTTGCGGAGGACCAGTAACCTCCAGCGACGTGGACACAGTCATCACCAGCAACACTGTTGTGGTCTGCAGGTTCTCCTGTAGACCAGTTCCTGTAAGCACTCTGACCCGGTGCATAGAAACCAGGATCCGACAGAGACCAGTGCCACTGCATGCTGTCCCCCCTCCTTAGGCCGATCCAGTACGGCCTGCTGTCTTCTGTCTTCAGGCGTATTTCACTCAGTTCCTCCATGCCGTTTATGGTGGCCAGGTCGGTGTATCTCTCTCGACAGTAGATCTGAGCTTCGTACCAGGTCCTTTCTATGTTAACAGTGTGGTACGCACGCAAAGCGCATGAGGGGAGAACGCAAAGGTCTGTAACACATCAACCCAAAGAGAATAGGTGTTAAAATATCAAAATACAACAATGTACAGGTGCAAATTACATACGGTATTATAATTGCCCTCTATATAACTAAAATGTCAAATTAAAAATACTGTAAATATTGTATTTATTGTAGAAATTGTTCAAAGAAGTTGATGGTGTCATTTGTCCAAGTGTGGCCCAGCATATGAAATGTATGGAATGCATGTGCTAACAAAAAAAACAATACTTCCTAAGGTTAACAAAAACAAAAACAAACTTTTAAATACATTTGTATTTAGAACATGCACATCTTATCCTGTGTTTCTTAAACTAAACCATACATTCCATATGGCTGAAGCCCACATGGACACATTTAATTGAATAATACATTTTGTAAAAGATGAACTCTTTCTAAAATAATGTACTTCTAATAAAGTAGCCTATGTTATGCCTACTTTATATACCCAAAATACTGTAGCAGATTAGCCCATACCGCGTCTTGGATGCAAGAGGTTTTGATCTTCTAAATCAGCCATTTTTGTCACACAACACTCGTACGGCAATGTATGAAACAGGCTCAAGTTGTCTTGATCACTGCTGTACTTACCAAGAAACAGCATGCAAGTCAGCAAGGTCTGCAACAGTTTCCCCATCGTGATCCTTGATACCACAAACCTCCAACACTATGATGGTTGTCCAAGTTAAACCTCCAACACTATGATGGTTGTCCAAGTTAACTTCTTTTTCGACGGGCGGCAGTGGCTCAGGGGTAGAGTGGCCGGATGGCAACAGTGAGGTTCCTAGTTCGATCCCGGGTTCCCCAAGAGTTGGTGTCAAAGTGTCCTTGAGCAAGACTCTGAAGCCCTAATTGCTCCCGATGAGCAGGTTGGTGCCTAGCAAGGTTTCCTCCTCCATCATGTATGAATGTGTGTGTGTGTGTGTGTTTGAATGGGGGAATGTAGCCTAATGCACAATCTATGTGAAGCACTTTGGATAAAAGCGATATGTATAAGTGCACCATTGTATCTCTCTCTCTTCTTTCTGTCTCTAGCTCTTTGACTATGTAAATAAAATAATATATAGAAGGTTACAGTGTTGCTGTTTGTATAAGATACTGTGGCAGCTCTAATTACAAAGTGGTTAATGCACTGTATGATTATAATAATAATCTAAACCCACAAAGCAACGTGTCACTAAGGTTTATAAATAACTGTAGTGGAGTAGAAGCACATGCCATGAAAATGGACACATTTAAGTAAAGTAAAAGTACCTGAGAATTGTACTTGAGTACAGTACTCGAGTAAATGTACTTGGTTACTTTACATCACTGCTTTCTAGCAGGGCAGCAGATCACTTGGTGTGTTTGGTTAACTTTGGTATTCAAATTGCTTCTTTTCACCACGCAGTGGCTGATGGTTGATGCAAATGAACTGTCTGACAAAAGACCATTGATATGAATTAATTATATTGATGATGATAGTTAAATAAGATATTGTATTTGCGATGCATACTGTATATATGTGACTTTGTTATGGTCCGACCGAAAGTAAATTTGGCCCTTGGGCAGGGTTGTTAGGGTTACTTTTAAAAAGGAATCCCCTACAGCAGGGGTGCCCAACCTTTTTTGACCCAAGGTCTACTTTGAAAATGTGCCACCTAGCTGAGGACTACCAGCCCAAAATGTACCGTAACACCCATTCAATATACATGTAAAAAACAGAAAATATTAATAGATATTATAACATTGTACTCACTGTACTGTACTGTAATCATACTGTATAGTAGGAATTGTAATTGAATGAAACGATTGCAACTTCTCACATTGGGCATACAGACAGCATGACCATTTATTGCACACTCTGCATATTATGCACTGACAACACAGTTTAGTTTTTTTTTTTCTTTCTTTTTTTATAGTTTTTTTTATAGTTTTTTTATAGTTTTTTTTTGTCCTTTATTCCATGTCAGTCTCTCTACCTTAGTGGGAAACCTGGCACTGGGAAGAGGAGGCTAGCTTGTCAAAGTCAGGGTTGTATGAGCTGGTTGCAAGTTTTAGGCAGGCCACAAGGTGCTCATCTGTCATTGTGGCTCTGTACTTTGACTTGATGAACTTCATGTGAGAAAAAGCAGACTCACACAGGTAGGTTGATCCAAATTCAAATGGGTCTGAGCGGCTTTGGAGCGAGGAATTTCCTCCGCTCCATTCCTCCGCTCCGCTCCGCTCCAAGCCGACCCTATTGGGGCCGCGCGCCGCATGTTTCCAACAAAACAGAGCCGTGCGCAGTAGCCTACTAGTGCAGACAGTGAAGCCTTGTTGGCACCGCGGAGATGGAGAGGAGAACAGACAGAGAATTCCCTTTATCACGATTTCACTCATCCACACACGTAGGCTATGTTTATAATACATAGCCTACCTTGTGTCAGTTAAGTTATATATCACCAGCCAGTCAACGGATACGAATTCAAGTGAGACTGATTGAAAAACACACGCCACGACTCGCCTCCGTCTCTCGGTTGTGGTGATTAATCAATAACCAGCTGGATTTAATATTGCCCGTCTTATTAAAAAATACAATGCCTTAGATTAGATGGCGTCTTTTGTAACAGTGAACGCAGGTCTCCATCAAGCCGAGGCTCACGTAACGTTACCGCAGGCATTTGTGTTGGGAACACTTGTTGTGCAAAGCAAAGGAGAAAGTGTTTCGCATATGGTAGCAAAATCCTTTTTTTATTTTGGCTGGTGACTCTGATTGACGACCCTGAGCGGAGCGTGGAGCGAGCGCGGAGCGAGAAATGCGAAAATCAACGTGAGCGACGGAGCGGCGGGGAGCGGAGCGGTGCGGTGGCCGACCAGAGCGATGAGCGAGCGGGACAAGAGCCCTCTGGAGCGCGGAGCGGCTTTAGTTGCCGCTCCACTCCGCTCACATGCTCTGCTACACGTTGAGTTGAGTTCAGTCAACATCATCCACTCGCTCGGAGTCGTTTCACTGAAACGCCCGATGTATGTCCTCCCCCCCCGAATTAATAAATTATTTCTTTGAAATCATCTCGCGGTCCACTGGTAACCAGCCCGCGATCTACCGGTCGACCGCGATCGACTGGTTGGGCACCCCTGCCCTACAGTTACAAGTTACTTGCAAAGAAAATGTAGTCAGTAACGTAATCTGATTATCACAATTTAAAAAGTAATACTAGTTACTTTCACTTACTTTTGGATTACTGTTTAGCAAAACTCTCTAATTAAATAAAACAAGTTTTACCATTGATAACTAGACAAGAATATTGAGCCAATGAAATTAGGAAAAGGACAACAGAATCTTACTTAAGCGATGTGGCAGTACTTTACACTGATTCGACTTGATTATTTTATTGTTTGGCGTTATAACTTATTTGTAAAATTCATGAGGGCAAAGGGGAGAATGTAATCCAGCATGTAACCCCCATCATTCAGATCCGTTACTGTAATCCAGATTACTCATTTTAAAATGTAACCTGAGACTTTACAAGTTACCTGTTTTTTGTAATCTGATTACGTAATCCCGTTACATGTAATCCGTTACTTAACAACCCTGCCCTTGGGTGTTTTAATATTTTCTAATGTGCCCCTCCTGGCCTAGGGTTAAAACACACTGCAATGCTGTCATTTAAAAATGTGAATGAAAATGAGTTGTACTTGTCATTTTGCACACATACTTACAAGTATGTGCGCAGGGATAACAAAAAACATGGGTATCTGATACGTGGTGAAGGTCAGTTGGACCGGGTGCACTTTTGTAAGTGCAGACAGTGTACAGGTATGTACTCTTCTTTTTAGAAGCTGTGCACACACACACACTGACACTGCCTGGGCTGAATGATTTCATGATTGTTATAGCCTGGGATCAATAACATGTGTCTACCCTAGTTTAAAATGTGTTTAGTGTAATAGTTTTGTTTCTTTTGGTATAATATTTGTTTGGTATGTCCATCTTTTATTCTAACCCGTGGCTCGACTAGCGAGACTACACAAATTGATTTACATTATGTAGGGAACAAAAACAATGCCACGCCAACCGGAACCAACCACCGGAACAGGATTCTCTTTTTTCCTTTTTTCTAAACAGGACAGGCGAAAGGCCGGTGACGCGAGGTAACTTTTTTTGTGGCTCGACAGGTAGCCTGATTTCAGACTAATCTTCCTAAAGCTTGAGTCTGACATTGGCTTCATTGTAAGCGATTACAAAGCGGAGGGGATTTGTAGGAGGGGTTGATGTTTGACCGACGAACTGAGCCGTCAGTCAGTCACAGTCAGTCAGACAGTCTCCTCTCCTCTGCCTGTTTCTGCTTTAGTTTCACTGCTATAAGTTAAGTTATAGTAGTAGTGGACAGTAACAAAGTAATGTGAATGCTGGACCCTGAAACCAACCCTGCAGAAGTCTCTCGAAGGGTATATACTACACCAGAACGTTGCGGGCAAAACTTGACATCAGCAAGAGTGAACATGTTACCGGTGAGCGAGAAAATAGCAGCCAGGAGGATGAGACTAGCAGCACACTGCCAAAGACATCACGAACTGCCACCCAGCAAATTGATGCTGTGGGAACCAACACATCTGTCAAGAGGCTGTCCCACATGTACATGGACGTACTCGAGAAGATGTATGGAGAACCAAGATGACTGGAGGAGACGATGGAGGGCTTCGAGAGCCTAGAGATACCTGTAGAATAAACAACTAGCAGTGATCAGGGTTCCTATAACAGAGAACCACTGAATGCAATTAAATAGTTTTGTTGTCAGATTAGTTGCACAATGTATGGCTACAGATCGCACAGTGAAGCCTCGCCGTTAATACACTGTCTTGTCAAATATTAAACCAAAAGAGGCCTGGTGAGTTTGCATGAATGAGTTTGCATGAATGATTTAAGTATCTCCAGCCTCCGCCATAGAACTTGCATCGTCATGCAAACTCACCAAGCCTCTTTCCCAACGTGGTAAATGTGGTGTACAAGGTGTTGTTTGTGCCCAGCTCCACGCGTGCAGCTACGGTCTGCGGCGCACATGCACTGTTGCCTGTCCGCAGCCGCACGCTCTGTGAAATGCTGACAGAGCTATATATGACACTCTGTTTGGACAGCACCGTAAGTGAAGGTGTCCATTGGGGAAATGAAATATAAACTGTGGAAAGGATTTGATGAACGGGGAAACCCAGCCTGAATTTTCTATTATTATATTATTTCTTTAGAAAGAAAACATAATTTGATAATTAAAGTAAATAAACACAATTGCATGCTGGGTGAGCAGGTTGGCAGTCATTGTGTGAGTCAGTATTGGTGGATCAGATTACAGTTTCTGTGCACTTCCCCTTCTTGCTTGGGTCCATGCACACTTCTAGACAATTTTACTTTAGTTTTTGGCACAGATGTTTTGTTTTGCCAATATTTTGAGCAAAGTATTACATTGCAGTAAACGTAGAAATTACATTCTTACGAGCTGTGGTAGTAGACAGTAATGAAGTACTGTACAACTTATTTTGTGTGTCTGTACTTTATATTTGTATGTTGGAGAATTGACTCAAATGACCAAATATTGTAATAAGTACTTTAGAATGCACTACATTTCTACAAAGGAAAAGGGGTACCTATGTTTTGTATAACCTGTAAATAATTTGTATAATCTGTAAAGTAGCTAATAGAGGAGTTATAATAATACAAATCTCTCTGAAATGTGGTGGAAGAAGTAAACTTGAACTTGGCTGCCAACTTGAGCAAATACAGTATGTTTTATATTTCATTATGCTGCAGTGTAAATTGCTCCAGATAGGACTGTTGCTGAAGTTAGAATATAGAAATGTGTTATAAATTAGCGTTGGGGATTGTTATTGTTCACGCAATTCAAAATGGATAAAAAATAAAAGAGGCAAAACCACTACAAAAAGTACATAAACATACATTTTTACAGGAAACTGATTTTGCCAGCCTCAGCTCCACGGGCAAGGCAGTCCAAAGTGTGGGTGCCCGGACTGCAAATGCCCGATCGCCAGGGGTAACAAAGGTGAGATGTGGGGACTTCTAAGGCAGCGCCCAGGTTCAAGGCTCTGATGTAGCTGGGGGCCAGTCCCTGCTGAACTTTAAAAGGTATCAGTAAAATATATTCTGAATCTAACGGTAAGCAGTGAATTGCAGGCTTCAGCTATATGGGTGTAAGATCTAATTGAGACTTGGAACATCATATGTGGAATTATAAATCAATAAATTAATTCATACAAATACAGTAGCAGAGGTGAACCAATGAATACAATGAACATATAGAGAAATGAACTTGATTGATAAATGTGAAACTATATCTGCCAGTGAATTTCTGAATTGCTGAATCAGAAGATACTGTACTGTGTTTTAAGAGAGATCTTAATAATATATATTTTTATTATTTTCTAAGCTGATTTGTTTATATTTATTATATTTTTTAGTAGCATTTTATTTAAAAAAAGTGCCATGTAAATAAATAAAGATCACCATCATCTATTTGATAAGTAATTTGTCAAAAAGCACACACAGTAAGTTTGCACTCATATCCAAGCCGTCCAGCTGCCGCTAGATGACTTTCGTATTCATACAAACTTACCATGCACACCTTTTTGAATGTGGTTATGCAGCCGTGAATGGCTCTCCCTCTGCAGCCTTAGCCATTTGACCTCAGTTCAACGGCATCTACCGCTTGTGAATCACCATTCACAACTGCACAACTATAGACCTGCAGAAACAGTTATTTATAGGTCTCTATCTGGACAGTACTGTCGGTCATGGTGCCAACTTGGAGGAAAACAAAAATGAAAGGGATTTTGTGTAATTCTAGGCTGATTTTCCACATTATCGTATTGTTTCTTATGTGAGAAAACAGCATTTGATAATACAAAAAGAAAGAAAATACAAAAAGTCAGTAGTGCACAAATGCATGTTGGGTAACCGGGTAGGCGTTGTGTGAGTGAGGATTGGTGGATCAGATTACAGCACTTCCCCTTCCTGCCTGGCTCCCCTCCCTCCTCTTGGAGAGGTTACTTTCGTTTTCGGGCTCAGTGAAGGTTTTTTTTTTCCACTGTTGGATGATGTAATCTTTCAAGTAAAAGTAGCAATAGCAGAGTGGAAAAAATACTTTGTTAAATGTTAAAGTCCTGCATTCAAAAAAGTACAAAAGTATTAGCATTATCAGAATCCTATACTGTATTGTAATGTTATTGGACTATAATTATGGATAACAAATGGGTATGCCTATATTAATCACTTTAATGTTGCGGCTGTTAGAGATATTTTTTTTATCTAATTTTAATGACTGTAGGGCCAGGCCTATGTAATTCTGTCCAATCTGTATGGAGTATGCTACTACAATACTGTATATGATATGACACAATTGTGGTGGTTGTATTTTGTCTCCCTGCTCTTCTATTGAGACATTTTGATTGTGTCAAAGGTCATGTCTCACCTAGACACTGGATCTGGCCAAGATTCAAATAATCCCCTGAGCAAGCAGGCAAGCTCTATTAGACCAATGGTAAAAAGAAAATGCATATAGGTTACACAGTGCACTGAGTGCAGCCTCAACCTAAATAACATCTATAGGCCTACTGTATTGGTTGATTTATATATTTTGTATAACCTAAAGTAACTATAGGCTTGTAAAAACACTATTTCTCTCTGAAGTGTATAGCCTAGTGGAGAAGTATAATTTAGCAAGATATGAATATGAGTAAAGTACAAGTTCTAAAGATACCCAAAGGCCTAAATGTACACAGTTACATAACTAAAGACATCATGTTATGCTTTGTCGTGGGATGTGAATCATTGACTAAAATTAAAGTGTCTTTAGGCCTTATTCAGCTCATGCCTTCTTCAACAGTTCAATGGCCAGGTGGAAACTGCAATGTGAGCTTGTAGATCTGCTATTTTCGCCCAGTGTGTACATGTCCAGAACAGCCAGGGAAGCTATAGGTTCACATGGTTAAACCAGATTATGTCAAGTTTATACCACAGGTGAAAGTAAACAGTACTCAAATATAGAGTGCTTTTACTTACTATACTTTCTTGATACTTCATACTTCTACTCCACTACATTTCAGAGGCAAATATAGTACATTTTACTGCAGTAGGCTACATTTATTTGGCGGGTTTAGTCACTAGTTACTTTGCAAAATTAGATGATTAATCAAAACTCTTCAACGTTCCTAAAATAGCAGGTCTACAAGATCACGTCACGTTACACACTATTTTCTCAGATAGCGCCAAAGTGATTCATTCATAATGATAATGCATTGTTATATGATATAGGCCCCCAGGAAGACACCAAATGGACACTGACATGGAAGATCATTTCTGGACTCATTCAATGATTATCATGTGTTCCTTCACTGTTTCAACTACTGTTCAGTTAATGAGCAAACACTGCCACCTACTGGACCCTTTCTGCTACGTTTCACCTTAGCACTGCACTGGTTATGTTCATGTCCTCAAGGGCATAGTAGATATTTGGTTTGACAGCGCAATCAATGCTATTTTTGACATGTCATATCATATGCTTGTATACTGTACAGTATCAACCTTTCTGCTACGTTTCACCATAGCACTGCACTGGTAGTTCATGTCCTCATTTGGGCATATAGATGTTTGGTTTGACAGTGCAATCAATCGCTATTTTTGACATACCGTAGGCCTATGTCATATCATACACGTATACAGTATCAACAAAATGGACAGTGTGTGTGGGTGTGTGCGTGCGTGCGTGCGTGTGAGAGAGAGAGCTGGCAGGGAATTTGTGTTTTTTAACATTAAAGGAGTAGTTCACCCCCAAAATGACTTTTTTTCTATTGATTACTCAGGCCATGGAGAGTAGAGTTCAATAATATTTTTTGTTTTTTGTCGCATTCCTAAGACAAAAATTTGATTCGAGTAAATTTACCCCCATTGATTCCGGATATGGTGACTCGTTTTGAAACGGGTCACCATCCGGAATCAATGGGGGTAAATTTATTGTTATCACATTTTTGTCTTGGGAATGTGACAAAAAACAAAAAATATTATTGAACTCTACTCTCCATGGCCTGAGTAATCAATAGAAAAAAAAGTCATTTTGGGGGTGAACTACTCCTTTAACAGTGGAATAGCTAATGATCACTAAAACAAAAATCAACCACAATTATTCTTTTAACTAAAACAACAAATTAGCCAAACAATAACAAGTGTGCGCCATGGTGTGCGCGTGTGCGTCAAGCGTGCGGTGGGAAGTCACGCACACGTCACACCAAGACAGGACGATGACGTTATGCTGATCACTACAACCTTGTGTTGGACTGGAGTGACTTTTAATCTAGACTTAGAATTGTGGTAAAAAAAAAAATGTATAGGCCTAGCCTTCTTCCTTGGTCTACTGCATGCATTGCCTGATGCTTTCACTAAATCTTACGGATTAGACACGGGACTGGTTTAACTTTCACTGTCAGGCCTACTACCACGCCCAATCGTGAGTTATGTTTTATTCATATAGGCTATCTGCTTATTTTTGACACATGTAAGTTTACCGATCGATGTTTTATTAACCTTAGGGATGCAGCCATGCAGGTTAAAGTATTTATGTAATTATTTGGGTGCTTGTGCACAATGTGCAGATTGTTCATGAAGAAGTTTCGTTTTCTCCCGTAAAATGGTGCGCATGAGAGAGAGAGACAGAGACATGCAGAGAGCATGAGAGTGAATTTGAATTTAAGATTACAGTTTCCTACTTGCAAATTGTAAACAGTCTCTAGGCTATTAAGGTTGACTAATCTGCTCTCATGTTAACTGGCCACATGTCACTCGAGCGCTCCTCATTTTTATTCATTTATTGTTTGTGTTATTTATCACGTCGCAGGAGTTGTTCAGAGGCGTCAATAATTGGGTATGGCAAGCTATGGCAGCTGCCATACTTGGCTACAGGGGGGATATAATACAATGTACTGTAATCGTGCCTGTTGCTAAGGTATGGCAACATCTGGTGTCTTGCACGCGCGCGCAAGACACCACTCACGTTGCCATACCTTAGCTTTTTCTGAACTGACGCCGCTGGAGTTGTTGCGCGAATCTGCGAGCATGACTCTGTAACTTCAGCCAGGGAGGCAAGCCCTGCTTTATGCCACGCAGTTTATAAAACAAGCCTACGTTAAACAGGGTTGTCAACATTGGACTGTCAGAATCCAGGAGATTTATTTTTGGGGGGTGCGTGGAACTCCCCAACCGGGGTCTGGGGGGTCCTCTCCCCAAAACGTATTAATAGATATATTTTCCTGTGTTCTGTTGAATTTTGTGCATGTTTGATACATTTATCAGGCTTACTTTACTAGCATGTGTACAATTTCAGCCTAATATGCCAAATGTAGGTGTACATATCTGATGACAGAAGCAAAGTAAGACATCTTTAATAATCACGTCTCATCTGTAAGTCATTACTTAAGTGAATATCTATATGATCTTGCATGCATTGCCCCCACCCCTAAAGCGGGTCCTCCCCCAGAACATTTTTAACATAGTAGATTTAATCTCCTGTGTTCTGGTGAATTTTGTGCATGTTTGATACTTTTATCAGGCTTGCTTTACTAGCATGGGTACAATTTCAGCCTTAAAATGCCAAATGTTGGTGTACAGATTTGATGACTGAAGCAAAAGGACATCTTTAATAATGATTTCTCATCTTTAAGTCATTACTTAAGTGAATATCTGTATGATCTTTCTTGCATGCATTGCCCCCACCCCTAAAGCGGGGGGTCTGGGGGTCCTCCCCCCGAATTTTTTTAACATAGTAGATGTCATTTCCTGTGTTCTGGTGAATTTTGGGAGTTTGATACAAAATCCAGGAGAAATCCAGGAGATTTGCCAATCCAGGAGACTCCCAGGAGAGGGGTTCAAAATCCAGGAGACTCCTGGGAAATCCAGGAGAGTTGACAAGTTTGGCTATTCATACGTAGGCCCTATACGTATGAATAGCCAAACTTGTTCATGCCAAGGACCCCGAAACTAACTCTTATTAGGGAACCCCCATTTTATATGTCAGGGACCCCCAATCCCCCATATACGATTTTTACAGCTCTAGCAGTGATTCTCAACCATTTTAATTTCAAGGACCCCCAGTTTGACATGCATTAGGCTACGGACCACCATTTAATAGCATTTGGACCTGTTCTATTTGTACGCTCAGAGTTATAATTTAGCTGGGAGCCTGGGACCCCCTGGAACTCCCTCAAGGACCCCTGGTCCCCCTGGTCTAGTATGTTATCATGAACCATTAACTATTTTCATTGTTATTTCGCTCTTTAAATGTGTTGTTGTTGTTATTATATATAGACCTATATATATATATATATAATATATATATATATATATATATATATATATATATATATATATATATAAATAAATATGAATAGATGCCACCTAATTTTAGGATAGCTAGTATACCATTTTGTGCTTATGCACGGATTCTTTAAATCACGTAGACTAGCCTATACTGTATCTGTTTAGAGGCAATACGTGTATAACCATGGGGTTGAAGTGCCAACTCTCTGTCCATCATTCAAAGAGCCTATTTTGAGCCCCCCCCCCCCCCCCCCCCCCCCCCCCCCCCCCCCTTCAGAAAACAAGTGTGGGGGAAAAGAGAAAACAGTAGATGCAAGCTCAAGAAGTGAATTATTCTTCTGTTCCTCTTAGGCCTATCGGGAATCACTTACAACTACCTCAACTACAAGAAGAAGACGCACACCCCACAGAGAGCTGAATGTCCTCCCCTCCTCAGCTACCTGGCAGCATCCACCAAAGATGGATGCTCTGAGACTGATTTTGATCACATTATGGCCACTTGTTCCTGGTAACAATATTTATTTGTGTGTTTTGTGTTTCTTTCTCATTTTCTTTTCTTCTTCTAATATATTGTGTATTTATTCCACTGGTATAATTAGCAATTAGTTCTAAATTACATTCACACACACACTCACACTCTCTCACTCTCACTCTCTCTCTTTACTATTTTGAAAAAAACATTTTGAAAAACATTTTTAAATGTTTCAAATAGCTGATCTACAAGCTCACCACGTGGGGCCTGGCGTCACGGTGGGGACGCCTGGGGCCCATCCCCTCACGCGGACCCCCTGACCCCACCCGTCAAGATGTAGTGAAAAGTGTATTTATTTTTTTATTTTACGGATTTACATGGTACAGGAGACTGGGACTATCCGAAATGAATGCGACTGCGTGATTGCACGTTGCACCTCCCCTCTCCTGCCCTGAAACCAGTTTAAAGGCCCATTCCCACTGGGCCAGATAACAGATATCTGGAGATATTTCTCCAGATATTTCTCCATGCAAAGTGGATGGTAGACACAGATAAAAAGAATATTTGCCACAGATAAAAGTATCTGTGGCAAATATCTGTGGTAGACTTTTTTTTTATCTGTATCTACCATCCACTTTGCATGGAAAAATATCTGGAGAAATATCTCCAGATATATGTTATCTGGCCCAGTGGGAATGGGCCTTTAGTTTGGCCAAAATTGAAACAAAGTCGACTTGGCTAAGTTGTGGTCTAATTCAACACCGGGTCCTACTCGTCCAAAACGGCAACGACAAGTCAGCAGGTTTCTGCAGGACTACATTGTGGAGGAGCATCTTGGTCAACGTGAACATAAACATAAAAATCTGGCCCCCTGACAAATTATGCCCGTGGCCACCTGAGCCATTGCGTCATGCCGCCGGGCCTGCACCACGTGTTGATGCAGATCGGATATTTGAAGTATTTTAAAATGTTTTCTAAAATATTAAAAAGGGCAAAGAAGTTTAGGGATAAGGGGTAAGGCATGGGCAAAAATATAGCCAATAGGCTACACTTTCTTCCAGAGCTGCTCCAGTGCATGAACTGATCTTGGACTGATCTATCTATCTATCTATCTATCTATCTATCTATTAACACTTGGGGAGCCAAACTCGTTCAGGGACGAGTTATGGCCACTAGATGTCACCCTGCCACAGGAAGTTATATCGTCGAGGGACGAGTCAACAAATAGTTAACTTTTCGAGACCGCAGCTTCCCTTTGCATGCCCTGAATCCATTACGTCACCCAGCCAGGGCAGGAAGCCCCCTGTCTCTCCCCACACGGAAGGATTTTACATGGCTTTAGATTCTACTTTGAAACATAAGAACGGCTTTATCTGAGAATGAGGTAAAAACAGCCCCATGGAGGCAGAGAGCTGATTGTTTTCACGGCGACACTTTACCGCGAATTTATCGCGATTTTTTTACCGCGAGTTTCGCGAGCGTTTGTAAACAAATGGAGTACCTCCTCAATCTTCTCTGGACACGCACGTGCACACGCACGAAGCTTGCGGGGCTCATCAAAACATAACGTAAGTCAATGGTGGCACCAGCAACAGCTATAAATGTTATAAACCTTGGCCGCCCATGTGTTAAGGATCTGTAGGTTAATACTAATCAATAAAACCAACAATGATTCCCTTAACAGTTCTGCTGCCGTTGACGATCCTCACCGGCATTTAAAGGGTTAAAATCATGGTGCCGTTGACGGTGAGCACCGTCAATCTTACTGTATTTACAGTAAAAGTATAATTACTTACAGTACGTCGCTCCGGTCCCGCCCGCATCGGTAATGTCCGCGATTTGTTTACAACGCACGTTGGGCGTGCACGCGAAGTGAAGCTCCGTCATAGTAAATCCATTGAGAGGCCCATAAAGAGACTTCATTTACTCAAAAAGAGACATTTTGATCCAAAGGGTGGCCTGTTTACAGACACAAACTGCACTCGGCTGGGCACAGCCATGTTTCTTTTCTGGGCCCACACTGTCATGTGACTAGATGATGTAAACATTGACGTCAAGTGATAATCCATCTGCGCAAAAACAACCCCCTCCCGGCCCTTCAAAATAATAGCGGCGGCCTACGGAGGAAGCGGTGCGGCACCAAGGCACCAAGCATCCCTTCAAATTAAAAGGCAGTAGTAGTGTTAAAGGTGTTATGACATGCCTTGAAAATATCATACATGATACTGTACAGTATGTCGTGTGGTCTCTCAAAAACAGACAGAAAACACTTTTTTGCATGTCATAAGCACTAGCTCAAAACCACTTCATCCAAAATATTATTTGAAAAATGGTGTAGTAGGTGAGGTAACTTTGTATTTCGATGCCTTACCCACAAATTAGATATGCAATTTATGGCTCTTTGAAGTGAGCCAGAGCCATGGATCTGGCTCACTTAAAAGAGCCGTTCAAAAGATTGGCTCTTTTGGCTCATTGCATATTTAGGGGAGAACGGGGTAAGATGAACCGCTGGGTAAGATGAACCACCCCCTTTATCTTTAAAACTATACACATGAGTTGTCATTTGACCTTAAAATAAGAACACAAACATCATTTCCACCTGGCTGTGGAGTTTACAGACACCTGGGCAAAGTGGAAAGCATATTTCTACCCCAAAAAGTGTTTTTTGCTGGTCGAAGTCAATTTATGACTTTTATGGTATAATGATTTTTATGTTAAAGCAAATGTACCCAGGTCTAAACTTATATAGCATGCATGTTGGTGATAGCCCAATGTATACAACTATGTGAATCATTTTGATGAATACACTCATTTAAGAGAAGTTTTTAATATTATATTAATAATTGCAAATATTAAAAGGTTTTGAATAACAAACATTATTTATTTGGTTGTAATAATTTTTCTTGCAGTTTAAATAACCGTAAGAAAGGAAATAAGACTATTTGCAAAAGGGAAATGTGTTATTAAAATATTTCTGATAAGTAAATACATTCTTTGTTCAAGTTTAAATTGTTAAAAGTTAAGAATATCACGTGGGTCAACTTACACCTTTACTTGGATCAACTTACCCCTCACCTGGGGCAAGTTGAACCACATGACCACTTTTTTTTTAATAAGTCATATTTTTATGGTCCTTTGTCATAGACACTTACTTAAAATGTCAAATGATAGCAGACATCCTGAAATATGTCTAGATGTTTTGAATTTACTGCCATCTCACTTTTTCTTGCTTCCAGGTCAACATAAGCAAAAAGTGGTTCATCTTACCCCGTTCTCTCCCTATATATTTTTAAGAAGCATTCGTTGAAACATGAATCCACAAGATAGCACCACATTTCTCAGCTGACAGTTGAGATCCCAATTTTGTTTTTACCCTTTTTATAAAACATGTGTGTGTAAATTAAGCTACCTTGACTAATGTTATTCATGCAACACCTAAAAAAAAACAAGCAGGCAACAATGAACTCGCTCCTCCCTAGCGGTGTATAGCCAGGATTTACCAACTGGCTAGGCCTGGCTGGCACAATGTGGGTGGGGGCACAGATGTGAGCTTGACTGTACATCTGCTATTTTAAAATAGTGAACATTTAAATATTTACAGGGACATAATACAGTCATTGGTCATGGAAGTGGACTTCCCAAGCAATATGGAGACGTTTTAATTTTAGAAATCGCTTAATAATTGACTAGGCTATGATCAAATCAAACTGTAGTGTCTTAATTTGCTTCCTAGATAGCTGCACATCGCTGCGCCGCACCGCGCATCGCTGCGCCGCACCGCGCATCACCACACCGCGTATCGCCGCGAGCCAAATGAACGGCTCCCTACTCTGCGAACCGGATCCCATCGTTCACTTCAAAGAGCCGTCAAAAGATTCGATTCCTTCACGAACGTTGCATCTCTACCGCAAATGTGTAATCGTCCATCCTCTCTCTCTCTGTCTGTCATTCTCTCCTCAGCTGACCTCCATCTCATCGTATCGAAGTCACAGTACAACACAGAGTGGCATGGCAACGTCACCATGGAGTGGTCCGTTTCGCCCAGGAGAGACCTGACCTCCTCCAGGTCGGTTGTCCTGTGCTCACGCACCCTCCCTCCACCGGAGAGAAACCTCTGCTATCGCTATGAAGGGATAGAGCACACGTTCTATACACACGCAGACTTCGACGGGCGAGTCCAGCTGGACGCAGACGCTCTGAGCCAGGGTTGGGTGCGGCTGCAGCTATCTGACCTGAGGCTGGGCGATGCAGGTTCCTATGAATGCACCGTGGCGGTCAACAGCAGGAAGGAAGCCAAGCTCTGCAGCCTCAACGTTATCGGTCAGTGAATATACTTAGCCCCGTATTGAACCGACATCACTGTGATATCAGGGGAACCACACTAACAGAATCTCTTTTATGCCCATATACAGTAGGCTATGGAGACCCCTGATGTCATCAATATTAAGCCCATATCTAACAGGACTTCATTTGGGAATGCCCATACCACACTAAAGAATCCATATATGGGCATAAATAAATAAATAAATAAAATAGGATACAATAAATAAAGGGTCCATATATGGGCATTCCCAGATGATGCCCTGTTAGGGTACCCCTTATGCCCATATATGGAGATCCCCGATGTCATCAACTCCCAGCCCTAACTGGCCTGAGGCCCTGCTTGGTCTTAATATTAACTTACATTTACGCCCTACCTTCCCCAAAAACATCAATATTAATTCCATATATGTAGGCCTCTATGGATATATATTAATAAAGGATAAAATAAATAAAAAGTCCATATATGGACATACCCATATGATGCTGTTAAACCAACCAATATGCCCATATCTCCATGTACATGGATCTCCATAAATGAGTATCAGGGACCTCCATATACACATAGACACTCCATAGACACATTGCGAGCTTGGAGGTCCGCTATTTTCAAATATTTTCACTAAAGGCCCTTTTTCAGCCCCTGCCTCTCGAACATTCTCTGCATGTCCCTGCCCCAGAATCCCTTTTATGCCCAAATATGGAGAGCCCTGATGTCATCAATATTATGCTCATATCTAACATGACTTCATATGGAAATGCCCATATATGGAGCCACATCGGCCAAGATAAATGGCCAAGACAGCCCATTTCTTTGTACTACAGACATCAGACATCTCCATATATGGGCTTTCCCATTATGAAGAAGACATGGCGACCTTGTGAATATATAAGAAAAAAGTTTGTTTTATTTATGGATAATCAGAATCTGTTGGAAATATTTCACTTTGATGTGTTGTAATTAAAAGCCCATTTTAAAAGGTAAACTCACTATCAAGAAAATGAAAACATGGCACTTCATGTCAAAAAGGTTGCCTGACCCCTTGTTTATAGCAGTAGTTTTCCAAACGTTTTAGCCCAAAAGAGAAATTAGACAATTGCCCGGGACCCAAACTAGTGAAATATGATAGAAATTAATTAATGTTCCACAAGGATGAAGGATTTGAAGAGTTGACAAAGATGTATTCAAAGAGGCAAACAGTTGAACAGAGTAACAGCAGTACAGATCCTTTGAGGAGCAGGCCTCCTGGCCTCTCCTGTCAGCCCCTCCGGGCACAAGCCTCTCCTGTACCATTATCATACAGTTCTTATAGTCCATTCTGACAGAGATTGCTATTCTAAACATGTTCTTATAAGGATGTGTACTAAAGATAAAGACAACATACAAATAGTTACACAGGGTACAGATTTGCTGACAGAGTGAGAGAGCAAGCATAGACGGGGGAGAGAACTCCGCTGTTAGATTGACAGCTGCAGGTACAATCCAAATTAGTACTTTGGCTTGTGAGATTTGCTTTAGACTACATACACTACACATATTTGTTACTCTATAAATATTTCTACCACAGAAAACAGCAGATCTACAAACTCACAATGTGTCGCTTCGCACCGTGTAGTGAGCTTGTAGATCAGCTATTTTCAGTACTTCTCAAACATTTGTTTTCTAATGTATGGAATTTGTTATATTTTAGTTCACATGAATGTTTTTGTCTGTTTTTTCCCCCACATTCTTTCTCTGTCTCCTTCCCTCCTCAGTACCCTACGAGCAACCGAACGTAACCATACACACCTCCAGCGCTGATGGTCTGACTGAGCTACGGTGCGAGACGGAGGGCTTCCCTCAAGCGAACATCACCTGGACGAGTCACGCCGGCCGCCGTGACCTCGCAGCCGACGTAAGATTCACCTCTGAACCCACCCCAGAGGGTCTGTTCCACCTAACCAGCATTCTGCCCATAGTTTCTACCTCAACCAATCGCTACGTCTGCACCGTTACAGAGGTGGGCGGGGCTTCGCAGGCGGTCGCATTCGATGTTAGACCTGTCAGATATTACCGTTTCTTATGTGTGCCAGCGGCAATGTTGCTGACGGTAGGCCTACTGTTGGGCCTAATCGCACAAGCCAAGGGAAGGGAGGAATATTCTTTGAAACGTTCTGTGATTTTGCAGAACGAATCAAAAACCGCTATCGATGTTTAATTCACTAATTGATATTGATATTTTTTACGCGTTATTCTCAACACTGGTCCAGCGACAATAGTGAATGATATTTGTCTAGTTACCTTACACCGTCTAAGGTCTAACTCTACCTCACCTGGGACCAGTGTTTCCCACAACCCTTGTCTCATCTTCTTTCTTTCAAAAGATATGTACCGTTGTTCCCTATTGAGCTTGGCACATTTCCTGGAGCAAGCTGCCCAGATCACACATATCTTCTTATTTTTTCACTCTCAAAAAACGCCTGCAATGTAGTGCATTTGAAACTACATTGCAGAGCACATCATGGGGTGATCACTGCTTGCCTCCTGTGAATTGTTTTATTTTTGTTCATTTTCTGTTTATTTCGTCGCTGAGTGAGGTCAGCAGACAAAGTGATGTGAGTGAGATGAAAAACCAGTGTGAAATGTGCCAATCTCAGCAGGAAACAATGTTAGGCCTAAAATGAGCTTAGAAATGACTACTGTACCTCAGGCACCTCCTAATTTCAGGAGGCATTTTAAGATGACGTCTCAACTGAAAAACACCTGTAGACGTTGCCATATAATATGTGGTTACCTCGACCTGTCTAAGGTCCAACTCTACCTCTCCTGTGCATTTTACTGTGCAGTTTACTGTGCATAAAATGTGTTATGTATGATAACATGTCGTGTCAAGTTATATCTATTTGTTTGATGTAACCCTTATGTTAGAGCTGAAGCAGTAGATAGTAGATTGGATATTTTGTGAATTTCTCTTCCATCACAGTCACCTGTATTCTGAATCTTTGCGTGTACGTTACATCAAGACTTAAAGTGAGAAGACTTCTCATTTACGTTAGACCAGTCGCTTCTGTTCTGGTGCCTGTGGAATGTTGATTGTAGAATAGTGAACATTTTAGTATTAAGTCTCATGTCACTCTAGTGTCTTAAGTCTTGAGTCAATCTTCTCGTCTTTAATGGCAAGCGTGAAGTCAAGTATCTCTGTGTGTGTGTGTGTGTGTGTGTGTGTGTGTGTGTGTGTGTGTGTGTGTGTGTGTGCGTGCGTGCGTGCGTGCGTGCGTGCGTGCGTGCGTGCATGTGCTGTGAGTGTGCATTTTTGTCAGGAACACTTATGTCAACGTAGATTTAAACATGTATTGCAATAAATGGAATACACTTAGACTTGGCGTTATAGGGCTCTGCGTTAGGAGATGTTCCCTGAATTTTGAACACGCTTGCTTGCTAAGCAAAATCAGGGTTAGGGTTAGGGCAAAACCCCCCATATAGGGATACAATAGTAGAACAATAGTGATACATTGACTAGCCCCATATAGAACCTCACCCGTCGCTGCATACTGTTGTGCTCCAAGATGAGGTCCTATAAAGGTATCCCAGGGCTGGGGTAGAACACCACCACGTCTAGGTAGAAAACACTTTTCCCAAAATTGTATCCAAAAGGTAAAGGTAGTTCCACACTCCCAGACTATGGTTTCCTATCCCAGGGTACATAAAACATGCACCAGGGCATGAAACAACCGCTTAAATCCTTAGTTTTGTAATGTTTTCCCATTCAACCGGAACTCCCCCGGCAGCAGATGCCAGTACTGTAGTCTCGCATAGCCAGGGAGCATTTGCAAATCACGTTAGGCAACATTCTGGCCACGCAAGACTACGCCGGGGCTTTTCCGGAGAAAACATTACAAAACTAAGGATTTAAGCGGTTGTTTCATGCTCTGGTGCATGTTTTATGTACCCTGGGATAGGATACCATAGTCTGGGAGCGTGGAACTACCTTTACCTTTTGGATACAATTTCGCAAAAAGTGTTTTCTAACTAGACGTGGGGTGTTCTACCCCAGCCCTGGCATAGCTTTATAGGACCTCATCTCGGAGCACAACAGTATGCAGCGATGGGTGAGGTTCTATATGGGGCTATACAGTACATTGACATATTAGCTTGAATCAGCAGACATAAATTGCAAGTATTTGAGCCTTTCCCAGATCAAAAGGTGGAGGCTGTGGAGGAGGTAGCTAAGTAGCAGATCCCAAGCTTCGGATCAAAGACAGAGCTATAGTGAATGTAAGCCTTATTTAAAGGAGCCTGCCTTACTGAGTGAGAGCTCTGATTGGATTAGACAGGGTGATGTAATGATTAGCAGATCTGTGAATGAAGAGTAGGAAACGATATGACCGACTGCTGATTATAGCTGAAGCATGTGAGACTCATGTGTCCTGCATAAACGAATGCTATGCTTCATCTATCATCCAGAGTGTCCCTCAACCCAAGTTTCTTTTTTTTTCTTTTTTTTATGGTATTGGGTATTCTATTAACTTATAACTATGTATACCTCAGTTCTTTTTACCTCACAATGGCATTTAAAACAAAAATATATTTGTTACTCTCTGGGTGGTTTGCACCAAGACGGATAAAGCCTTAACCTGGTTTAAATGAAGGTTTATCTTTTAATCCAGTTGCACCAAACTTTAAACCTAGTTTTCAGTAATCAGGTAAGGTTTCGTTTTAAACCATCCTTTTAATCTTGGTTTTAATTTTCACTGTAAACCTGGATTAATCTTAATCCTGTTGCACCACTACGTTAAACTTCGATTTAAACATCAGTAAGGGATTAATTTTAAACCTGCAGTAGAGGTGGTTTAAATGTGAACATGCCACTGACATGAATGGGGTCCCCCTAGACAGGGTTAGACAACCTGTTGTAAACAAATACCAGGCTTTCCCCCGAAAAAGACACAGGCCTAACATAGGCCTGCCCACATTCTCTCAAAAGTGAATAAAAAAAGTAATGCTTATGATATTAGGCTCAAGAGAGTAGGTTATTTCTGTTTATTTACACAGACAAATCCAAGATGGCGAACACACAACAAAGTTTAATCCATGAATTAATCACAGGTTAAGGATTTAATCACAGCCAGGTTAAAGGATGTAATCACCGATTTGTTAAGCAATGCTTAAAATTAAGTGGTGCAACACAACTCGAATTAAAATTAATCCTAGATCAAAATCCATGATTAATCCTAAACTAAGCTTTATTTAATCCGTTAATCCGTCTTGGTGCAAACCGCCAGATTACCTCAGCCTAATCTAAGGTTAACTCTGCAGCATGTGAAGAGTTATCCGCCTTGAGAGACTAGTTATGAATAGTGATTGATTTTCTTCAGTGTGTGTGTGTGTGTGTGTGTGTTTAAGTAGGTCTATAATATAAGCTTCAAAATTACTACTGTATCTCAGGCACATCTTAATTTAAGGATGTGTTTTGAGACTACCTCACAATGTACAAATGCGTGCAGACTTCTTCTTGTTTTTGTTTAAATGTGTGTGACCTTGCATTGTAGGCCGTAATGAGAAGCATGTTAAGTTTACTGTGCATAAAATGTGTTGTACAAATAGATTTGACTTGACATGATATTATACATGATAATGAATGCATGTATGAATGAATGGACCATTGTAAAGCGCTTTGAGTTCGCGACTTGCTTAGAAAAGCGCTATAAAAATGCCATCCATTACAATAATGACACCCTGATGTCGTAGCTGAAGCAGGAGCTACAGTATGTTGGTTGACCTGGAAAAAGAAAAGAATATATAGCCTTAAACTACTTTCAACCTTTCCTGTAGGGGCGGCAGTGGCTCAGGGGTAGAGAAACCATCATTAGAACACAGAGGGTTACTGAAGGTTTCCCAGTTCGATCCCGAGCTCCCCCAGAGTTAGTGTCGAAGAGTCCTAGAGCAAGACTCTGAACCCCTAGTTGCTCCCGATGAGCAGGTTGGTGCCTTGAATAGTTTCCTCTGCCATCGGTGTGTGAATGAGTGAATGTAATTCACTATCTCTCTAAAGCGCCTTGGATAAAGGCGCTATATAAATGCACCATTTACTGTAGCCTGCATGCTACTGTTCCTTCTTCCCCTCTTATGTTCTTATATCCCCCATATGTATGTCGTCGCTTGCAACATATGGCTATTTATTTAACTTTTTGTGGGGTTTTTTAATCAGGAATTAACGCCTGACTTGATCACACTGCAGCAGGGGTCTTCAACAGGTGGTCCGGGACCACTTGGGGGTCCTCAGAGTTACTACAGGGGGTCCTCCAAATCTTTGTGTGATATGTTTTTACTCCTTTTCTATATTAACTTCTTGAACCCTACCGTCCATATTTTGAGAGCAGATCTACAAGCTCACAACGCCTCGCGCCTTGCGCTGCGAGGCGTTGTGAGCTTGTAGATCGGCTATTTTCAAAGAGGTTTGGTGTAGAGGGGAAAAAGAGCAGACAAAGTATGGAGTGAAAGGTCAAGTTCATTAAAGGACCTCTGGGACCATGATGCATTTTGCATCATATGATGCTTTGCAGCATGCTGAAATACTAAAATATCTAAAAACATAACTCAGGATTGTGTTGATCGTGTCCCAAACAACAATAAAATAAGATCTGGTTGTCCCAGAGGTGAAATGGTCCTTTAAGTGTTGACAGTTCAAGTGGTTAAATGTCTGAAAACACAAATTGACATGAATTCAAAATACACTGATGATTGTGCTGTCAAACAATGAAACTATATGGAATCCACGAAAAGGTGGGGGTCCCTGCTTCATCTCTCTCTCAGCTAAGGTCCTTGGCCTGAAAACGTTGAAGACCCCTGCACTACAGCGTCACAAGACTCATGGCTATTGGCTATGCGTCTGGGTCCTCATCTGTAAAAGCCTCAATCTGTCCTGACAGTGTGAGCTTTTACACGGTAGAATAAGTTGCTTCAGTATACTATTTTGCTTACATTTTGATTTCTCGTTGCTCCTTTTGATCCTCAGTACTTTTAGTTGCTAATTTCCAACCCCCTATTTTACCTACTAAATTGTCTTGTTTGATTCATTCATTATTATTGTTGTCTTTACTTTCACCATGCCGGTAGCCTGGGTGCCAGCCTGTTCGCTCCGTTCCGCGATTTGTTTTGTAAGGGATGCGGAGAGACGCAGGATCGCGGAATGCAGGCTGGCTACCATGCCGGCGTGTTTGGTATTTTGTTGTGGTTGCCTGTTTGTTTTTGTAATTATTTAGTTCAAAGGTAAGAAGGTTTAGTAAATTGTATTTGTTTTTGTTAGGGGTTTAGTTTAGGGATATTTTCTTTATTAGGTTAGTACTTTTTGGCTCTGTAAGCCGGCTGAAGTCTTTTTGTTTCTGCTTAAAAAAAAGAATAAAATATGTTTTTGAAAAGCTGTTGTCCTCCATTGTTATCATTCACCCCTACCCTAAAGGGGTCGTAACAAAGATATGTTACTTACAACCTAGTAAAAGTTCTAGGCCTACTTGAGTAAATGTACACAATTACTTTACCACAACTGGATTTAATGATTAAATCATGCTTCGTCGTATGATGGTGTGATGCATTGTCAAACAAAACATTGAGTTCAGGCCTTGTTCAACAGTCTCATGGATGTAGCCAGGTGGGAAATGCATTGTGAGCTTGTAGATCTTCTATTTTACACCTTGTGTTCACCTGTTATGCCGTGTTCCAGAACAGGGAAGCTAGGGTTCATGTGGTTAACCCAGATATGTCAACTAGCTAAAGGGAAAGACCAGGGGCTAATGTAAGCACAGTACTCAAGTATACTGTATAGAGAGCACTTTTAAGCTTTTAAGGCAAACATTGTACTTCTATAATATAATCGGGTTAATTTATAGCATGATGTCTTTCTTACCTAATTGGGAGAAAGTTCTGACACTCTCACACAGTGAGACACACACAACAGCCTGCCTGCAGGCAGCCATGCGTCGCACAGGCTGACGCACTGTAGCTATATGTCCAGCGAAAAAGAACCGACAGTTGTAAAGTACTGTTATTTTATTCATATTAAGCAGCTGTCAAAACCTGTCTGTTTACTGTTATGAGCTGAATATATCCTTCGCGCTTAATGAGAACCCAGTCTCTGCATCTGAGACCAGTGGTTGGTCACTTTTAGACGCCCACTGCCAGAATGACAGTTCGAGGACGAATGAGAACAGATTTATTTGCATCGCGGGTCGCAGATCCGGTTCTAGACCGGATCCAGACGAATATGGCAGGCATTTGCGGGAGCAGCCGGGATTTCCGGGAGTTTCAGTGCCACTCGCGGGTGTGCGGGAGGAGATGCTGATTTCCGGGAGACTCCCGCAACATCCGGGAGACTTGGGATGTCTGCATTTTGTATATAGGTCACCGGGAAGACACCAAATGGACACCGACATGGAGGATCATTTCTGGACACTCATGTGTTCATTCACTGTTACTACTGTTCGGTTAATGAGCCGACTGGACCTTTTCTGCTATGTGTCATTAGTATGAAGTCACACAAGATTACTACAGTACTAACAAACAACATGTTTAAGGCAGTAGCGCCGAGAGAGATCAGTGTTCCTGAAATGTAGAACCTCTGAATAGCTACAATGAAAATATCTGTAGTCTGGTTACTCTGGTAAGTTGTCAAAAGGGACAGAGTAAACTTGCTTGCATGTGCAAGCCATTCAGCCTCCACTGTATATGACATCTTCATTCAAACCTACTATGCACACTTATAGTGATGCAGCATTCACAACTTAACTTCACATTTAACAAGCATATGGGTTATATAAAGGTGTTTATATGCAGGCCATGGCTATTCAAAAAATAGCTTATCTAGACATGGCAACACATGATAAGGCCTCATACCATAATTCAACAGAACCTAGTAAAATAATAATAATAGAAATATATACTAGCAGTGATTTGTGGACTGTAAAAGAAGGCTAGCGAATGGAATACAACTACGCTAAGGACAACAATTGAGTGACCTCTAGACCTACTGCACATATGTATAAACAGAGCTGCTACCTTTAAACACATTTTAAATATGCTATTCAAATCATTTTGAAAAAAAAGAAAAAAGAATGTGGCTATTTGTACCAAACGTGCCCGCAAAAGATTGCTGCTGTTTGTTTCAAAAATATTTATATAACATGTATATAACGACACAATGTGACATAGCTCTGTTTACACAATGCTGCACCCCCTCCAATGATAATGTATATACAGTATATTACTACTTTTCAACAGTTTTTCTTATATTGTGACACTTGCTTTGGCAATATGTTTTCTGTTTTCTCATGCCAATAAAGCTCCTCTGAGTTGAATTGGATTAGGGTTCCTGGAACAGGGAACCACTGAATACAATGAAAATATTGATCATCTTTGAAGTTGGAAAGAAAAGAGAGAGAAAAAAAAAAGCATACAAACAATCCCCCCAAGGTTGTGTACACTTTTGTGCGTGGAGATGTGACCAGCTTCCCACCTGCAGCCTCAGCTACAGCTGAGTTGCCATTCACATCTTCACACCTTTAGAACTGCGTAAACAGTTATATATGGGTCTCTATCTGGACAGTAGTATAGGTCATGGTGTGGACTTGGAAAACAACATGTGAAAAGGATGTAGCGTAATCCAGGCTGCTTTTCCACATTATTATAAATTTGTAAAGTGAGAAAGTGAGAAAACAGCATGTGATAAAAAACAAAAGAAAGAAAATAACTACTAACTAATGCACAAATGCATGCTGGGTAACCCGGGGGAGGCAGCAGTCTTTTGAGTCAGAATCCACGTGCTGAAAATATCAGATCTACAAGCTCACAACGTGTCGCATCAAGATTTGCTGTTTTCGAAGGATTGACGGATACTTTACAAAGCCCTTCCCTCTTCCTTCCAGGCACCCCGCTCCCATGTAGAAGAGTTTACTTTCTCTTTCATTGATACAGGTTTTGCAGTAGCCTCAGAAGTGAAAGTAGTAGACTTTAAAGCTAGACGTAGATTGAAATCAAGAAAGGGCTGTATGTCACCTATCATTCTGAACATCAACAAAGTGAATTTCTCTGACTCAAGAGACTATATTTGTGTGGGACATATTAAACCATTATTCGTTATTCGTACAAAGTAACTCAAAACATGATGTAGCCTACATAAAAATAAACCTATTTCAGGTAATATTGTGATATAACGAATGTAACTATTAATGTAAAATGATTTAAAAGACAGAGCTCATAATGAAGTTGGTTATAAAGTGGATGAAGAGTAATTATAGGGCATAAGTCAACAGTAAAATGCAGTTAAGGCATAATATTAAAGAGATCACTTTTTGGACTATTCGGACCAAACAGACAAGTCTTCGTTCATAATTCAATACAACCTAAAAAGAGAAAGAAGAAAGAAAGAAAGAAAGAAAGAAAGAAAGAAAGATATTTCAAACCTAATTGAGACCTGGAACATCAAATGATTACAGTTCACCAGAATGACAATATAAAATAAAGGCAGTGAACCACTGAAAACAATGGTAGTTTGGAAAACTGTCAAAAGACGAAGAACAATCATATACTATCATCCATGCCATCCAATCCAGTTGCTGCTGCTGCTACAGCTGCTGCTGAATGATTTGCACTTCCTACAGTACACGCTTATTCTTCGTACTTTTTTGTTGTGATTTTGGTCGTGGAGTCGTGTCTAGTTCCCCAGCCCTGCGGCTGAGTTGCCATACACATCTTCACAACCGTAAGCCTACGTAAACACTTATTTATGGGTCTCTATCTGGACAGTGCTGTAGGTCATGGTGTGGACTTGGAAAACAAAAATGTGAAAGGGATTTAGTGTAATTCTAGGCTGATTTTCCACATTATTGTATTGTTACTTGCGAGAAAACAGCATTTGATAATAGAAAAGGAAGAAAATACAAAAAGTAAGTAATGCACAAATGCATGTTGGGTAACCGGGAAGGCGTTGTGTGAGTGAGGATTGGTGGATGAGAGTACAGCACTTCCCCTTCCTGCCTGGCTCCCCACCCACCTCTTACTTTGTGGCACAGTTAAGGTTTTGCCACTGTTGGATGAAGCAGCAATAATGTGAAAACGTCCTGCATTCAAAATGTCAAAGTACAAATTAGCATTGTGCAGAATCATGTAATGTTATTGGACTATAATAACTATGATGCTGTGAAAGGGCAGAAAAGCTCCTTTAGCAACAGACTGTTACATCCAAGTTGCAAAAAACGAACGCTATATAGGAGATCTTTTCTGCCCACAGCAATAAGACTGTACAACTCCTCATCTGGTTGGCTTGACCAGGCCAGTTAGGAGGGGGGATGTGGGATACAAGTTTTTTCAGATCTCTATTAGTAATGTTTTGGTTTGGTTTGTTAGTTATTTATTTAACATTTTAACTTGCTTAGATGCATTTCTTTTAGATATTTATTATCATCATGTGTTTTCATTGATGGTTTTATGAGCTGCTGTAACACTTGAATTTCCCCTCAGGGATCAATAAAGTACCTACCTACCTACCTACCTACCTACCTAATGTGTATATTATCATGTTGCAGCTGTTAGAACAATTTTTTCTAAAGCTAATTTTAATGACTGTCCAATGTGCAATCTGTATGGTAGAGTATGCTACTACAATTACATGATATAACGTACACAATTGGGGTGGTTGTCGATTCGTTTTTGTGAAACTTTGCACACCCATTCCCATTGGTCGAGGAACAAATGCCACCCTTTTCACATCGGCCTGTTATAGAGCCACCATCAGGTCGACTTTTGTAAAACATATTTTTGGAACAAAATGCCTCTGATCATGAATGCAGCATCCGATTGCCATTAAAGGCAGAAGAAGACATGGCACCCTTTTCACATTGGTCTATCATAGCGCCACCAGGAGGCCACAATAGGATAACTGACCTGGCGGAGACCTAGCTGTGCTTGGAAGAGCACTGCTTCCTGTTAATAAATTCACTTATTTTTTACAAGAACTGATGTCATCCATCAGTTATGTTATGATTCTTGCCCTAGACAAAGAGGGTTGTAACAATTTCTGTTTAAAGGCCCGCTGACACGCCCCGAAATTATAATAGTATGATACAGTAGGTCACGTGGTCTCACTGAAAACGGTCTGAAATAGTCTGATGTCACAGAGTAATCTGCCCCTCGCCCCCCAACAACAGCTGACCAGTACAGTAAGTAGTCTATACAGTCAATTAATTTGATTGACTTATAATTCATATAATTATAATTAAGATGACTTTTTAAAGTGACAGTATCCCTTTAGGTGACAGTGCCCCTTTAAAGACACATTTAAAGATTGTTTTCTTTTTTTAAATAAAGTTATATTATTATTAAACTCTTGACAAATGATTTAGGGGCCCACACAATATCCTCATGCATGGCCCACTGGGGAATCACTGTTTAAAAGACCACAGAACATAAATACATCAGTATTATATCAGTAAAACAACGGTTAGGTAGATAACCCCGGATATTTAACACCGGCGAGAAGACTCGGTTAAGGTTAACAGTCAGAGACAGATGCATTGACCCCCATTCACTCCCATATTAAGAGAATAACCCGGAAGAGGCGTTAGGTCTCTGATGGAAGATGCATTATGTCGTTACGGGGTCACAGGCTCGAGGGTTCAACACAGGTTCATTCAGCACTGCTGTACTCTCACCCGGTAGAGACACTCACTAACCAATGGGACAGACCTAAACACAGGAAGAACGTCACTTTGTTTACACTCACATTAGCTGCTCAAGTGTGAAGGTTCAAAGGTAAGGGAGTAATGCTACTATAGGCAGCAGTGTTACGTTGCCATAGTCGTGAGCAGGGGCGTCACAAGGGGTAGGAAAGTGGGACTGGGTTACCAGGGCCCAAGGTGGAGGGGCCCTAGTAACTATAGCTATTGAAAAATAGCAGATAAGCTTACAGCTTGTAGATCTGCTATTTTTGAAAAGTCGTGAAAATGTGTGCAAATCTTTGAATATGTATTTTTTAAGTGAACATTTGTAACTCAAATTTTGATTCCGGGGGGGGGGGAACTAAATATTTTGAGATGGGGGGTCCGTGGCCAAATTCATATCATTTTGGGGGTCCTTCACATGAAAAAGTTTGAGCATCACTGACATGGGTTTATTGCACACATTTTCAACATTTTTCAAAAATAGCAGATCTACAAGCTCGCAGCGCGGCACTCGGTGCCGCGCTGTGAGCTTGTATATCTGCTATTTTTCAATAGTTAACATTCATGGGGGGCCCGCAGTGAATCCTTGTACCCAGGGCCCAGAATTTGGTGTGACGCCCCTGGTCGTGAGATACAGTATGTGAACCCGCCCTTGACAACCAACATGACCAGGGGGCGGGTGGAGTGTTAACAGGAATGTGATACAACTGAGCTCTGTGAACAGAAACGAAACCTATACTGCATAGCTTTCCACTCCCAGTGGGTGGCTGTGATTTATAGACACAGAACTGAGTGAAGATAAACCAGTGCAGCTTGTTTTGAAAGACGACAGACAAGGAGCAGCCTGCACACAGACGGACAGAGAAGCAGACAGATAGATACAGAGATAAGAGTTCAGTTTACAGAAGAGCTCAGCTGGACAGCACTAGGACCATGAGTCCGAACAGACCAGCTGTCTTCTATATTCTCAATATGATTCTGATGGTGGAGTCTTTGCCTACATCTGGTAGGTATATGATGCGCGCGCACACACACACACACACACACACACACACACACTCACTCACTCACTCACTCACTCACTCACTCACTCACTCACTCACTCACTCACTCACTCACTCACTCACTCACTCACTCACTCACTCACTCACACACACACACACACACACACACACACACACACACACACACACACACACACACACACACACACACACACACACACACACACACACACACACACACACACACACACACACACACACAGCGTGAGTCACCCTCTGACCCTCCTATTGTAAATAACTTGTATTTCGCCCGTTTTGTTTTTTTTAATCTTTAGTTTACAAGTGCTTTTCTGAAAAAAATATTTACTGTTCTATCCGTCTGTCATTCAGTGTTATATGAGTTAAAGAGAAGGATCTCAATGCCTTAGCTGAGTTTCCTTTTAGTTGACATTGTATCAGTGAACTGGAAAAGGTCAAGGCTGGAAATGTTAAACCTTATTGTCTCCACCAGCCGAAGGCTGAGGGAGAGTATGTTTTCCCCTCCGTCCGTCCGTCCGTGCGTGCGTCCGTCCGTGCGTGCGTCCGTGCGTGCGTCCGTCCGTGCGTCCTCGCAGTTTGTGAGCAGCTAATCTCCGGCGCCGTTGGCCCGGTCGCTGCCAAAATTAGCACACACACTCCCTGGATGCCAATTCAGAACCTCTGCCCCACATTTTTCAAATCAGCCTCATGGTGGCGCTATAACAGGCCGATTTGTGTGGCCTGGTTGTTACCAGCTAATCTCCGGCGCCGTTGGCCCGATCGCTGCCAAACTGAGCACACACACTCCCTGGATGCCAAATCAGAACCTCTGCCCCACATTTTTCAAATCAGCCTCATGGTGGCGCTATAACAGGCCGATTTGTGTGGCCTGGTGGAGACCTGTGCTCGGAAGAGCACTGCTTCTAGTTCAATCCTTTTCTTGTCTATCCAGGTACAAACTTGCGGGGCCAGATGTTTACTCTGTCACGGAATGGAGGCGGAGTCTCCCTCTACCCTCCTCCAGGACCCACATCATCTCCAACCAAAACACGTCCCCTAACCACAGCACCACCCGAAACCACAACACCACCTGAAACCACAACACTAGTACCAACCACAGCACCACCCGAAACCACAACACCAGTACCAACCACAGCGTCTCCTAGAGGAGGTGAGTTTGGTCAGATGTGTTCCGTTCTTCTTGTGAATTAGAACAGCCGTTTAATTTCCTGCTATTTCAGCTTCAGTCATTAAAGCTGAAGCTCTTACTAAAGCTGAAGCAAGCTCTTACTGATCTACTGATCTAATGCAATCTAATGGACCAGTATATCACACTAATACAGTATCATCTAACAAACCAGTAGATCACACTAATGTAATCTAATGGACCAAACATATTGGGCTGCATTGTAGAACACAACATTCATCACTCACAATATTAGTTATTTTATGCTGCCAAAACAAGACTAAACTAAACTAAACTAAGTTGAGCTAAAACAAATAAAACTGAACTACACTAAACTATCCTACTGACTCTGTGACTCTTCTGTCTGTAGGTGTGTCTGTGTGCGTGCGTTACATAGATGAATACAACAACCAGATCTTCACCCTCAGTCCTTACCCTTACCCTATCTCTTCAAATATAATCCTGTCAACCTTTAATGGTGGGTACAAGCTGAGTAAGCGCAACGGCGTAGATCTACTGGCCTTCAGTTCCTTTAGGAAGCTCTGGCCAAACGTCAGTGATGGCCTCTGGACCAGCGTGTGTGTCACTGTGGACTGCAGAACGGGCGTGGTCCAGGTGTTTAGAGGAGGGGCTGTGAGCATCAGGAAGAGGCTGAGAACGCAGGTGAGGAGAGAGGAGGAGAGAAAGAGACACAATTAAGCCCTTTGCACACAGGACAGTTGCGTTTTTTTCGTTTGCTGCATGAATAAATCGCATTGGAGTTGGTGTGCAATGCTGTGCGGAATCGGCGCTGCGGATCCCAAAAGGAGTCATAAAAGGAGTGATTAGTTTTTTTACCGCATGCGACAAGACGCACGAATCGAACTGGGTTCGATCGAGAAAAAAACGCACGGCCGCAGCCACTCGTCGCACGGCTAATTCGGATCCGGTGTGCATGAGGTCGTAGAGAATCATTGTTTTCTTTAAAAAAAATGAAATTGTCCGTTTTATCCGTGCGGATAAACGTGCCTGTGTGCAAAGGGCTTTACTCGTAGTTAGTACAACATTCAAACGTTCTCTCTCATTGTCTGTGTGTGTGTGTGTGTGTGTGTGTGTGTGTGTGTGTGTGTGTGTGTGTGTGTGTGTGTGTGTGTGTGTGTGTGTGTGTGTGCGTGCGTGCGTGCGTGCGTGTGTGCGTGTGTGTGTGCGTTAGTATGAGTGGACAGGTCCTCCTGTAATTGACATCAGTAGCGATTTTGAAGGTCAGCTGACTGATGTCCAGGTGTGGAGTTCCAGTTTGTCCAACTACGATGTATTCCTCTACATGACCTATGGTCACTATGGGTATGTCCCTGTGTGTGCGCGTGTGCGTGCGTGCGTGCGTGCGTGCGTGCGCGCGCGCGTGTGTGTGTGTGCGACCGTTTATATTACCAAGTGAGGACCAGATGTCCTCACAAGTATAGTAGAATTGGAAAAAATTAGGTCCTAATAAGGATTAGGGTTAGGTTTAGGGTTAGGGTTAGGGTTGGGGTTAGGATTAGGGATAGAGGTTAGGGTAGGAGTCAGAACTTGCATAAAAATGAATGGAAGTCTATGTAATGTCCTAAGTAGGTCACAAATGTAGGCTTGTGTGTGTGTGTGTGTGTGTGTGTGTGTGTGTGTGTGTGTGTGTGTGTGTGTGTGTGTGTGTGTGTGTGTGTGTGTGTGTGTGTGTGTGTGTGTGTGTGCGTGCGCGTGTGCGTGCGTGCGTGTGTGTGTGCGTGCGTGTGTGAGCGCGTGTGCGTGTGTCTCCAGGGATTACCGTGGTTCTGTGCTCACCTGGTTCGACATCGGCTACTCTCTCAGAGGGAACTCACTACTGGAGGAGGCTTATGGGATACAGGGACCTGCAGGGACCAGCCAGGGGACAGACCAACCAATCAGAGGGCGTGCCAGAGAGTCTGCACGTCGGATTGAGAAGAGACGGAAAAAGGTTTTCAGAAAGCAAGGACGGGTAGACGCAGGTACCCTCACAAAAAACATGCTGTAAGCCTGATGGAGGGAAAGGAACTGGTTGGGTCTGAAATGAAAGTATAGATCTGAAAATAAAATCTTACGTAATGAAATGAAAATGAAATGCCCAGTACATCGTACATCGCATGAAAACATGTTATTTATACCATCACTACAACTCTGGGACTGGTGGTGGTTTAGAGAGTGTGTGTGTGTGTGTGTGTGTGTGTGTGTGTGTGTGTGTGTGTGTGTGTGTGTGTGTGTGTGTGTGTGTGTGTGTGTGTGTGTGTGTGTTGGATATAACAGAAGTTTTAATAAACCACAAGGTGTGAGGTAGACTATATCACCCCTGCAGAGAAACCCAAGTGTGAATGCAATAGAAACTGATAAAATGCAATAAAACAGTCTGTCTCTGCGCTACAGTGGACAAGGTCCATACAATACTCAATGAAATGGGTGTTGTCCATTTAGTGGACAGTCAGCGGCCTCACTCTTCCCAGGTTATGGTTAACATTAGATGTCGTGTATGGTATCAGAGAGGTACAGGGGTGTTTGAATTGACAGATTAAGTGTTCAAAATAAGGTCCTCATGTTGATACTCACACACTTAATGTTTTTGTATTGCTATGTTGTCTTTTTTTAATGAATGTGAACATAAAATAAACATAAAATAAATGGTCTTTCAGACTGCTAAAAACACAAATAGACTGTACTGCAAGTCAAAAAGATCATATAACCAGTGAATGGATGTACTGTACTGTCATTATTATAATTGCCACCAATTTCTGTAATATACATACAGCAGAGTGCATAGAAAATGTATATCATTCATCATTGGCACATATTTGCAGTAACTGTTCTGAGTTGAGCAATTGTGTACAGTATATAGTGTGCAATGTATAGCCTAGCAGCCTATATAACCAATTAACCATGCATGTAACAATTGTCATTTAAATAGCAGCAGCACATGATATATTTTCTCTAGGCATCTCTAGGCCACTTGTAGGCCATCTCTATACCATGTGATCCCTTTAATCCAGGGTTGGAATATACAGTAAACTTTTAACTAGATTTTATGTTTGTTTGGACTGGTGGGAGACAAACATAACCAAAGGGAAGATCATGTGTTCCTTACTGTTAAAACTACTGTTCAGTTAATGAGCCAACACTGCCACCTATTGGACCTTTTTTGATATGTCATTAGTATGAAGTCACACCAGATTAAGTACAAATTGTTCATTGCACAATCAAAACATTATGATACAAATCATTTTTAAAATAAATATCAAAATTAAACTTGGAGTAAATACCATACGCTATATTGGATTTCTGCATGTTGCAGTGTATTTTGTCCAGATAATGCTGTTGGGTGAAGGTAAAATATAAAGTATAATTGTGAAACAACTGAATATATAAACTATACTGTGAGAGGGTTCAAGGAACTATGAAAATTGAATAAAAAAGTAATTTCAGACCTATAATTGTGACTTGGAACATCAAATGATTACAGTTCAGTTCACCTTTAAAACAAAAGACCTACCAGTAGTAGTAGTCCGGGTTCTTGCCAAAACCCATTCGTAAAGGGCCTTTCCATCCAGGTGCTCCTTTGTTCATTCCTACTAACAACAATATTACATGTGTAAGGCAGTATAGCGCCAAGAGAGAGAGAGAATGGAATAGACACAATGAAAAATATTGGTAGTCTGTTAAATTGTCAAAAGGGACACGGAAAAACTTGCTTAGATGGAAGCCATTCAGCCTCCAAGGCTCCACTAAGACATTCATTCAAACCTACTATGAGCACTTTTTAGTGAAGTTCTTGTGGCTGTCTCCCAATCGAAACCGTATAGGCCTATAAGGCTGAGTCGCCCCAATTCACAACTTATAACAATTTATCATTTAGCATAAGGAGTTTAAGGTCTCTATTGGACAGTGCTATTAATAGGCCATGGCTATTCAAAAATAGCCAATGTACAAACTCAAAACACGTCACACACAAGCGTAATTTGTATAGGGTTGATGGGTTTAATAAACCCAAGGGCCCCCCTACTGGTGACAGTATTATAAATTCATAGGCTATTATATCGTCGTTGTCGGGTGTCCAAAACTGTTCGTTTTGCATTTTTCATTTTAAAAATGATTTAAACTAGTGAAAACAGCCGATCTACAAGCACACAACGACGCCTCGCGGTGCGAGGCGTTGTGTGCTTGTAGATCGGCTGTTTTCACTACGTTTGTGAGACGGCCTTGTACAATGAAGGAGGGCTTTGCTTTGCAAAAGAACATACAAATTTGAAACTTGGAGATACGAGGTTTACACCCGACAACGACAATATGTATTTTGTCATTTCCAATATATTAGGGGTCTCTAATCTCCTAATCTATGGGCCCCCCTCACAGCAGTACAGGGCGCTTTTGATCTGAAAACCCATGCAGAATAAGATCTAATTTCGCCCCTGACGTCACATCGAGACACACGAGTTCATACAATTTTTTTTTTAACTGGTAACCACTGAAAACATGTATAATCTGTTTAAAAATGGAGAAAATAGGCAAAATGACACAAACAATCCCTCTCAAGTTTTGTTGTGTACATTTTGTTATTTATGGAGTTGTAACTGGTTTCCCTGCTGCAGCCTCAACTACAGCTGAGTTGCCATTCACATCTTCACAACCTTAAGACTGCAGCAACAGTTATTTATGGGTCTCTATCTGGACAGTAGTATGGGTCATGGTGTGGACGTGGAAAACAACATGTGAAAAGGATGTAGTGTAATCCAGGCTGCTTTTCCACATTATTATATTGTTATATTTTTAAGTGAGAAAACGGCATGTGATAAAAAACAAAAGAAAGAAAATAACTACTACTAACTAATGCACAAATGCATGCTGGGTAACCCGGGGGAGGCAGCAGTCTTGTGAGTCAGAATCCACGTGCTGAAAATATCAGATCTACAAGCTCACAACGTGTCGCATCAAAGATGCGCTGTGACCTTGTAGATTTGCTGTTTTCGAAGGATTGACGGATACTTTACATCCTTTCCCTCTTCCTTCCAGGCACCCCGCTCCCATGAAGAAGAGTTTACTTTCTCTTTCATTGATACAGGTTTTACAGTAGCCTACTCAGAAGTGAAAGTAATAGACTTTAAACTAGACATAGATTGAAATCATGTATGAAGGGCTGTATGTCACCTATCATTCTGAACATCAACAAAGTGAATTTCTCTGACTCAAGAGACTATATTTGTGTGGGACATATTAAACCATTATTCGTTATTCGTACAAAGTAACTCAAAACATGATGTAGCCTACATAATATTTCAGGTAATATTGTGATATAACGAATGTATATGTAAAATGTAAAATGATTTAAAAGACAGAGCTCGTAATGAAGTTGGTTATAAAGTGGATGAAGAGCAATTATAGGGCATAAGTCAACAGTAAAATGCAGTTAAGGCATAATATTAAAGAGATCACTTTTTGGACTATTCGGACCAAACAGACAAGGCTTCCTTCATTCCCTAATTCAATAAAACCTAAAACTTCAGGTTTTATTGACACGGCGTGCAATTTTGGATTTGAACACAATTTTAAATGTGTTCAAATCAGCCTAATGGTGGCGCTATAACAGGCCGATTCGTTTCTGTGAAACATTGCACGCACATTCCCATTTGTCGAGGAACAAATGCCACCCTTTTCACATTGGCCTGTTAAAAGCGCCACCATCAGGTCGACTTTTATGAAACATATTTTTGGAACAAAATGCCTCAAATCACGAATGCAGCATCCGATTGCCATTAAAGGCAGAAGAAGAGATGACACCCTTTTCACATTGGCCTATTATAGCGCCACCAGGAGGCCACAATAGCAAACCTGACCTGGCGAAGATCTGTACTTGGAAGAGTACTGCTTCTAGTCTGTATTCTTTTTTTTCTTTTTTTTTCTTTTTTATGTTAATAAATTCACTTGTTTTTACAAGAGCTGATCCATCAATTATGTTATGATTCTTTCCCTAGACAAAGAGGGTTGCAACATAATAATTACACAATTTATTCAGGGTTTTTCTTATATTATTGTTAAACCATTTAGGAGCCCAATTGCAATATCCTCATGGCCCACTGGGGAATCACTGTTTAAAGACCACAGAACATAAATACACCAGTATTAAATCAGTAAAACAACTATAGGTTAGGTAGATAACCCCGGTTGTTCAACACCGGCGAGAAGACTCGGTTAAGGTTAACTCCCTATAGGGGTACATTCAGACAGTCAGAGACAGATATATTGACCCCCGCCTTGCGAGCCAGATATCTGAACGTACTATAGGCAAGTCTCCTTGTGAGGTGAGAGGGTGCAGCCACATACGACTGATGCATTGACCCCCATCCATGTTAAAAGAATAACCCGGAAGATGCGTTAGCTCTGTGATCGAAGAGGCTTGAAGCCTCTGTGGGGTCACAAGCTCAAGGGTTCAATACAGGTTCATGCACTGCTATACTCTCACCCGGTAGAGACACTCACTAACCAATGGGCCAGACCTAAACACAGGAAGAACGTCACTTTGTTCACACTCACGTTAGTTGCTCAAGTGTGAAAGTCCAAAGGTAAGGGGTAATGCTACTATAGGCAGCGGCGTTATGTCGCCATAGTCGTGAGATATGTGGACCCGCCCTCAACAACCAACATGATAAGGGGGCGAGTGGAGTGTTACAAGTGATACAACGGCTGTGAACAGAAACGAAACGAAACCTAATGCATAGCTTTCCACTGTCAGTGGGTGGCTGTGATATCTAGACAGAACTGAGTGAAGATAAACAAGTGCAGCTTGTTTTGAAGGACGACAGACAAGGATCAGCCTGCACACAGACGGACAGAGAAGCAGAAAGATAAATACAGATAGATACAGATAAGAGTTTACGGAAGAGCTCTGCTGAACAGCACTAAGCACCATGAGGCCGAACAGACCAGCTGTCTTCTACATTCTCAATATGATTCTGATGGTGGAGTCTTTGCCTACATCTGGTAGGTATATGCGTACAGGGGAAAAGAGTGTAACAGTTTTCATGCATCAAGGTTAGATGCAGGCAGAACAGGGATATATACAATGATTCCATTTGATCCTTCTCCTATCACAGCAGCTCATGAATCTTGCTGCTGTGTTTGCACATTGTTTTACTTCACCCAGCAGGTACACACACAGCGTGAGTCACCCTCTGACCCTCCTATATTGTAAATAACTTTTATTTTGCTTTATTTATTTTTTTATCTTTTGTTTACAAGTGCTTTTCTGATAAATATCTAATCTGCATAGGGCTGTGTTCTATCCATCTGTCATTCAATGTTATGAGTTAAAGAGAAGGTTCTCAATGGAAATAAGCCCCGCCTTACCTGAGTTTTCTCTTAGTTGACGTTGTATCAGTGAAACTGTACCTTTTCCCATGCAAAAACTTCTAATAAATACTTCAATCACACACATCAACCAATCAATCACACACACACACACACACACACACACACACACACACACACACACACACACACACACACACACACACACACACACACACACACACACACACACACACACACAGATTGATTGAAGACTTTATTAGAAGTTTGCATAGGAAAAGGTACAGTTTCATGACGGTACAGTTCACTGGTACAAGGTCTACTAAAAGGAGATCCATGAAAAGACTAAGCTTATTTCCACTGGAAACCATTGAAGTATCTCATATAACATTGAATGACAGACAAATAGAACACAGTACTATGCAGTAGATATGTAAAGAAAAACAAAATAGAAGACAGTAAGTCTAAACAAACAGTATATACAAAGAAGGGGCAGGGGAGGGTAGGGTTGGGCTAGGTTCTTTTTTTTACCAGTTGCAAACGGCTGCTGCCTGTAAGTGGTTTTTCAGGGCAATTTTAAAGGATGCTAGTGATTCACACTCCTTTGTGGCCTTCGGTAAGGCTTTCCACATTTTGGTGGTATAGCAGAAAAAAGAGTTTGACCCTTTGTTGGTTTTGACTCTGGGTTGAAAGTGATCTGTGGCGCTGCCTCTGGTGTTGTAATTATGGACATCCTTAATGTTTATAAAGTATTTTGACAGGTACTTGGGTATCATAGTGGTGTAGTGTATCTTGTACACCAGGCCCATTGCAAGTTGCTGTACTCTGTCATCTACTCTGAGCCACCCCACTCTTAACTGGTGAGTAGCGGTGAGGTGAGTCTGATAGGGAAGTCTAAGCAGGACCCTAATTAGTTTATTTTGGGCTGTTTGGAGTTTAGTTTTCAGGGCTTGTGGGGCGTCACAATACCATACGTGGACTCCGTAGTCAAAGAGGGGCTGGATTATTGCACCAGCTATGGTCTTCAGTGTGTTGAAATTGACCATCGGGGCGATCCTCTGTAGGAAACGAGTTTGTTGGTTGATTTTATTTATTACTTTAGAAGTCATCTTTTCACTGGAAAGATTAGCTTCAAGGATACATCCTAAGTAAGAGATTTTGTTTTTTCGTGTTATGACCTTGTCACCCACTTTGATTGTGAAGTTATCGACTTTTTTGAGGTTATGATTTGATCCAAAGAGGATGGGTTTTACCCAGGTACACACACACACACACACACACACACACACACACACACACACACACACACACACACACACACACACACACACACACACACACACACACACACACACACACACACACACACACACACACACACACACACACACACACACACACACACACACACACACACACACACACACACACACACAGGAAACATTAAACCTTATTCAATCCTTTTCTTGTCTATCCAGGTACAAACTTGCGGGGCCAGATGTTTACTCTGTCACGGAATGGAGGCGGAGTCTCCCTCTACCCTCCTCCAGGACCCACATCATCTCCAAACAAAACATGTCCCCTAACCACAGCACCACCCGAAACCACAACACCAGTACCAACCACAGTGTCTCCTAGAGAAGGTGAGTTGACCCCAGTTTGGGTAGATGTGTTCTGTTCTTCTTGTGAATTAGAAGAGCCGTTTAATTTCCTGCTATTTCAACTTCAGTCATTTAGCTCAGTGGTTCTCAACCTGATGATTAACTTAATTGTGCAACATTGTTTTCTCACTCAACAGTAAACAAACCAACATAAAGTTTTAAGTGTATAGAGGGTATCTGCACATTTCTAAAGTGCCAATTTAAAGGACTTTTTAATACCTTTAAAAATGACAAATTAAACATTAGCCAAATTGTCAAATATTAGAGGCAGACATTGGGAACATAGCCGATCTTGTGAGCATGTTGATCTGCTATTTTCACAATAGAACCGTGTTATACAAAATGTGATGCCGTAACTCTTTGTGCTTGTCAGGGTGGGGGGTCTCCAGTTAAAATACGATTATTTTGGGGTCGCGGCCTGAAAAGCTTGGTCAGATGTGTTCTGTTCTTGTGAATTAGAACAGCCGTTTAATTTCCTGCTATTTCAGCTTCAGTCATTCAGCTGAAGCACTTACTGATCTACTGATCTAATGTAATCTAATGGACCACCTACTGAACAATAGACGTCTGACGTTGGTCTAAAACTGGTCTAATAGAGGTAGACGTATATTAGACTTTTATTAGACGAGCCTTTAGAAGACTTATAATAGACCTCTAATAGACCGAAAAATGTTTAGGGGGCAGTATATCACACTAATGTAATCTATCAACCAGTAAGATCACACTAATACAGTATAATCTAACAAACCAGTAGATCACACCAATGTAATCTAATGGACCAAACATAATGGGCTTCATTGTAGAACACAACATTCATCACTCTGGATGTTGGGTGTTTGTCTGGCCCTGTTACAGATGTTGTCCAAAAATCATGCAGATCGGTACACAGTATCTCTAGCCATTAAACGAAACGGGTATTTCTTACATTGATGCTCCTACATATTATCATGCAAGCACCAGTTAAAGTTACTTTCCATCCCTCATATACTGTGTGCACAGTGCACATCCCATAACCCACACACTGCACATCATTTCAGAGCTCATATCTTTGAACGGGTAAGAGCTAGTTAGTTATTATTCATTGTTATGCTGTCAAAACAAGACTAGACTAAACTAAACTAAGTTAAGCTGAACCAAATAAAACTAAACTACACTAAACTATCCTTCTGACTCTGTGACTCTTCTGATGTGTGTAGGTGTGTCCGTGTGCGTGCGGTACATGATTGAGGACTACAGCCAGTCGAGCCAGAAGATCTTCTCCCTCAGTCCTGATAGCTCCTTTCCTATAGTCCTGTATCACATGTCAGTCTCTAGGTGCCAGCTGACTGTCAGAAACTACAGGACAGAACTGGCCTTCAGTTCCATTAGGGAGTGTACGTTTATTATCCACTAGGGGGGGCTGGTTGACAGATTGTAACTTTAAAAAAAAATTCCTTGCCCCCCCCCCCCCAACCTTCAGATTTTTTTGGGTGATCCCCCCTGCGTGACTTGAAGAAGATGCATGGCCCCCCCTCCCCAATAAACTATATATATACATACACACACACACACACACACACACACACACACACACACACACACACACACACACACACACACACACACACACACACACACACACACACACACACACACACACACACACACACACACACACACACACACACACACACACACACAGCGCATGAAGCGTCTCCATTTGGACATGATTTGGAACAGAGCGAGAGAGAGATGGATTACGTTTTGTTCTTCTGGTTTAAGTTCATCATGGCTCGGTCAATTATGAAGCGATTAAAACAAATAAAACGTCACCTCTTCCTTGGAAAGCCTCACTTCCATGGACTGTATTGTGTCCCTATTACATCTAAAGATGTATAACGTTGGCTGATCTACCAGTGCGCCATGCAGTGCGCTCCCAAAATGGACATTTCCCGACATTGATTTGCTATATAAAACCATATTTGATAGATATAACTATCATCTACAATTACTTATTGTAGAGAACGTTATAGGCTATATAGGGTATTTTAGCCCAGTGCGCAATGACACCCTGGCAATGCCGATACGAAATTAATATGGCATTCATATTATTCAAGTTATTATACAGCCTACCAAAAGCTGTATGGTTTAAAGTAGGCCTAATTAATATACGTATAGGATATACTGCAGCACTCGTGTGTAAAGCCCTGTGTTGGTTCTTCCGTTCGCTTCACAATCACTTTTGTAGAATGCAACACAAACTCGAAGCACTGCGCTGTCAGCGCAGAGTCGCCGACTGCGCCCAATGAATGCGTTTCTTGTGGGAAGATTTACAGAAGCGGAATATACCAAGTTAATCAGGGGGAACTTGATAAATATAGGGGAGTAAACACGTATGAAAAATAACAAAAGAAAACATTTTTTTAATACAAAATTCAACAAATTAAAATTGCATGGACCCCCCTCCAGCCAAAATAAAAAAGTCATGGTCCCCCCTGACAATCAAATTATTATTTGAGAACCCCCCCTCGCTATGGACTATACCCACCTTAAGTATTAGACGAACACTCCCTTAGGAAGCTCTGGCCAAACGTCAGTGATGGCCTCTGGACCAGCGTGTGTGTCACTGTGGACTGCAGAAAGGGCGTGGCCCAGGTGTTTAGAGGAGGGGCTATGAGCATCAGGAAGAGACTGCCATGGGTGAGGAGAGCAGTGCCGTCAGTTCAGAAAAAGCTAAGGTAAGGCAACATGACTGGTGTCTTGCACGCGTGCAAGACACCAGTCATGTTGCCATACCTTAGCAACAGGCATGATACATTTATTGTAAGAAGTACATTACATTTTTCCCCCATTTCTATGGTTTCTTGGTCTGGATATGGCAGCCTGGAGCAGTTGTTCAAGTGCAGCTAAACTTAGCATGTTAGTAAACGTGCCACAATTAACAATAATACATTGCACCTGTGCAGCTGACCTGCAGAACCTGGGAATATACCATTCTGTCAAGATGGGGAGAATATAATTATAATAAGTTGTTAAGTGACCATTTTGTTACATTTCGCATTTGTAGTTATTTTACTGTAATTTAACAACATAATAACCAGCACAGATAGACAAAGAGACATTCATGGATTTATATTTAAAAGTAACTTTTATTCTCCCTCTGGCAGCTGCATACCCCTGCCATACCCAATTGACGCCCCTGGAGGAGAGGACAAGAGAAAGAGACACAATTACTCGTAGTTGTAGTACAACATTCAAACTTTCAAAATTCAAAATTCAACTTACAAAATTCTCTCTCCACTTCTGTGTGTGGGGTTAGTGTAAGTGGACAGGTCCTCCTGTAATCGACATCAGAAGCTTTGAAGGTCAGCTGACTGATGTCCAGGTGTGGAGTTCCAGTTTGTCCAACCACGATGTCTTCCTCTACATGACCTATGGTTACTATGGGTATGTCCCTGTGTGTGTGCATACGTGCGTGCGTGTGCATGTGTGCGTGAGTGCATGAGTGCATGAGTGCGTGTGTGCATACAGTACATGAAGTTAGATAGCATTTTTAGGTTTTAGAAACATTCTTTACTGATTAGGTGTGTGGTCTACCTATGTTATTGTCTTTTCTAGATTGATATTCCTATATATTGTTGTATTGTTGTTGATGTACTGACATATTATATTGCTTATTATATTGATGTATACCTGCTTGTAAGTCGCTTTGGATTAAAAGCGTCTGCCAAATGCCAAAATTGTAAATTGTATGTGTGCATGTGTGTTTGTGTATATAAACACCACGTCATGAAGTGTGTGTGCGTGCGTGCGTGCGTGCGTGCGTGCGTGCGTGCGTGCGATAACCCAGACATATTTACATCTCTGACTGCTAATACACCAGATGATGTTGTTGTTGATGAAGAGTCTAGTGTCTGTATTAGAGATTGCATGCACCTTTGACCTTAGCCTGGAGGAAGCATTTATGACCAAGATCATTAAATACCAACCACTGCTAAACACCATCTCGGAGCTGGGTTATAGAGTAGTGAAGTGTGACCTAATTTACACATCCTACCTGGTTCGCGGTTTCCATCCCCCATTCTGAATTCCCATAGACCTTTTTCATATCGCGTCATATAAGAACTGTGTTCAAATTATAAACAAATTATCTCAGCGGTTTGACTCATATGGATATGAAGAATCAACTGATGGTGAGAAAACGCTGATGTTACTGTCACCGAATTAGTTACATTTTCGCTAGAAAAAGGCTTTATCAAATATGAGTGACTGACTATCATAAACCATACAGAGCCACCTCACCGACAATATCGCAAAGACCGTTTGTTTATTTTTGGACCACAATGCTTATATGAGACGACTCAATGTTATTCTCCATAAAGAATTACTTCCGTGGAACCGAAGGTGAGCGAGTCACGTCATGACTTCACTGTTCTATAGGTGCAGACTATTATATTATATTCTTTATATTTGCAGCCTAGGACGTACCCACAGGCTGGTTGTTAGAGGGCTTCAACAACTTGGTATGCCCAAAAAGGAGGCAAAAAGGCTGGCAAAGTATTGTGCCGTGTCTGCCATAACTGGCAGCCGTCACATATGGCGCAGAGTGAGACGCTGTTACTTGTACCCATAGATTACTGAGTGACATGCCCATTCTATCATGAAAATGTAATCCATGATTTTGTGAATGTGCTCTTGCTGCACCAATAGTATTTGTGTCCCTGTAAGTTTCTCTCTTATGTGGACATAAATAAATGGTTAAAATGTGTGTGTGTGTGTGTGTGTGTGTGTGTGTGTGTGTGTGTGTGTGTGTGTGTGTGTGTGTGTGTGTGTGCGCGCACACGTGCGTGTGTCTCCAGGGATTACCGTGGTTCTGTGCTCACCTGGTTCGACATCGGCTACTCTCTCAGAGGGGACTCACTACTGGAGGAGGCTTATGAGATACAGGGACCAGCAGGGAACAGCCAGGGGACAGACCAACCAATCAGGGGGCATGCCAGAGAGTCTGCACGACGGATTGAGAAGAGACGGAAAAAGGTTTTCAGAAAGCAAGGACGGGTAGATGCAGGTACCCTCACAAAAAACATGCAGTAATCCTGGTCTCTATACTGCCTCCCCCTGGCCAGCCGGGGCGCCTGATGGAGGGGAAAGGAGCTGGTTGGAATAACGTGTTCAACTGGGTAAAGAAGCGACTTGGACTCCCCATGCATAGAAGGAAGCATGAGGTCAGTCCGTTGTCTCCCCAGGTTGGCAGAGGGAGTGTAGCGCCCAGGATTATATTAGATAATTGACAACGGGTGAAAAATGGGTAACAAGATTGTTGGGTAAAAAGAATTAAGAATACAAAAAGAAAGCAAGGACAGAAAAAAAGGAAAAGGGAGGGAGATTGAGAAACAGACTGATGCAGGGAGTCTTTGTTCTATGAAATGCTACAATGTCATATAAAAATCATCCATTTACATTTAGATTTGATTAGATTAAAAACAATCATGATTACATTTAAAAGTGTTCAAAGTGTTTTATTTTCTGAAAATGAATAACAACATTCGCCTCATGTTGTTTCGCCTCACCCCCATAAACACATTTCAGATTGTATTGTTATGTTGTCTTTTTTAATGAATGTGAATATAAAATAAACTGGTGGTCTTTCAGACTGCCACACACACACACACACACACACACACACACACACACACACACACACACACACACACACACACACACACACACACACACACACACACACACACACACACACACACACACACACACACACACACACACACAACTGCAAGTCAAAAAGATAATATAACCAGTGAATGGATGTACTGTACTGTCATTATTATAATTGCCACCAATTTCTGTAATATACATAGAGCAGAGTGCATATATCATTCATCATTGGCACATATGGTGTAACGATATAGTAACTGTATCGAAATATCGTTTTTAACTTAAAAAATCGAAGTAGATCGAAATGAAAACAGCTAAAATCGAATCATATCGTTTTATTTTGTATCGTATCGAATCGGCAGTGCAAAGAATCGATTGTATCGATACGACCTATTGTGCATTGTATTTAGCATTTTTAAGAAAAAATGAAAAGGAGGGGTTTAATTACTTTTCCTTTCTATATAGCTACACTGTTCTATCGATAAATGTGTGTAATCTTTGGGTTCATGTCAAGGTGCAGGTTTGTCATTATACAATGTCCATGTATTTGGCAGATAATCACTGTGTTTACTTATTTATATCAATAATAATACATCTTTCCCTTAAAAACCTGCACTATCCACACCTTTAACACAGATTTAATTTCTTTGCTAAATAGTTACTATATCGACTTTAAATAATTAAATCGAATCGTATCGTATCGTATCACCATGAATGAACAAATATCGTCCATGTATCGTATCGTCAACCATGTATCGTGATATGTATCGAATCGCTATTAAAATGTATCGTTACACCCCTACCAATTAACCATGCACAATTGTCATTTAAATAGCAGCAGCACATGATATATTTTCTCTAGGCATCTCTAGGCCACTTATGATCATACCATGTGATCCCTTTAATCCAGGGTTGGAATATACAGTAGTTTAACTAGATTTTATGTTTGTTTGGACTGGTGGGACCGTGGGAGACAAACATAACCATGACAAAAAGATCATTAGTCCATGGGCCATACGAGTTGTCGGTATTGTCGGTGGCAAAGGTTACCATGCATTTTATAAAAGCTCTATATCTTTAGATTATATTTTGGTATGATAACCATTTGTTAGACACAGCTAAATTGGTGTTATCAGCCGCTAGATTTGTTGTCCCATACATTACAGGAAAAAAAAAGCAAAAAATGAATCTGCTTTAAGTAGCATATGAGGGGTCAAACTAGGGGGTTTTCATGATGCTGAATCCATTGCAAGCATCTGTTTTGCACAAAAAACATTCCTTGGGCTAAAAACTGTCCCACAAGACTATGGTTTAGTGATGAAAAGTGATGACTCATCACTTTTCATCACTAAACCATAGTTTTGTGGGGGCTATTTTAGCCCCAGGAATGTTCTTCGTGCAAAACAGATGCTTGCAATGGATTCAGCATCATGAAAACCCCCTAGTTAGACCCCTCTTATGCTACTTAAAGCAGATTAATTTTTAGTTTTTTTTTCCTGTAATGTAAAGTTAATGGGACACCAACTCTAGCGGCTGATAACACCAATTTAGCTGTGTCTAAGAAAGGGTTATCATACCAAAATATAATCTACAGAATAGAGCTTTTCAAAAATGCATGGTAACCTTTGCCACCTTTTTGATACCGACAACTCGTATGGCCCATGGACTACATGTGTTCCTTACTGTTACAACTGCTGTTCAGTTAATGAGCCAACACTGCCACCTATTGGACCTTTTTTATATGTCATTAGTATGAAGTCACACCAGATTAAGTGCAAATTGCTCATTGCTCAATCAAAACTTAAACTTGGAGTAAATACCATACGCTATATTGTATTTCATTATGTTGCAGTGTATTTTGTCCAGATAAGGCTGTTGGGTGAAGGTAAAATATAATGTATAAATGTGAAACAACTGAAATATAAACTATACTGTGAGAGGGTTCAAGGAACTATGAAAATTGAATAAGAAAGTAATTTCAGACCTATAATTGTGACTTGGAACATCAAATGATTACAGTTCACCTGTAAAACATACCAGACCTACCAGTAGTAGTAGTAGTCCGGGTTCTTGCCAAAACCCATTCATAAAGGGCCTTTCCATCCAGGTGCTCCTTTGTACATTCCTACTAACAACAATTACATGTTAAGTAGCGTCAAGAGAGAGAGAGAGAACAACAGAATAGACACAATGAAAATATATTGGTAGTCTGTTAAATTGTCAAAAGGGACACGGGAAAACTTGCTTGCAGATGGAAGCCATTTCAGCCTCCAAGGCTCCACTGAATGAATGACTAAGACATTCATTCAAACCTACTATGGACACTTTTTAGTGAAGTTCTTGTGCCTGTCTCCCAATCGAAACCGTATAGGCCTATAATGCGACCGAGTATTTCCCGGTGGATCTGTGCACAAGGGGCGGGGGCGTTATTGGGAAACCCCGCCCACCGAAGCTTTTGATTGGCTGAAGCGGAGCTAGGGAGCGCTCCATTGTAGTCGCTTGGACGGGGCGTTTATCGTGCGCTTGCCCAGGCCGATAACTATTGCATTCACCACGGCTTCGTAACTCGCGCGGCGCTCCGCCGGCCGCGCGGCCCTGGCCCGCTCTTCGCGGCCACTCGCGCCTGCGGCGCTCGGGGGCGAAGAGCAGGACCAAGGTCCGCTGGCCTTCGCGCTGCTTGCAGTGTCGTGGACAATCGAGCGGCTCCGCCTGGAGCAATGGTGTCATTTCCATCGACCCCGCCCCTTGTGCTCAGATCCACCGGGAAATACTCGCTCGCGCCTATAATAGGGCTGAGTCGCCCCAATTCACAACTTATAACAACTTATCATTTAACAAGCATAAGGAGTTTAAGGTCTCTATTGGACAGTGCTATAGGCCATGGCTATTCAAAAATAGCCAATGTACAAACTCAAAACACGTCACACACAAGCGTAATTTGTATAGGGTTGATGGGTTTAATAAACCCAAGGGCCCCCCTACTGGTGACAGTATTATAAATTCATAGGCTATTATATCGTCGTTGTCGGGTGAAAACCTTGTATGTCCAAAACTGTTCGTTTTGCATTTTTCATTTTAAAAATGATTTAAACTAGTGAAAACAGACGATCTACAAGCACACAACGCCTCGCGGTGAGAGGCGTTGTGTGCTTGACGATCTGCTGTTTTCACTACGTTTGTGAGACGGCCTTGTACAATGAAGCAGGGCTTTGCTTTTTGTGAAAGAACATACAAATTTGAAACTTGGAGATACGAGGTTTACACCCGACAACGACAATATGTATTTTGTCATTTCCAATATATTAGGGGTCTCTAATCTCCTAATCTATGGGCCCCCCTCACAGCAGTACAGGGCGCTTTTGATCTGAAAACCCATGCAGAATAAGATCTAATTTCGCCCCTGATGTCGCATCGAGACACATGAGTTTATAAAAGTTCTGTTTTTTTTTTAACTGGTAACCACTGAAAACATTTATAATCTGGTTAAAAATGGAAAGAATAGGCAAAATGACACAACCAATCCCTCTCAAGTTTTGTTGTGTACATTTTGTTATTTATGGAGTTGTGACTGGTTTCCCTGCTGCAGCCTCAACTACAGCTGGGTTGCCATTCACATCTTCACAACCGTAAGACTGCAGCAACAGTTATTTATCGGTCTCCATCTGGACAGTGCTGTAGGTCAGGGTGTCAACTTGTGAGAAAAAAATGTGTAAAGGATTTATTGTAAATCCAGGCTGCTTCTCCACATTATCATATTGTTTCTTATGTGAGAAAACAGCAATTGATAATACAAAAATAAAGAAAATAGAAAAAGTAAGTAATGCACAAATGCATGTTGGGTAAGCAGGTAGGCGTCGTGTGAGTGAGGATTGGTGGTTCAGATTCCAGCACTTCCCCTTCCTCCCTGGCTCCCCACCCACCTCTTGGAAGAGTTTCGTTTTTGTCTCTGATGCAAAAAACAAAGCCAAATAAATAAAATGAGGGTACAGACTAGAGAAGGTACAAAGTTTGAGACCCCATAAAGCTCCTTTATGAACATTTTAGGGGTGGGGAAAAGTATTACCATGGAGTTTTATTGATCAGAGATTCGTTTTTCAGAGAATTAAACCACACTTTGGTTGTGTGGAGTGCAACTTTAATGTATGTTATTGGACTATAATTATGGATACTAACGGGTTCAATGTATGTTGTATTTCATTATGTTTCATTGCAGTGTAAATTGCTCCAGGTAAGACTGTAAAAATATAAATGTGACTGACAAAACTAAAAAAAAAAAAAAAAAAAAAAAAAGAATATATATATATATATATATATATATATATATATATATATATATATATATATATATATATTTGTGATATGAGGGGGTAAAGTAATTTTAGCCTTGAAACATGATTACTGTTCACCTTTAGAATAAAAACAATCTGGGAACCCATTTGGTAAAGGTCCTCTCCCCTCTGCTCGTGTGTACACTAACGTACACATTTGAGGCAGCCGCCTCGAGAGAAGTTTAATGTGCTCCTGGAATTTAGAACTGTGGCTACAGTGAAAATATTGGTTGTCTGGTAAGTTGTCAAAAGGGATACAGAGTAAACTTGCTTGAATATGCAACCCATTCGGTCTCCACTGAATGACTTGCATCTCCATTCAAACTTACTATGCACACTTTTTAGTGAGTTTATGACGCAAAGTCACATCTGTTTCAGGCTAATTCCCCACGGGTGAACAGCCATCAGAGATCACGACTTGCAAACTCACAGTGTAAGCAGTGCAGAAACAGTTATATATGGGTCTCTATCTGGACAGCACTGTAGGTAATGGTGTAATTTGGAAAAACTAAATGTGAAAAGGACTTTGTTTGAATCAAGGCCTATTTTCCACACTAGTACATTTGTTTCAAAAGTGAGGAAACAGTATTCAATAATTTACAAAAGAAATAAAATAAGAAAACGTAATGCACAAATGCATGTTGGGTAACCAGTTAGGCATTGTGTGAGTGAGGATTGGTGGATCAGATTACAGCACTTCCCGTTCCTCCCTGGCTCCCCACCCACCTCTTGAAGAGTCCACTACACAGTGGCTCAGTAAAGGTTTTACCACTGTTGGAAGAATTAGCAATAACACTGTAAAGAATACGTTGTTAACTCATGCCAAATGTCAAAGTACAAATGTATTAAAGTTATGCAGAATCATATACAGTACTGTAATGATAACTAATGGGTTCAATGTTAATCTCTTTAATGTTGCAGCTGTAAGTAACATTATTTCACGCTAAAATGTAGTGAATACGTTTAATTATAATAATTTATAATTATAAAGTATAATAATTTAAATGTGTGTAGGCTAAAGTACAAGTTCTAGATTCTAGATACTTATTAAGTATATGCTTATTGAGTAAATGTACACAGTTACATTCATACCTCTGGATTTTGCCACTAATGATTAATGTATGCTTCAATCTCATCATATGATGGTGTGATGCATTGTCAAACAAAACATCGTCTATGTGTTCTGGCCTTTTTACAACAGTCTAATGGAATAGCCAGGTGGAAATTGCATGTTGCGCTTGTAGATCGCTAAAGCTATTTTACGCCTTGTGTTCGCCTGTTATGACAAGTTCCAGAACCAGGAAGCCAGGGTTCATGTGGTTAACCCAAATATGTGCTTTTACTTTACTTGGATATTTCACTTCTTGATACTTTATAATTCTGCTCCCTTACATTTCAGTGGTAACCATGCAAGCCCAAATTACATCATGATGACGTTATGATGACGTCCTCCGGTGACTCCGGTGACGTCCAGAACGAGGCCAGATCACAGCCCATATGGGGATGATCTTGACCTCATTACCAGGACGTCATATGCACTTTTTTGTTTGACAGGATTATTGTTTGTAATGTTAGTTGAAATATGAGCATGTAAGGTTATATTCTGACTTGTTATGTATAACTAACGATCGGACCCTCTCTGATTATTCCAGGACATCCGTTTTCGTGGGCAGGATTTTTATGTTGTTTGAAATCAGGTGATATTCTTGGCCAGATCTGACTAGTCATGGTTTGACTTAATCTGGCCCCAATCGAGACGTCACTGTTTGGTACAGGTCCTGACCGTGTTTGTTTGCTGGGACAAGTTGTACTTTTTACTGTATTTATTTGGCTGCTTTAGTTACTGGCTACTTCGCGAAATTTATAAGATTAATAAAATCTTCTAAATGTTCCAAAAAGTGATTAGCGGTAACTGAGACTTTGAACATAAAATGATTAGTTCATCTGTCTCGATAACAGAGCAGACAAGAGCAGAAACACAAAATACAACAACCCCAATACAACCACCCCAATCGTATAACTTATATTGTATTAAAGGAGTAGTTCACCCCCAAAATGACTTTTTTCCCCCTATTGATTACTCTACCTTGGAGACTTGAGTTCAATAATATATATTTTTTTGTATTTGTTGCATTCCTATAAGACAAAAATGTGATTATAGTGAATCTACTCCCATTGATTCCGGATGGGTACATTTATTGTAATAATTTTTTTTAATACATTTTAACCCTAACCCCTTTGTCATAATAATGTGACAAAATGGCGTGAGTAATCATTCTAATCAATAGAAAAAAAGTAATTTTGGGGCTGAACTACTGCTTTAAGATACAGATTGGACAAAATGACATTGCATTCATTCAATCAGTGTTCATGGAACTTAGAGAACCACTGAATAGCTGCAATGAAAATATTAGTAGTCTGGTAATATATTTGTCAAAAGGACCACATAGTAAACTTGCCTGCATATGCTTGTCATTCAGCCTCCACTGAACTCCTCACATATCCATTCAAACCTACTATGCGTAGAAGTGAAATTTTAGACGTAGGTTTGTGTTTTTCTGCCCATCAGGCACGCCATGGGTGACACACCATCAAGGACCACAACCTAACTTCTTCACAATTCGTATTTTGCATTAACAGTTATTTATGGGTCTCTATCTGGACAGTACGGTAGGTCATGGTGTCAACTTGGAAAACAAAATGTGAAAAGGATGTAAGCCCAGACTGATTTTCCACGTTATTATATCGTTTCTTAAAGTGATCCCTGACTAATACGACAAATATGCCTTAATACATTATAATTGTCCTCTATAACTACAATGTAAAATTAAAAACACCTTAATTATTTTATTTCTTCTAGAAATAGCTAATCTTTCACTCAACAGGGAAAATGCCCGTCGCAAGTTGATGATGTCATAAATGTCATGTGTGATCTATCCCTATGGAATTTATGGCATGCATGTGCAAATAAAAACGAACTTAATACTTCCTATGGTTAATATGAGCATCAACTCAATATTTCAAATGTGTTTTTTGCACATGCATGCCATAAATTCCATAGGGATAGATCACACATGACATTTATGACATCATCAACTGCGACATGCATTTCCCCTATTGAGTGAAAGATTAGCTATTTCTTGAAGAAATAAAATATTGAAGGTGTTTTTAATTTTACATTGTAGTTATAGAGGACAATTATAATGTATTAAGGCATATTTGTCGTATTAGTCAGGGATCACTTTAAGTGAGAAAACAGCATTTGATAATAAAAAAGAAAGAAAAATAGAAAAAGCAAGTAATGCACAAATGCATGTTGGGTAACCGGGTCGGCGTTGTGTCAGTGAGGATTGGTGGATCAGATTACAGCACTTCCCCTTCCTGCCTGCCAGGTTCCCCATCCCTACCTCCGGGAGAGTGTTTTCTGCTGGTGATTCAGTCCGAGTGTATCAAAGGGTGCGTTCGTAAATGCGCCCCGTTTGTGGTTAGGGTTAGGGGTTATGGTTAGGTTTAGGCATAGTTTTACTGAGGTTAAGGTTAGGGTTAGGGTTAGGGTTAGGCATAGCTCTGGTCCATCGCGTCACCTCCCGGTGACGCTCTGACAGACCCGTCGGGAAATGGCTAGACTCGAGTATCTCAGCCCCTCCGAGCGCTCAACATCAGTCAAAATAAACTAAACTACTTCACTACTCACCAAACCAAAGGTAGTTTTGCGTTGTTGAAAGTCTATTCTCCGCGGTGGTGAACCCCTCAGCACCCCACCTACTCTGTAAAATACATTATTTTTGGCATGAAATAAAGTGCATCCAACTCGACCACCGCTAATTTCCGGGTTGTGAACCATTGTATCTGCGGTGGCCGCTAGGTGGCTCGAGGTGGGTGCGTTTTATTTCATGACAAAAATAATGTATTTTACAGAGTAGGTGGGGTGCTGAGAGGTTTACCACCGCGGAGAATAGACTTTCAACAACGCAAAACTACCTTTGGTTTGGTGAGTACTGAGTAGTGAAGTAGTTTAGTTTATTTTGACTGATGTTGAGCGCTCGGAGGGGCTGAGATACTCGAGTCTAGCCATTTCCCGACGGGTCTGTCAGAGCGTCACCGGGAGGTGACGCGATGGACCAGAGCTAGGTTAGGCATAGTTTTACTGAGGTTAGGGTTAGGATTAGAGTTAGGTTTAGGCACTCACTACACTGAGCACACACCCGGTGCGCATTTCAGAACGCACCCTTTGATACACTCGGACTGAAAACACCAGAGGAAAACACCATCTTCCTCCCCTAAGAGTTTGTTTCATTATTGGCTCAGTAAAGGTTTTGCCACTGTTGGATGGAGTCAAAGTCCTTTCTGCATCTGCATACATTCCTACTAACAACAACGTTACACGTTTGAGGCAGTATAGTGCCGAGAGAGATTAATGTTCCTGGAATTTAGAACCATAGCTATAACGTAAACATTGGAAACCTGTTAAGTTGTCAAAAGTGGATAGTAGAGTTCATTTGCTTTCATCTACAAGCCGTTCAGCCGCCACTGAATGACATGCAAATTAGTTCAAACTCCCTCTGCACACTTTTTAGTGATAGCTAACGTAGAGTTCCATCCCGTCACTTTCACCAGGGTGATCAACAGGGATTACAACAGAACAACTACGCAATGATCGCAACACGTGAACAGATATATATGGGTCTCTATCTGGACAGCAATGTAGGTCATGGTGTGATTTGGGAGAACAAAACGCGAAAAGGATTTTGTTTGAATCCAGGCGTGTTTTCACACGACTGTGTTTGTTTCTTGAACGAGGAAACAGTATTTAATCGTTTAAAAAATAACGAAAGTATTGAGAAAAAGCAAAGCACAAATGCATGCTGGGTAACCAGGGCGGGGAGGCAGCATTTGTGTGTCTTCTGCGTTCTGAGAATCTACAAGGTCACAACGTGTCGCTTCCATGGCGCGTTGTGAGCTTGTAGATCTGCTGTTTTCAGCTATTCCCCTCATAGAGGTACAGTATAATAAAAGGATCTTAAGCAAAAGTAACAATAACGGTGTAAAAATGACCCTATAGTGGTCAAGTCAAAGTCCTGCATTTAAAATATTGCTTTTAGTCCAAAAGTCCAAAAGTATTGCATTATTGTGCAAGAAAGTAAGTGATATGAGAGTTTCTTATCATTCTGAACATCAGTGACTCTAGGCTACTAGGCTATTATTTTTGTGGGACTGTATTATAAAGTGGATGAGAAAGCAAATAGGCAACTAAGTCACCTTCTAGTTAAAGGACAACTTATTTTAGATTGTAATTAGAGAAAAGTGAGTGTTAAAATGTTTTCATTTGCTAAAATGTGGGGCATGTGTATGCATGGGGGCATGCGTACAAGTGGATAAATATGTCTTTTTAGACACAATAAGCCAGCAGTTTCTTTATTGCTATTTACAGTAACACTTCTAGCCCCCATGAGTCACATCCAACCATGAAAGGTTTCGTTGTATCTTGGGAATGGGCTTAATCTGTGTAAAATGACATATTTAGCCACTTGTACGCATGCCCCCAACCACTGAAATAAGAATCTCCAAAACATTAGAAAAAAGTAAATGAAATAATTTTAACACTCATCTTTTTTATTCTTTAATTACAATCTAAAATATGAACCCTTGTTGTAAAAAACTAAAGTTGTCCTCTAAGCATAACATTACAGAAGTAATCATACAATAAATAAAACCCCAATAAAACAATATGGAAGAGTAGGATATTGTATAAGACATGTATTGTTTTATTCCTTTCTTTTTTCAAACCGGTGGTTCTCCAAGTGTGCCCAGGGGTCCTTGAAGGGGTCCCAGGGTCTCACCAGTAGAACTAATCACATACTTTCTTTAGACACTTTTCCACTGACATGGCCCAACGTCACACCACTCCACACTGCCCACTTGTGCCAGGTTTTCCACCACAAGGACCTGGGTAGAGTGGTGTGAATGTGGTACTAAACGTGATACTAAAAAGTATCCCATCCAGAGTAGGTCTGAGCTAGGCCAAAAACTTCATAATGACTGATCACTCAATGACTTTTCGTTTAGACCACCAAGATATAGTTGTAATAAATGATAATAGATTCTATTGTGTTATAACCACTATTATAATCTATTATAGTGTATTATAATCACAGTTATAATCTTTTATAGTGCATTATAAATAGGATAGTTGTAATACAAATGTATATTGTATTATAATCACAGTTAAAAGGGACAATTTGTTTCTTACCGATAGGGGTACTTATGTGCAGTCGAAAATGTCAATATTTTTATGTGGTGCGGTGTAGTGCCGTGCAGTGTGGTCACTGTGGTGCTAAAGCTGCAGTCAAAAAGGGGCTTATCTGACAACTCGTCGTCACAATGCAATGCATTCTAAGCTTGTATAGAGCTGCTATTGTTGTGATAAATACTGTACATGTCCTCCTTGACATGATCAAAATTAGAGAACCAAGATAACCTTGGCCAGTGGTTCGCAAAGTGGGGTCCGGGGACCGCCCCAGGGATCCTTGGGGAGGTTCCAGGGGGTCCTCTGTATCCATTTATATGTTGGCTGTTCAAAAATAGCAGATGTACAAGCTTCACAGTGCAAGCTTGAACATCTATTTGTTGTTTTAATATCTAAAATGTTTCCACTGGCAAAACCTTATCAGATGGAGGCAAAATCTTTGGGGTCCTTGACATGAAAAGGTTTGAGAACGACTGGCCTTGGCTACTTGGTATTTTCATGTAGCCTACTCAGTACATGAACATTAGTATTTTTATTTCCCCTTGGAAACAAGTGGTGTAAAGAAACAAAGTACATTAGGAAGGGATATTACACTTAAAAAAATTCAATAAAAAAATCATCGTCTACTCAGTCTGTTGGGAACACCCCAGACAGTTTTTAATTTGCTTGATTAAATATTTAGATATTTGATATTCGTTTTATTAGACTTTACATTTTATTAGACCTTCCTATACAAACCCATTTTAACTTCAAACTCCATTTTAACCATAATAGATTCATCAAAAACACTTATTTTTTTTCAGGTGACTCATACTGTCCTCCTAATATGTGTGCTGTTTTCGTTAACTTTTTTTAAATTTATTTTTAATATATTTTTCCCCAAAAATATTAAAAATAAATGAAAATGGTTATCGAAAATACACGTTTAGGTATTTGTAGGCCTACTTGAGTATTTCCAATTTCCTATTATGTTTACTCTTCATTCTATTCCACTACATCTCGGATCCAAATATTGTTCACTCCACTATAATCATTTGAAAACGTTTTCTTTGATTCCTGAAAACCTAGCCTACATTAACCACTTCAGCCCTACTGTAGGCTATATACTTTTCAGCCGTTTGAAAATAGCCAATATACAAGTTCACAATATGTTGAGGTGCGACACATTGTGAGCTTGTAGATCAGCTATTTTCAATAGATTGTTTTACATTTCAAAACATTGAGACATTGAAACATTGAGATTGAAGTTTCCTACAGAGAACTCGTTTCCTACAGAGGATCGCCCCAATGGTCAATTTCAACACACTGAAGACCATAGCTGGTGCAATAATCCAGCCCCTCTTTGACTACGGAGTCCACGTATGGTATCGTGACGCCCCACAAGCCCTGAAAACTAAACTCCAAACAGCCCAAAATAAACTAATTAGGGTCCTGCTTAACCTTCCCTATCAGACTCACCTCACCGCTACTCACCAGTTAAGAGTGGGGTGGCTCAGAGTAGATGACAGAGTACAGCAACTTGCAATGGGCCTGGTGTACAAGATACACTACACCACTATGATACCCAAGTACCTGTCAAAATACTTAAAAAACATTAAGGATGTCCATAATTACAACACCAGAGGCAGCGCCACAGATCACTTTCAACCCAGAGTCAAAACCAACAAAGGGTCAAACTCTTTTTTCTGCTATACCACCAAAATGTGGAAAGCCTTACCGAAGGTCATAAAGGAGTGTGGATCACTATAGCATCCTTTAAAATTGCCCCGAAAAACCACTTACAGGCAGCAGCCGTTCGCAACTGGTAAAAAAACTAACCTAGCCCAACACTACCCTCCCCTGCCCCTTCTTTGTATATATTCATGGATCTCCTTTTAGTAGACCTTGTACCAGTGAACTGTACCGTCATGAAACTGTACCTTTTCCTATGCAAACTTCTAATAAAGTCTTAAATCAATCAATCAATCAATTATCATCATATTACATACCTCCTCCAGCAGGTGGCGACATTTCACAGCCATGACTTGAATGGATTGAGCATGCGCGAAACACGCCGACCCGGAACTCGGTGTGTTTTGTTTACATTCTGGTGGATTCTGATTCAGATGAGGAGCAACACTGGACCTGTACACGAGAACAATGCAGAATACATTACTTAAACGGTGTAAAATGGAATTTCCACGTCATCGGCAAATGAATAACTGGCGTCGGTCAGAGAGGATATTATGATGTGTATTTTTGGAGTAAAAAACACAACAAAAAAGTGTTTCATGACAGCTGAAGCTTGGTCAGAGAGCGCCACCCGGCGGCTGCTGACCTGATCTGCAACCTTGTTCCAGAGAGGTAGACTGAATGCACACATCGTTTTAAAGTAAACTGTGGTGGAAAAAGGAATTCACAGTTTACTTGAGTAAAAGTACAAAAGTATTGATATCAACATGTACTTAGAGTACCAAAAGTAAGACTGTAAGAGTACTTACTCATTACATTAGTCATTATGTGGAATGTCCCTTTTCAAGTTTTCAAAATGTACATTAATCTTTTGAAAAATCTACAAGCTCACAAAACATGTATTCAGGGTTGAAGTGTATAATGTATGTGTTGTAATAATAATCAAAATCTACAAAGGAATTGGTAACTAAAATTTTCAAATAATTGTAGTGGAGTAAATATACATAAGTAAATAAGGTATTGGAAATTTGAACCACTCAAGTAAAGTACAAATAAATGTACTTACAGTATTGGTTTCTTTACTTTACACCACTGCATTTTGAGCTAGTTTGTTTAAAACACACATCATCCAGACCAGATGTTTTAACACTGTTAGTGTGAGTAGTGTAGTGCCCAAGTCCAATACTTGGGTGCTACTGGATGATGATGGTTATGGTGATGTTAAAACGTGTGCTCAATAAATCTGTTGTCCAAAACGTTGTCATTGGGTTTAAGAAAGTATATTTATTATCTATAACTTCGGTCCTATACTTCAGTAACAATTAAAGAAATAATCAAACTTTACACAGCAAGGCAAGAATACAGACACAGCTCCTGAGACACAGCTGGAAAACTGTTTGCCTCGCCATCAACACCACCTGAGGCTGGTTAGGGGCAGGGTTAAATAGATAGGCAATCAGTGACATCATCAATTAAATAAGCAATGTGGCTCAAATGGCTCTTACAAGTAGGCTATTGTACAATTCAGCCTACATCAGTGGTTCTCAACCTGTGGGTCGGGGGGGGGGGGGGTCCTCAGATGACTAACTTATTGTGCAACATTGTTTTCTCACTCAACAGTAAACAAGCGAACATAATGTTTAAGTGTATAGAGGGTATCTGCACATTTCTAAAGTGACACTTTAAGGACTTTTTAATACCTCTAAATTGACAAATTAAACATTGGCCAAATTGTCAAATATTAGTGTCAGAAATTGTGAAAATAGCAGATCTACATGCTCACAACGCCTCGTGTTGTGAGCATGTAGATCGCGGTGTGAGCATGTAGATCTGCTATTTTCACAATGGAACCGCCTCAACTCTTTGTGCTCGTCAGAGTGGGATGATTGATTTGGGGGGGGTCGCAGCTTGAAAAGGCTAAGTACCACTGGCCTACATAATCTACCTTGTTGCACCCAGTAGGGCATTCATGTCATTATGTGACATCATGAATGCCCTACTGGATGCTTCTGTGTCAGCTACACATGCCATGGGCAGTGTTGCCAGATCTTGTGAGCTAAATAAGCAACCAGGTGGGGGGAGGGGGTATAGCAGATCTGCAAGCTTGCTTGTAGATTAGCTCTGGAACAGAGTCAAACTAAATGTAATGTAACGTATATTCTTTTTAAATAAAAGTTCAAATATGATTATTTTGGAGGGGTCCTCCAGTTCAAATATGATTAAGAGTAAATAGTTGATACTAGGGGTGGGCGATATGGAACAATACAATATCGCGATATTTTCCCAAGCTGTATCACGATACACGATTTTATCACGATTCTTTTTCACGTTGGTTTTTATTGTTATTTTTCAAGTTACTTGACAAAAACTAGACTCTCTGGGTTCCTTTTGGGAGGTCTAAATTGAACTTTACAAGTATGTAACTCTGACAGTATACAAATGAAACCAAATGGACCCTTACGGGTCCATTTGGTTTCATTTGTATACTGTCAGAGTTAAGTGGAGACCTTGACATTTTACATTTTTTGAGAACTACTGATTTAGACCAAAATGCAGGTTTAAATTGAATTCTGCAATGAATCTCTGTATTAACGATTAAACAGGATTTTTTTTATAAGGCTCCGTCATGTATCACGATATATACAATAACTCTGAAAAGGCATATCGTGGAGACATTGTATCGTCTCAACGATAATTATCATTTATCACCATATCGCCCACCCCTAGTTGATACGTACATGATGTTTAGAAACATTAGCATTGTATGCACAGTAGGTGTGTGTACCGTATATGGTATATAACAAAAAAGAAAAGGCAGAGCAGGTACAGTGCTCCTACAGTGCAGTTCAATAGACCAGTTTTGCAACAAGGAAAAGTAAAAACATAGGTTCATCACTGGTTTCACATACAGTAGGTAAATCCACCAGGTGAAATAAACGGAGACACGAGTACATGTGTCTATAAAAAACAAAAATGTCTTCTTTTACAACAGATCATCATCGGTTTTCTAACCTGCAAGTCAATGTATCCGGAGGAGCTATTTAACTGCCAACCATACTGACTGACTGTATTTACAGTACTCTATATAGTGCAGTGTTTCTCAACCTTTTTTATGCATGGGCACACTTTTCATGTCCCAAGAATCCATGGGCACACCAACATAATACGGGGGTGTAAATATCGTCACTGCACACAACGCCTCGCACCGTGAGGCGTTGTGTGCTTGTAGATCGGCTGTTTTCACTAGTTTAAATCATTTTTTTAAATTATAAATACAATACTGGCTTTCAAGCAGTTTTAAGGGGCACACTTGACCCTTCTCAGGGGCACACCAAAGGTCCCCAGGCACAGTGGTTGAGAAACACTGATATAGTGTACAAGTTGGTGGGGGATAGAACTGAACTGTACTTTGAGGCCATTTGTGGTTTGCAGATATCTTAACCACTTAAACCTCATGCTCGTAAGTTATCAAATGCTTCACGTACAAAATAAGAATGAAAAGCGCAATTAAAATAATAAAACATACTAGCATATACAGTTGCAATGTCAGCATATTACTAAACCTCATTGTGTGTGTGTGTGTGTGTGTGTGTGTGTGTGTGTGTGTGTGTGTGTGTGTGTGTGTGTGTGTGTGTGTGTGTGTGTGTGTGTGTGTGTGTGTGTGTGTAGCATTATGGAGACAGCTTTTGTCATGGAGTGTGAGGAAGAGGAGCTGGAGCCAGTGCAACATGACGATGATGACGATGAACTCGATGATGGTACGTACAGTATGTACCTCTCGCTATGGACACTGATTGAGTGTAGGGGTGGAAGACCTAATTGATCATAATGTAATAATATTAATGAAGAAAATATAGGAGAAATTGCAGAAACACAAGCTCACGATTAGCCCTGTCACAATTATTGCATAATCGTCAGAATCGTTTCCATGTTGGAAAATGTTCACACCTTTTCAAATATAAACAATAGCAGAAATGGGTCATCTAGGAGCTTACAATGCATCACTTCGTGGTGAGTTGTAAGCTTGTAATAATATCTTTGTCCATTATGTAAAATTATTTGTCATATCTGCCCTGTGCAATTTTTGATTATGACGTCTAAAAGGCTAAAGTAATTTACATTTGTATTCATATGTTCCAATGTTCAATGACAAACAAACAATTAAATGCAATTATTTGACAATTAGTCAGTCGTCAACTTAAAATTTGTAATCGTGAAAGCCCTACACCGGGTCTACATGCTCCATCCGACGTCAGGGTCTGCGTCAATATGCAGACAGACCGATGTTCCGACCACCTAAACCTAACCTTAACCCTAAACCCAGTAAAACGAACGCTGTTGAATGCTAACCTGGTGAAATGCTAACCTGCCGACGATGGTCAATGCTAACCTGGTGAATGTTAACCTGGTCCAACCAACGGCCCGTCGGAAATTATGGGGGACCCCCGGACATCAGAACTTTGTTATGGCTCTCATATCTACAAATCGAGGTCAATATGAACTTTAGCATGGTCTCAGAACTTTCTTGGGACTCTCCTGCACACCCAACTGTCCACACTGGCTCACTGGGGATTTGATTGGTCAGACGTTGGGTGGACGTTGGGTAGTTTTTCTTTTTTTTTTACGCGTTCTTCCGACCCAGGCACGTGCACACATAGACATCAAAGGGGGCTTGAGCCCCTGCCCTTTTATCCATCTGTAAAAAGTGCCCTCTCAAGACAATGAATGCAGGTTTTACTATCGTGAAAGAAACGCAAATGTCCTCTTTCCATGCCCTACCTGAAGGCAGCATTCAAGAGAATTGCCTTGTCCAAACTCTCCTGAACTTTAATGCAGCATCTTATGTTGAAAGAATTGCTCTCTCATGTGTAGAAGTGAAGCATTGAAAATAGCCGACGTCTAGGCTCACAATGCGTCACAGCGCGACACGTTGTGAGCTTGAAGGTCTGCTATTTTCAATATTTTCACCAAAAGGCCCTTTTAGAAATGTCAGCCCCTGCCTCTCTAACATTCTCTGCACGTCCCCGCTTCCCCTTAGGATTGCTGCCGACGCTGCAAAACGGCAGCGGCGAGGAGCTCAGCAGAAGAGCAAAGCTGAGTGCAATGGACGAGTTTGAAGTGGCGTTATCGGAGGAGGTCAGGAAGTACAAGCACATCTACAACAGCTCCCTGAAGGACCACAGAGACAGCCGGATGGTGAACCGCTCGTGGAGAGAGATCTCAGAGACTCTCTCTGCCGACGCAACGTATTGCAAGTAAGGCTGTCACGATTAAGAATTTAAAGGCCTCTCCATTTTGTCTCCGACCACCGAAATTTTCACCCTCCAGTTGACGACACAAATAATTACGATTAACAATTTTATTTGTGCTTTCGGCCTTTGGACGCATTGGAATTTGTTTTATTTTTGTTAGTTTTTTACTTCATAATCACAAATTTCACAGGGCAAGTATTCATGGGTTGCATTTGTAGTCCTACACCAGCCATGTTGAGGACCAACACAGGTGTTCTGATTGCCAAAGAACATTAGTTCTATGCCAATCAGACAAATTGAAACACCCGTGTTGGCCATTTGGGACTACAAATGTAACCCATGGACTGACATGTACATTTTTTGATTTTTTTAATAGTGGAAATAGCTGATTTACTTGTTGTAAGCTTGTAGGTCTGCTATTTCTGCTGTTTTGGGAAAACGCATGAGCATTTTTCCAACGTGGAAACGATTATGACCATTACGCAAAAACAATAGCGATTATCTCAAATAATTGCGATTAGGCGATGACGTAATAACTGTGACAGGCCTGATTGCAGGAAAAGATGGCAGAACCTGCGAGACAAATTCACCAAGGCACGTCGGAGGATGATGAGGAGTCCAGGTGGCAGGGTGAACAGGGTGCCTGTGCTGTACACGGTGCTCCGGTGGCTCGATGGTCACATTAAACCCAAAGCCTCAATGAAATTCTTTCAAACCGAGGTAAGACGTTTTTTTTGTCATTGTGACCGTCAGATCGCAGTTACTATCAAAACCTCCACCGGCTGTCAGCTAGTCAGTCTGTCAGTCTGTCCGTCACGTCACACTTTTGCCCTACTACAGTATTATCTCTGCCACCGTTGCCCCTATCCATGCCAAACTTTGCACACACACTCCTTGGCTGCCAAACCACAACCTCCACCCCACCCCTCATTTCTCACATGGCCCTCTTCTAGTGCCACCATGAGGCAGATTCTTGCAAAACACATTTTTGGACACTGCTCCTACAGATTCTGCCCTAGAATCACGCAAAGCGCTACACAGTATGTCTAGAGTCATGTCATCAACATGGATCTGTCCCATTTAGCACCACCATCAGGCCGATCTTTGCCGAACACATTTTTTGACACTACAGATTTTGCCCTAAAATCATGCAAAGCCAATTTGTGTATACTGTACATGCGACCTGGCGGTCGCTTATCTCCCGATTAGGGAGTCTTACTAGTTAGTTCATGTTAAATGTGACCGCCAACCTGACCTGAGGCTAGAAGGCTGGTACTACTAGCCTGGCATTAACCAGACTGATAACGTGGATTCACTCACACGTTCCTCCACAGCATCAGTCTGGACTTGGGCCCATAGGCCATGACCAGGCCAATCAGTGATTGGGGCGTTCATCAGTGACATGCATTTACATCACCCTGTAGACAATATGCCTTCTGGTTGGTTCCAAGATTTCTAGCGGAAGTGATGCGTTTAACAGAAGTTACGTTAGGGGAAAACCGGGGAAGCTCACTTCCGGGGAACGCTTTCTGCCTTATATTGTCACCAGGCTTTTGTCTTCGCAGATGAGTAAAGTCTGGCTACGCGAGGCTACATTTACATGGGTTTTTAGACCACTATCATTGGCTAAATGCTTGGTACACCTTTTTCACCTTGTGGGTGCACACATACATGACATTACAGGCAATAACTAGACTGTCAAGGTGCCAACTTGCTTCTTGTGCACTTGTGGCCATATATGGCTAGGCCTATATGGCCATATATGGCCCTCTGCTGGCGCAAATAATTACTGTATCCACCTGTTTCCGCGAGAATCTACTGTAGCATTATTTGCGGGACACTTCCAGTTAACAGCAGACATACAAGCTGAAGTCGCGTCGCAGATGCAACTGTTGTGAGCTTGTAGATCACTCTCGGCTGTTCTTATGTAACACTTGGTTTTTTTTCACCCCCACTTAGACCCAAGAGCATCCGTCCCCGAGCTGGCAGCCCATCTCCCGTTCCCCATCCACTGATATAGAGCTGGAGATGTCCACTATAAACTGTAACACAGATGAATTTGACTGCGCGGTGCCGGACACGCCGTCTCCAGCACCATCTCCAGTCCCAGCTCCATCTCCAGCTCCATCAGTTCCTGTTCCACTTCCGCCTCCAACTCCTCCTCCGCAATCAACTCCAACACCCACTCCCACTGCTAGTTCTCGCCCTGTTCCTTTACCACTCCCGGTTCCGTCTCCAACGGATGTTCCAGCTTTGTGTCCCGGTCCATCCACCACTTTGTGTCCCGGTCCTCCCACTCCTTCACTTCTCGGTCCGTCCGCTACTTCAAGTCTCGGTCCGTCCGCTACTTCAAGTCTCGGTCCGTCCGCTACTTCAAGTCTCGGTCCGTCCGCTACTTCAAGTCTCGGTCCGTCAGCTTCTTCAAGTCTCGGTCCGTCCGCTACTTCAAGTCTCGGTCCGTCCGCTACTTCAAGTCTCGGTCCGTCCAATACTTCAAGTCTCGGTCCGTCCGCTACTTCAAGTCTCGATCGTTCCGCTTCTTCAAGTCTCGATCGCTCCGCTCCAAGATCAAGGAAGCGGAAGAGGGCCTCGGAGCCAGAAGGCCTCAATTACGAAAGTCTTTTCGCCGCTCTCGACCAACGGAGGGCAGCAAGGGAGGCCGCGATGGAAGCCGGGCGGGAGAGGAGAACCGCCGTCCTCGAAAGACTGCTGGGACAGCAGGACGAATGTGACCGGTACGTCCTTCACGTGGCAGACTTCATGAGGTCTCTGCCGCCGGACCATCGGTCCGAGTTCAAGTTTAAACTCCAGAACCTCATGCGTGAGACGGAACAGGCGGTGAGAAATGGAGTGGCGGAGAACGGCCTGGCTGCGGTTCAAAAAACAGAGCAACAGAACTGGGAAGAAAGGTGATTTAAGTGACTTTAACTAATTAAGTGACTTTAAGTATCTCAGAAAGCGCTGATGAAATATGCCTTGTCTGATGAGAGACATTCAAAGTTTCTTTAACTGCGAGGATTTTCTTTTATTATTTTATTTTATGTTTTCAGTAAAGTCAACCTGTAACATGGCAAGTACACACCAATACTGAGGTTTGTGTGTGTGTCTGTGCGTGCGTGCATTGAATCTCCATATTTCAAGTTGTTAAGTTGTTTCATCACTTAATGCCCTACTTTGTTATACTGTAGGAGAGTGAAGAAGTTAAGCACAGAGGTTCCCAAACGTTTTAGCTTGAGACCCAAAAGGGAAATTTGTTGTCTCCCCAGGACCCAAACTAGGGAAAATAGCTGATGTGCAAGCTCACAACGCGTTGCAATGCGACACATTTTGGCCTTGTAGATCTGCTATTTTTGCTGCTTATTTAGTATCAAATTTTGAAAAAATGTTTGACATTTTGGTTTATTTCTGAAACATTTAGATGTATTTTTAAAATCTTTTAAATTAATAATTTAAATATTTATTTCACAACCCATACAAATCGGCCTAGGACCCAAAATTGGGTCTCGAGTTAAAGTATTGAAAATAGTTGATAGATAAAGGAGGTAAAGAGAAATGTAAACTGTGCAAGTACATAGTGTTACTCCTTACATAACACATGGCTTGGTCGAGAGGAGGGAAACAATATTTGTTATATATATATACTGTATATATATTTTTCATATGTTCTTCACATGAAGGTGCAATATGTACACTACAGCAGAATGCTGCTACTGTAATTTGTAAATACCAATAAATTATTTTGTGAAATTAACAGTTTTCTTTTTTTCCCCACTTGGTTATTATTACTGTATGTATTGAAAACGTTATACACTAAACCCCATATGGTTGAGTGTAGTCAATTCAATTCAAAGGGCTTTATTGGCAAGAGAAAACTGTTGACATTGTGCGTGCGTGCGTGTGTGTGTTTCAGAACCATGTTTTATTTTGGCAATGGCATTCTAAACATTGCAATCAACTCTTGGTGGAACAAGCCCATAGGTAGTTTGCCCAAACATGGGCATATCTACTTGTCATTACATTATGAATACTGAATGAATTCATGCCAAGAAAGACACATAGCATGCATATCATACACTCATTACATTATAGTGCTGTGGCTGGAAACAGACACGGTTGTATGTTAAATTGTGGTATAATGACCACATTAGTGCATGTTTATTTTCTCTCACGATGTACACCTCCCCATGACCTGATCTTTGATGCCATACAAGAAACAAGTTTCCAGGACTTATTTGTGTTATCCTTTGGCCTAAATGTCTGAAAGTATTCAACCAAACAATCAAAGATTATCAATTAACCACGCAAACCTTATGTACTTTGCAGACCATGGTCACCCGGGGCTCTAAACCTGGCCCGCTCCCTTTTCCCTCTACATCAAATCTCCTCGGCTAATATAACCGTTTCACAATCTCACAACACGTCGCATTGTGCAACGTTGTGAGCTTGTTGATCCGCTATCGTCACCGAATGTTCACCTCAGAATACAGACTTGGGGTTCATGTTGGTTCTTTAACTAATCTCATCTGAGCCAGCAGGCTCGCCAGCTCAGTCCAGCCAGCAGCAGTCTACACACCAGTGGTTCTCAACCTTTTCAAGCCGCGACCGCAAAATAATCATATTTGAACTGGGGACCCCCTCACCCTGACGAGCACTAAGAGTTGAGGCAGTACATTTTGTATAACACGGTTCTATTGTGAAAATACAACGCGTTGCGAGGCGTTGTGAGCATGTAGATCGGCTATTTTCACAATTCCTGACTCTAATATTTGACAATTTAACAATTTAATTTAATATTTAACTTGTCATTTTAGAAAATTTAGAGGTATTAAAAAGTCCTTCAATTGTCACTTTGGAAATGTGCAGATATCACCTATACACTTAAACTTTATGTTGGTTTGTTTACAGTAGAGTGAGAATACAGTGCTGCTGCTGCAGCTGCACATTAAGTTAATCATTTGGGGACGCCCCAAAATAATGCCAATGACAGAACACCAGCAGTTCAGTGGAAATGACATGTCATATGGCTTTACCTGTACCACAGTATCACACTGGTTGCAATACATGTACTGTACCTTTCACAACCAATGTTTTCTTAGTAGCCAAGTAAGAAACAAAAAAGCTGCATTTGGTCAAACATCTCATTCTCCCTGCAGCCATAGTTTTGGCCGAAACTAGGATTGACAAGAAAGCAGCCGACACTATCAAGTCAACCACAACTTTGTTTGTTTGTAGTTTTGTTGGAAAGTAAGAACAGAAACGTAAGAAAAACATCAGAATGCATGAAATACAGAGTTACAAGTACAGGCTATTATAGAGCTCAAGGGTTACATAATGTAAGACAAAAAAGGTTGTGAACCACTGCTCTATAGTTGACCCGGGCGGGAGGTGTCGATATTGCGACGTAGCATTTGTTCGACGTCCCATTAGTTTGACGCTGGTGAATGCTAACCACTATGCCTAACCCTAACCTCAGTAAAACTAAACCTAACCCTAAAACCTAACCCTTAGTCGAACCAATGAAACATAGAAATATCAAGCCTTTCCAGACCCGGGCTATGATGATAGCTTCCTGGTCAGTAACAGGGTGTTTTAGCTTTGTGGACAGTCATTTATCCCTTTCGTCTGGAATGTCCCTATACTGACATTTCCCAAACGGTTCAAGAAATGTTAAACCTGATGCTCTTTCTTGAGAGCACGTCTCAGGAGAACTCTCCAATCTGTACACATCATCCCACTTCATCCATCTCGCACAAATACACAGACGCGTCAGACGACCAGCACCTGAACCCAGGGTAGAAGGGTTCCGTGAATGTGTATTGTACATTGTACAGGTGTGTCCATGTGAGAGAGGATACTCTGTAGAAGGATATAGTGCCAGCGGGCATGTCCAGATACACTCCTACTCTGTTGGAGCCAGAGGGACAGACGGGGAGTTCAGTCATCTTCCCGTTGTGATTGACTTTGTAGAAGTTCCCATGGACACCATCATTACATAATAGATACCAGGACTTTGTCATGGATATGGAAACGACTCCACTCCACTCTACCTCCCAGTAACAGCGTCCAGTCAGACCCTCTTTACACCGAACCTCTGGCAAATAGACAAATCTGTCTCTGTGACAAGGATAAGGCTGATTGTTTCCCACACGTGTCACCTTTCTGTTGTTCTCGGACAGAGAGAGGTAGCTGTTTACTGTTGCGGGGTCCAGTGTGAGTTTGCGCGCGTGTGACAAGAACTTTCTGTCTTCCTGCTTGACCTGCTGCTCTGCGGAGAGAACCCTCTCTGCCAAATGTTCCTTTCTTTTTACGAGTTGGAGTCGCTCCTCCTCCCATGTGACTGCCAAAGCTTCCTTTTCTTGAATAAGTCGGAGTCTCTCCTGCTCCGATTTGTCGGCCAAAGCTTCCTTTTCTCTAATCAACTGGAGTCTCTCCTGATCCCACGTGATTGCCAACGCTTCCTTTTCTTGAATCAGTTGGAGGACCTCCTCTTGTTTCTTCTCCTTCTCCCTGCTAAGTTCCTCCTGGAGGGACACGATCACCTCGATTCTCCACTTGCTTCCCATCAGAACGTGCTCCATCTTCTCCTCCATCTCCAGGATCGCGATCATTGTGTCTCGGTTCTTCTGCTCTGCGGCGAGTAGCTTCAGCGACAAAGCCTCTTTTTCTCGAATGAGCCGGAGTCTCTCCTTCTCCCATTTAACCCTCTCGTGGAGGAAGTGGAAGCAGAGGATAAAAGGATCAACCAGGAGGATGATCCTTTTCTCCCTGGCTTCCACTTCCACCAATCTGTTTTCCATCGCCGGGCTCTTCATCTCTGCGGTTGTCCTCTCGGCCTCCCTGTCTTTGAAGGCCTGGTTTATGTCATCCATGGCCTTCTGGAAGGCCCTTTGTCTTTTTGCTCTTTTCCGCACGAAAGAGTACCCGACCATAAGTGTTACCGCCGCCACACCTGCACTGAAAACCTTCACATTAAGCATCTTTATGTAATTAACTTTAGCTAGTTACTCGAATTATTGGTGAAACTCAGTGTAATCATACTTAACTTAGCTAGTTACTTTAATTACAGGTGCAACTCTACTAATGGGTTGGCATAATTGTCATTGTCCTAGGTAGTTACTCTAATTATAGGTGCAACTCTAACATTGGTTCAGTGCACTACGTTTATATCCTGCACACTGAGTATTTTGATGACGTCATGATATGGCTGAATACATCGATCCAATGACTGCTTCATAGACGTGTTTGATAGCACTGTCATCAGAGTTTAAATCATGTTAATGTGTATTTTGAGACATTTAACCACTTAAATTGTCTATAATTAGTAAACCTGACCGTTGGCTCTGTGCTTGGTCTGCTCTTTCCCTACACCAAACCTCTTTGCCAAAAAGAACTGATCTTCAAGATTGTAGATCTTCTATATTCCGTTCCCCTCAAGGAATTCTAGGTTTCAATTGGTTAATGAAAAAAAAAAAAAGAAAACCTGTTGTGGTAATTGATACATTTCTTCCCGGCAACAGACCCAGCTGTTGTGCCTTGTCTTACCTCTTAAACCCATCATCACACGTTGCTTTCAAATCCACAGCCCTTCTGCAGGTCACATGATGCTTCTGTAGTGACCTGCAGGTCAGGTGGGTTCGGGTAAGATTCAGACTGTTGCCTAGCAGTCCATGCACCAGGGCCTTTATGTATCCAGTCTGGATACAGAGGAGTAGGTACGGTGTTGTTTATAGCCTACTGTAGAGTAAAGCCTCTATCATAGTCCGAGGTGAAGAGCTATCACCTCACCGCGGTGTAGTTTTCTAGCTATCACCTAGGTTATACATTTTTAGGTGATAGCTAGAAAACTACACCGCAGTGAGGTGATAGCTCTTCATCTCGGACTATGATAAGGCCTTTAGTATGTCCTTTAAAAGGTAAGGTGTTGTTACTGTGTACACAATAATGTATACTGTATATGGTGTTAAACTTACACTGTATAGTAATCATCATCCTGCATGTTTCTATTGAAATACTTCTGCATTTGTACAGTGCTTCATCTTTTTTACTTCTCTCCATTGAATTGAAGATTCAATGGAGTGAAGTATTTCTGCATTGGCATGGTGCGTGGTTTTGCACTTCTCTCCACTATTGTCATCTGATGTGCAGCTGAGCTGTGGTGGAAATGGACTTTCAGGTCAGATGAACTCTCTTAAGATCCTCCATTCTTCTCAAGGATGACTGAATTTTAGGAGTTCAGGTAGGATTCAATGTTTCAATTCCTTCTTCCTGCATGGAAATTACTTTTCTGTTTTATATACAGTATTGTTAGTTGTTTAAAAAAGGGTTGAATTCAGTTTCTTTGAGAGCATATAGCAACATACTCTGTTTTTTTTTTGTTTTTGTTTTTTAATTGTTGAATATTTGACATTTTTCAGAGAACTTAGGTCAGGATTTAGAAGGTGCTTTGAGAATCAGACTCAAGTCTACTCTAAATGGGTTAAGAGTCATTAACCCAATAACAAAACACGATGGTATGGTGCAAAGAAAATATACATTAAGTGATTTGTTTTAACAAAATTGAGGACATTCAAAAATGACCAAGACATGTGCCAGTTAAATATTTTTATATTAGGGCTGGGATGCGATTAAAATTTGTAATCGAATTAATTACAGGCTCTGTGATTAATTAATCGTAATTAATCGCATTTTAATCGCACATCGATATTTGACCTGAGAAGCATTTTTTTCAAGTAAAACACATTTTGTTGTACTAGTGAATCAACGAGTGAGTTTTTTTAATCTAAAATTCGCATCCACTGGGCCAAGCAAAGCGCTCTGATCGGCTACTTCTCCCATTTGCGTTTGTTGTCTCTTCTTGGTTGGTGCATCGCTATGATCGGTATGCCCGAAACTGAAGGTTCTGTGGTGCAAAAACTAAGTGCGATTAAAATGCGTTAATTTTTGTAATTGCGTTTTCTGTAATTAATTAATCACAATTAATCAGTTAAAATCCAAGCCTTAATATATATATATATATATAATAAAACAAAGCGTATGAGTGCTGCACCACAAAATAACCATGCAAACTAATTCAAATTAAGAGCAGAATAGTGCAATAAGAACATCATTTCTATTACTTTTTTACAAAACAAAATATTACATTTAAATATCCTGTGTTTAACAAACTAAAATATGTCTAAAACCTCAGTAGATGTCCTATCAGTAAACGTCTTCATAATAAAAGGCTGGAGTGTTTCCTTCCAGAACTTAAAGAGATATTCCACTTTCAAAAACCTTTGGTCATTTTATTGTCTAATCAGGCTTTTATGAACACCCTGGACAGTTTTTAATTTGCTTGATTCAATATTTAGATATGTTATGTAAATGTTATCAGGCCCTCCAGGCCCAGGGCCTCTCCCCACACCCACCCATTGTAAATTCAAACTTCATTTTAACCATGATAGATTCATTAAAAACACCCATTATTTTTTCTGGTGACTCATACTATCCTCCTAATATGTGAGCAGGCCGTGTTTTTTCGATAACATTTTTCATTTATTTTTAATAATAATGTTTTTGTATTTAATTTTTTCCATTTTCCCAAATAATTATTCAAAATAAATGAAAAAAGTTATCGAAAAAACACGGCCTGCTCACGTATTAAGAGGGTATTATGAGTCACCAGAAAAGAATTATGGATGTTTTTAATGAATCTGTCATGGTTAAAATGGAGTTTGATGTTACAATGGGTGTGTATGGGGAGAGAGGCCCTTCCACTGCTCCCTGTTGAAAGTGAAATATCCCTTTAACAAACAGGTGTTTTGTTCGAAACACTTGTGATTTCCTATCCCGGTCACGCACCAAAGTACTAATGACATATATAACTGTCTCCAGCCACACGTGTGTGTGTGTGTGTGTGTGTGTGTGTGTGTGTGTGTGTGTGTGTGTGTGTGTGTGTGTGTGTGCGTGTGTGTGAGAGGGGGAGAGAAAAAGGAGGAGAGAGAGAGAGAGAGAGAGAGAGAGCAACATTTACATTATGGATTACACTATGCTCTTCTTTTTTGGGAAACAAAACAGCAAGAAGGCATATACAAACATTTAGCCTCTCCATGCCCTTCTGGCAATCACAAGAACAAGTAGGTCGGGAGTGGCTTGTTGTCGGTATCAGCCAGTAACACGCGGGAGTCTGGCCCCGTTACAATGCGCTAGACCCCTGGGAGATGGACTGCTGAGGTGGAGCGCCACACCTACCATCAGCTCACTCATACGCTGAGTTGGCGGTGCCCGGAATCGAACCCATGACCTTGCGGTACAAAGGCGAGAGCTCTACCGACTGAGCTACCCAGGCACAACCCAATCACAAGAACAATATATATATATATATATGTGTAACGGAGGTGATCCCCACCCGGCTTCGAACCCGGGTCTCCCGCGTGAAAGTCCAATATCTTAACCATTACTTCAAAGGGATATCCCTATGGAATGAGGGCAGATACTAGACTTTTGACGCTTCAGGCTGGGGCTGCAACTCTCTCCGCCACACATATATATATATATATATATCCACGAGTTTCCAACGCCCCATAGTGCATTGCGCAGACGCTGTACCGTCCGGCGCCACAGCCGAGTGTGATTTACAAGCTCACAACAGGCTGCATCTGCGACGCGACGTGAGCTTGTATGTCTGCTGTTAAACCGGAAGTGTGGTCCAAACAGGTCCAAATAATCTCCAGTAAACTCCCGCGGCAACAGGTGGATATATATATATATTTTTTTTTTTTTTTTCCGAATTCTTTTTTCTCCGAACTTCCCAGAATATTTTAAAGGTGATACACCATGAAATTTCACTTTTCCTATTTTAAAACCTTTTTTTGGGGTCCCACTAGCACCTTCTATCCTCACAAAGTCCCATTTCTGACCGTTGTGTCTTTCTTTGGTTTTGAGAAGGTGAAGGTTAAAAGTATCCCACGGGTTCTCAAAACAGGCTGTTCAGATTTGCTGCCGATTGTGACGTCATCTGCCGATTGTGACGTCATCACAAAAAAAATCCAAAAAAAGAATTTTTCAAAAAGATTTTTTTTTTCAAAAAAAAAAATTTTTTTCAAAAAGATTTTGGGGGGGGTGGCGCAGTTCAGGCCAAAGGTGGTACTGCAGCTGAAATGCTCTGAGAGCCATTCAAAAATGAGAGAGGCTCTCTATTCAGGAGTGGTAATTTAGCCTCAAACCTTTTGAAAAACGTTTTTGGGACATAAACAATATGACATAAATACTTTTTAAATGCATGGTGTATCACCTTTAAAAATGACCGTATTGGGGTATCAGGCGTATCAGGCTGGGGCTGATAGTTATCCCAAATGTGTGCAAACTATAGCCTCAAATATAAGTTTACATGTGTACTGTAATTGTTTTACTGTTGTATCCTCTTTAGATCACCAATGCTGAACAGTTTTGTCACCAACCAGGTTCCACAGCAGAATTACTCCTCCAAAAGTAGCTGACAGTTGACCCTGAAGACAGCCATGATGCTACAGACAGGAAGCTACCATTGTTTCCCCTTCTTATTTCTGTTGTTCACGCTTCATCTTAGTCCCATGCTGGCTTACTACCTGAAAGACTGCACTATACTTTACCCTGACAATATCACTGCTGGTGTTTCAGTGAACTGTGAGCGTTGTTATCTCGTTAGCGTACCAGATGACATTCCCAGAGACGTTATATCATTAACACTAGTGAACAATAAAATACAAAATATACACAGGACAGATTTTCACCATCTGTCAAATCTCACAGATTTGTACATGAGTAATAATCATATAACTAATGTAGATGACGGGGCTTTTGTTCATTTGGTGCAACTTAAAGTGCTCACTATGAACTACAACAGACTGACAACACTGACTGAGAATATGTTTCAGGGCCTGTTTAACCTCTTGATGCTGCAGTTGAATTATAATGATGATATGCATTTCATCAACCCTGCTGCCTTCCAGTCACTCACCAGCTTACAGGAACTACATCTGATGGTCAAGGGTATACATCAAATGGCAGATATAATCCCCGTCTTACAACTAACACGCTTACAGGTGCTGGACATCTCAATTGATGAGTTGGAGTCTTTTGAGTCAAAGGATCTCCCGTTAAACATGTCCTCTGAGCTCAGGGAGTTGAGATTGATGTCAAACTCGATAAAAAGGTTTAGCATCACAACAGCTGTATTTGCACATCTTAAGACAATCAAGCTGTCATTAGACGAATGGGAGTGGGACATGCCAGACACATCTTTTCTAAGGAATATAACTACAGTGTATTTGACTGGTTCTATTTGGTCTTATAACACCATCAGAAAGGCTCTACAGAGCCTTGATTCCCTGGAGAACCTAAAGCTGCTGATGTTTTGGCAGGGTGAGTGGACGGAGAGAGATCTCATAAATATTGCCTGCAAAATACCCACACTGAGGAAACTTGATATTAAGGGTAACATGATTGCCAACATAAGTGAAATGCTGTCACCTTGTACTGAGCTAAGCTACCTGAACCTAGCGGATAATGTACTGTATAAGGAAATGCCTTCGTTTTCAATAAAACAAATGAAGCAACTGAGTCACCTGAACCTCCGTGACAACAATCTTGACAAAGTGCCAGATGATGTTAAGAATCTCCCCATGCTTCAAATCCTAGACCTGCGTAATAATGATATTGATGATTTAAGCTGCACAGACTTCTTAAATTTAACCAGACTCACACACCTTCATCTAGATAACAACAACATACATGAACTCAAACCGTGTGTTTTTCAATATCTCAACGAGTTAAAGATTCTGACAGCAAATCATAATTACATTTGGACATTTGGTGACACATTCATGACTGGTCTACAGAAACTAGAATTATTGGATTTAAATAATAATGTTGTCACAAGGCTCCACACAGGAGCTTTTAAAAGTCTGAAATCACTCAGGCACTTAGAAATGGAATTAGGCCTGAAAGGCCACTGGAACATTGACTGGGACAACAACTATTTGGAAGGACTATTAGAACTTGAAACACTTAGTGTATTCTTTTATATTCTCCCTAACATTATATATATAAGTCCCAGAGAGTTACCAAAAAGCCTGAACAACTTTATAATAAAATTCAGCCCACAATCTTATGAATCACAATGTTCATTTGGATTAGTAAGACAAATGTTGTCCATGATGAAACATTTGGAACACTTTGAAGCTGAGAATGTCTACAATGACCTACCAGACCAATACACATTTAAAGATGTACCACAGCTGAAGACTCTTACCTTAAGGAACGGTAATCTGCCAGACCTGTCCCCAGATATATTTGACCCAATACAAAACTTAGAATCTCTCGATCTCTCCAACAATAAAGTTAAGTCTCTGGATTTCCTGGCACAAGCCAACCTGACTGGACTCTCTTGGTTAAACCTGTGCCAGAATGAGTTGACGGTGATCAATGTCTCTGTGTTCAGTTTCCTCTCTGCTCTCAAATATGTTAACATGGCTGGCAACCCTTTAGCTTGTGATTGCTCCAATTATGACTTTCAGCAGTGGATGCTGAACAACAATCAGACGCAGGTAGTTTTTGCTCACAGCTACACTTGCGGCTTTCCTCTAGCTAAAGCGGGAACCAAGTTTCTGGACTTTGACTATCATTCCTGTTTGGTGGACTATAGCTTCATCTGCTTCATTTCCTCCACTTGTATGATTGTGCTGACTCTGCTCACATCCTTCACCTACCACTTCCTGAGGTTGCATCTTCTCTATGCCTACTACCTCTTCCTGGCCTTCCTTTATGATGCCAAAGAAAGAAAGAGAGGGTCTCCTCAGCGCTATGATGCCTTCATCTCCTACAACGTTCACGATGAGCTCTGGGTTTGCAGAGAAATGCTGCCAGTGCTGGAGGGAGAGCAAGGCTGGAGACTCTGTCTGCACCACAGAGACTTCCTACCAGGTACAAACCTCTCTGTCTCTAAATAATACTGTATATGTGTTGTCTATAGCAGGGGTTTTCAAAGTGGGTGACGGGGCACCCTGGGGTGCCGTGATGGCAGTCCAGGGGTGCCGCGAGATAATTTGATAATATTTGGAATTTATTTGGACTCTTAAAAAATATTTAGTATCCTTTTAAACTTGAAGTACAATGTTATTTTCAGTCAGTTCTAACCAAAATGACTGTTATCTCAATGTTTTCCTCACAACATAATCGCTAAAATATGCTATAAATATAAGGTGCTGTCAGGCGAAAACCTTGTATTTCCAAGTTTCAAATGTGTATGTATTTTGGTAAAATACTTCATCATACATACTTCATCATACAAAAGTGTCACACAAGTAGTGAAAATAGCAGATCTACAAGCACACAACCTTGTGTGCTTGTAGATCGCCTATGTTCACTATTTTAAATAGTTTTTTTAAAATAATAAGGTTTTGGACATACAAGGTTTCCACCCTACAACGACAATTTAATGTAGGGGTGCCTCAGATGAAAAAGAATATTCATGGGGTGCCCTGAGACAAAAAAGTTTGGGAACCCCTGGTCTATAGCCTATAGTGGTGGCATTATTATTACTGTATGTAATTCTCTCTCTCTCTCTCTCTCTCTCTCTCTCTCTCTCTCTCTCTCTCTCTCTCTCTCTCTCTCTCTCTCTCTCTCTCTCTCTCTGTATGTTTTGTTTCCAGGTAAACCCATCATAGAGAACATTACAGATGCCATCTACGGCAGCAGAAAGACCATCTGTGTGATCAGCCATCATTACCTGGAGAGTGAATGGTGCTCTAGAGAGATCCAGATGGCCAGGTGGGGGCAGTAATGTTATTGTTGTTCAATGATTCATTGGGTTGATCGTGATTCATTTAGACCACTTTATTTGTGTCGTGTTATGAAGTGAGGTATTGTAATGAGGCTGTGTGTTATTATACATAGTGTATACTGTGTGCATACAGTATATATTCTCTGCCTGTGACTCAATTGGTCATTATTGCGCCCGTAGGTCGCAGTTAACTATGATTATACAAGACAGATGGCCAAGACAGCCCATATCTGTGTGGCTGGTTCTACAGACAGGGATCTCCATGTATGGTCATAAAAGGGTATCATGTCAGATGTCATAGACATCATAGGACTTTCATATATGCTAACGAATAACTGAGTAAGCATGTTTGGGCTCTCACAGCATATCTCCATATACAGTACATGCATCTCCATATATATATGGGTACCAGGGGTCTCCATATGGGTAACTGGTCGAATATACATCACTGGTCAGATGGCAACGAATTGGTGCGACCTCACCCTTTAGGGAGAGGTCGCATGTCGCCCTGAGGCGTCTTACTAGTAAATAAAACTGTCCATACAACTTGACTGAGTGTAACTGTCCTCTGGTCTCCTGTGTGCATGCAGCTACCGTCTGTTTGATGAACAGAAGGACGTATTGATCCTGGTGTTTCTGGAGGACATTCCAGCCCACCAGTTGTCTCCCTACTATCATATGAGGAGGCTGGTGAAGAGACACACCTACCTGAGCTGGTCCCAGGCTGAACAGCACCCTGGACTGTTCTGGCAGAACCTACGCAGAGCTCTGGAGTCTGGACACACCGCACACTGACCTGGATTTCAATCAATAATCTGCCATTTCATGTCATTATGTTACGGTGAATGTCAATGAAAGGGGAATCTGGTGGGGAATTTTCTTCTTTTTCTTTTTTTTTAAGGGGGAAATCGTCCTGTCGGGAGGAGCGTTTGTTTCGTAGTTTGCTGTAAACTTTAACAGACAGTGAGTGTTAGATGATGTATGTTTTATTCAATATGAACTTTTAAAGCACTTCGTAAGACTCACCTTTTTAAGTAATTGTTTTTTGTTTTCATTGTTTCTTTACTTAAAGGGGAAATGGAATTGCCCGGGACCCATAGTTTGGTGCCTTAGAAGAGATGTATGGAAATCAGAAAAGTCACACCCCCTTTTGTGTTGCCTAGAACTGGAGGATTGATTGTGGGGTCATGGCTTGCAGAGCCTACATCTTGATGTACTCCTTTAGGCTATATTAATTACATAGTTCAATGTTGAAAATGAGTGGTTTTCCCCTTTAACCCAGTTTAATTATTATAATTATGTTTTTATTTCACTTCATATTTTACCTTCTATTGAATTTGAACTTTTTTTTGTACTTCGTATTAATTACATTTAATGTATTTCCTTTCATTCCATGTATTGTTTATTTACAAGGATCATGTAACAAATAAGGAACAAATAATACACTACAGGTAATCAAGGCTGGAGAGATAATGACAGTGTGGTTTTAAAACACTTTTTGGTGAGAATGGTGAAGGTGGAAGATGTATTATATTAGTATTAGATTAGTTCAAAGCTTGTTCTCCTGAATACAACATCTCACTGAGGTTCTCCATTTCTTCACTGCTCATTACCATATTAATCAGCATTGATATAGGCATGCATGCATGCACAAATGTACATAATTACTGACCGTGTCATTGACTGTTATTAAAGTTATGTTTTCAAAACATCTGTATTATCATCCAGGCTGCATCCTCATCTGATGGTAAGACTGAATTGTAGCTATTAGTGCTCATGTAATCAACAAGTTCATTCATTATTTAGGTTAATTACTTGCGCAAGCAGAGCACGCAAGTACTGTAATCGGTATGGTATGTACCGGTATGTAGGTGACTGGGATTTTTGAAGACTGTAGCCTTGAAACGGCTGGGATTCTGGGAATGTATGTACCTGCATGTAACACATACAGTTACATACATTCCCAGAATCCCAGTATGTAGGTGTCCCCCTACAGCCAATGAGGGACCAGCATTCCTGGTGATGATGTCAGCAGAGTTTGGTATATAAGAGCACTCTCGGTAAGGGACCAGCATGAGGCCAGCAGCTTCGTGGCGTGGTCTGATTGCGCACAAGTAGGCCACCATGAGTGGCCTGTTCTAGTTCATAATTCAAATCATTCATTCATGATACTTACTGCAGAGTATACAGTATGGTAACCCTAACAACATGAAAGGCCTTGTGCAGCAGCTTATACTGTAGGTCCAGAACTGATTTAACAGACCACAGGTTGTCCATACTCCATACCACTGATTTAACAGACCACACCTTGTCTATAGTCTATATCAGTGGTTCTCAACCTGTGGCTTGGGACCCCAAGGGGGGCCCAAATGATTTTGGGGGGTTGCCAGATGATTAAGGAATGTGCAACATTGTTTTCTCACTCAACAGTAAACAAACCAACATAAAGTTGTATAGAGGGTATCTGCGCATTTCTAAAGTGACAATTTAAGGACTTTTTAACACCTCTAAAATGACAAATTAAACATTGGCCAAATTGTCAAATATTACAGGCATAAATCATGAAAATAGCAGATCTACGTTGTCGTTGTGAGCATGTAGATCTGCTATTTTCACAATAGAACCGTGTTATCCAAAATGTAATGCCTCAAGTCTTATTGCTCATCAGTTTGGGGGGGGGGGGCAGGGGGGCACTTACTGTACTGGTCAGCTGTTGTTGGAGGGGCGAGGGGCAGATTACACTGTGACATGAGTTTCAGACTGTTTCAGACCGTTTTCAGAGAAGCTCATGTCTCAACCCCTTTAGGTGACAGTACCCATTTAAGAAACCTGTCTACCAGCGACATCATCAGTAGAAAGGTTTGGTCATTTCAAACATTTATTTTATATATTTATGAATGCAAGAACAAAGGCTTATATTAGAAGGTGCTAACTGTCCATGAAGAGACAGACTGTAGTTTCTATTAGTTTGGAATTCCACCTGATGTCATTGGTAGACAGGTTTCTGAAATGTCCACCGCCCACCAATGAGACACAGAGTGAGAAGACAGAAGTGGTCGCCATATTATATAATGAGCATCATTATGGACCAATTATATAAAGATAAGGTTGAACATTGTTGAAGTGCTCCTTGAAGTGCTCTGAGTGCCTTATTTGGAGGAGGTCAGTCACATGAGGGTAAAAATAAGTACAAAGTGTACAGAATATAGGACCTTACAGTAAGCCAGTTAAACACATAAATGAAATGCATAGAGACAGTCTAAACTAGGATAGGTAAACCAATAACCTATCATCAGTCTAAAAAAATATAGGTATAATCTGTACATTGAAACTGGTATTAGAGCACGAAGGGTATAAATCCCGAAGGGTTCCCAGTTCAAATCCGGGCTCCCCCTGAGTTAATGTCAAAGGGTCCTTGGGCAAGACTCTGAACCCCTAATTGCCTCCGGTGAGTAGGTTGGTGCCTTGCATGGCTTCCTCCGCCACTGGTGTATGAATGTGTGTGTGAATGGGTGAATGTAATGCACAATCTATGTAAAGCGCTTTGGATTAAAAGCGCTATATAAATGCACCATTTACCATTTACCATTTATACAAACTATAGGATGTAAGATCAACAAATGAACTAAATAACATGCTATTTAAATGACATTTTAACCTTTGCATTGACTGTATGGTCGTCAAAGCTAGGTCACGCCACATGCTAGGCTGAGGTGGAGTCTGACCTTGTAATCTTTACACTTGTTGAGTATTTCTGCATGTTTAGGGTGCTTCCTCTTCCACTTCTCTCTAATATATTCTTTTTATTAGGGGCACAAGTATACATAACAAAAAAAACACAGACAAAAAGAAAATACAACAAATCAAACAAAAAACTAAAAATTAACAGTACAGCAACAACAACAACAACAACATCAGCAAATGCATGACTCATATCTTGCGGTCCTTTTCAAACAGTGGACCCAGCACTCAGCGGAGAAAACGATGGGGGCCAAAGGTCCTGACCTGGAACACCCGTCCTCGGTTATGTTTCTCAAATGCCCCATTAGAGGAGTCAGTTGAGCTGTGGTCAGCGCTCGATCACCATGCCATGATGACATTTTAGTAAAAATTCTATTTTTGCCACGGCCCACGGACATACTAAATGAGTAGACAAACACTCTTATGTCCCCTTAACCCTAAACTTATTAGCCATATATTTCCATAGCCATTTCAGTTGTACTTTAAAGTTGTACTATGTAACTTTTTTTATAAAACAAATCTTAAAATTCTCCTAACTATTAAAACACAAAAGTTTTAGAAGATCCGCGCCGTGAATTTCAGCCTGTAAAGCCTTCTCTATATGTAAACTGAGATCCTTGCCGTGGACCGGATCTCGCGCGAAAATTGCGTCATCACACTACCGGCCAATCACAGCGAGGGTTATACAACTGCCGGCCAATCACATCGCATCTTGAAGTGGGGTCGCCATTTTGTTGTCGCCGGTTTGTACCATCCAGTCTCTAGGTAATTTCGCCTACCAGGCAGGGTGAAGGAGTGTATCTCTGGAATTACTGAACGCACAGGAACAAGGGACCCCTCCAAAGATAGATCTCAGCGAGGTGGAGGCAGACGCGGGGGTCTGAAGGTACGAAAAACGGCCGAAAGACGCGGACGCGACCGCGGTTCGCTATAGGGCTAATGACCACTAGGTGAGCAACTTACACAGTATGGCTTTAAGCTGATTGTAATGTATTATTACGTAATTTTTCTGGGGACTCCTTGGAACCTCCTACAGGGCCCCTGTGGGTTCCTGTGACCGCACATTGAGAAGCAGTGGTCTAGAAGATGCGTTTGTGTCTTTGTTTATTTACTATTAACTATGATTATTTTTATTTTTTTTAATGTTTTTTATCCCACGGTTTTTGTAACCCATTTTTCTCACCCGGTGACTACCTAACCTGTAGTCCTGGTTTCCGCTCTCCCCCTGCCGCACCAGGGGACTTTGGGGAGCACCCGGCTGGCTAGGGGGAGGTAGTATAGAAACCAGGACTACTGCATGTTTTTGTGTGAGGGCCTATGCCCAAGGAGACATGGGGAGAACATGCAAACTCACCACAGAAAGGCCCTATCGCCAACCCCACCTAGGGTGTGGGTGATTATTACTATGATTATTTTATTTTAATTTATGTTTAAGCTTTTATATTTTAACATGTCTATTGTAAGATACTGTGCAATGGTTTTGTTGCATTGCATTGTATATTATTGTAAAGTGCATGTAACAAAAGTAACAAAGAAATTGAAGATGGCATCACTAAACATTACAAAGAAATTCAGGGTCAAGTTTATTCTCCGCAAAAGAATTACAGAGTAAAGGCAGGGCCATTGTTTTATTATTCTATGCTCTGTTGATTAATTGAATAGGCCTACATAGGACCACAATGGAAGCAAGTCCCCCAGGACAGTATGACTGTATCTGTTTAAATTTATTTTGGGCTTCTCTATGGTCAAACATAATAAAAATGTAGCGAATAAAATCATTGAAAAAACTCCTCAAGAATAGAAGGACGATATCAGTCACCAGAAGCATAGAGACGTGTGTTTTCAATGAATCTACTATGGTTAAAATGGAGTTTGAAGTTACAAGGGGGCGTGCCTGATAACATTTATATAAAATATCTCATACATTTTTAATCAAGCAACTTAAAACTGTCTGCGGTGAAACACAAAAGCCGGAGTACATTTTAAAATGACCCATAAAATGTGAAAGTGAAATATCCCTTTAATTATCTCTCACAGTACCTTTAACTCGTTAGATGTAGAAATATCAGAATCTGTAATTATTCTATTTCCAATTGCATCTTTCTAGTTCTATTCTTATTCTAATGTATTATCTTAATATGAACCAGAGCTAGTTGTCAGGAATGGTTTATCTTCATTTGTCTGTGTTGTGTATCTTATTTCTATTGAACTGTATGTGTTCTTATTGATAATCTTATAGCTAACAGAACAGTACTCAGTTGGAGACTACACTACACTGTCCATTAAACAATACACTCTAATGGATAACAATTCTGATAATAAAATCTTTCAGTTATAAAAAATGAGATGTTTTCATTACAGAATATTTATTTGATGATTTACTGGAGAATTAATGACAGTCAACCAAAAGCTCATTCAACTAATCAATAAGTATCCATTTATCACTTTTTTCATCAATAATTTGTAAGTACAATAGTTTTGAGTCTTTTTTACATATTCTTTAGTTCTTTAGTTAATTTTCATCTAATTACACAGAAAATGACACATTTTGAATGAAAGAAATATGATTGGTTTTAGTTCATGTGTCAGTTAAATGTTCCCCCATCCTGATAAAATAATGGAGAAAGTACATCTTTCAGAATAAAAATAACTTGCTTCTATCTATTCAGAAACAAAATGTCATTACCCAATGCACCTTATAACAACAAAACTTGATGACTAAACTCATAAATGTCTTTATCCTTTTAGGACAGAAACAAATCAATAATAGATCTGTAAGCTATGTATGCTACTTTATTCTACATATTCTGCAGAATTTTGAAATCTCAGTTGCCTTAATAATAAAGTTCATCAGGCCTTCTAATACATTTTCATAATACAAATCCACATAAAAGAATAAACCACATGGGGTCATCTATAGGTCTGAGAGAATCACCTGTGTCTGTCTCTGTTTGTCTGTCCAGGGCTCATCAGTTGCTGGACTGATTATTACTATTATTTCATATATTGTGTCTTGTTTTGTGCATATTTTGCTGTTAGTTTCCTTTAAGAGTAATCAAACAATGGTATTGGATTGTGTTAATTTGAAGCAGGATGTGGATGTTTCCAGTCACAGACTACATCTCCTCTAAGCTTTCAATAGCTTCCTCAAAGGTAATCTCTCTCCATTCTTCTGGAATCTCTTGGCTGCCCTCAAACGTTTTGCCATAATACTCCTCCAGATCGTCTTCAAATTGACAGACAAACCTTTGGTGAACTTGAAGGGTAGAAACCTCCATTACCGGCAACCTTTGTTGTGCAGAAAGTAACACTAAGTATTGGATGGTCTCTTTTGTGTTGTCCTCTAATTCCAGAAGGGCGATGAAAACGGACATTGTGATCATCGGGACTGTGATCCTCTAGGGTGTTGGTACAAATTGCCCAACAGAAAGGACACTTCTCCCAACAACACTTGCACAATTGGTTGATTAGAATTTCATCTGGCCTCACACGGACATCTACCGTGTTGATAGAGATGCTGCTCAATTCCACCCTCATAGAATCAAGACCTCTCTTAATGCCCTCTTTAAGAAAGTCAAAGTGGTTTATGTCATTGAAGTTTTCATAGCAGTTAATGTCAAATCTTAGATGATCTTTTAACTGACTGTAAAACTCCTCCAACCACATGTCTGTGTCGCCGTTCTGAGTTGTGACTTCCTTTGTCGCCTCATTCACTGCTTGATCCAGAAGCCTGCATACATCCTCCACATTATTCTTCATGATACTGAGTACCTTGTCCTGATGGGTGGAGATGTATTTCTTAACAGTTTCTTTTATAAATGTCTCCATGTGTTTCCTTGGATGTCTGATGTAGTTCATGTAAGTTTCAAAGTCCTCTTGCTCTGCCAGTGATTTTAAAATATGTCTCTCCAAGTTCACCCTATTCCCACTGAAGGGAGGGAAACTATTTTTCATCTCTCCAGCCAAGTCAATGGCAGTCTTGTCATAGACAACCTGAGTGGCAGACTCCTTCAGTTTGCTACAAAGCAATTCACTAAGCACGGCGGCAGAGGAGTTTCCTTTACAATGGCCTTGGAACACGTTGTAGTATTGCTCCTTTTTGTTTTCCAAATAAGTGATTGGATCATTGTTCTTCTGGTATTCTTTGTGAGACTTGGAAAGCCAATTCTCTGCAGTTTGAAATACATTAAGTAAAAGATCAACTTTAAACTCGGGTTTAAGGGCGTATGTCTCGCTTGAATCAAATTCTTTCACCTGGTTTATGACCTTCTTTGCTACTTCTTGCAAGTAACCGGTATTGTAGCCTCTGGTTCTAACAGGTTTGCTCTCAATTAAGGCAATGGATTGTTCCATAACATTGAGAATGAAGGTTACAGCCTTTTCATAAGGGAGTAGTTCTGTACTAATCCCAATCCGGTTTGCGACACGTTTCGCTCTAGAGATCATGCCTTTAGGGATTACATAATCTGAATAACTCCCTAGATTTGAGAATTTTTTGTAATTACCGCAGCTTCTGCGTTCGTCGATAAGAGAACCTTCAATGCCCATATCCTGAAGGATAGAATCCACATCCTCTTGAATGTTGATCTTCTTTATGGAAGGAATATCTAGAGTGAATTCCTTACGCCATACTTCCCAAAGATCATTGAATGCCCTTTCGAGTTCCTTTTCATCCTTTGCCTTGTCTTTCAATGTGCTTGCAAGCTCTTTGCTCTCCTGTAGAAGCTTGTTCTCGTAGACTGTCTTCTTAGCATCCAGCTTCTTTCGAGCATCGCTCTGCTGAATAATTTCCTCTAGCTTCTGTTTAGCTCCTTTCACCAGTTCATCATGGAACTCCTTAATTTTGGTTTCAAATCGTCCTTTCCACTGAACCAGTAGATCTTTAACTTTAACGTCATCAAAGTGCGTCTTCATTTTTTCTTCCACTTCTTCACGAGTCTTATTCATTCCGTTGACAAGCACATTTTGAATCATACAAATGGTGTTTCCATTATCAATCCTGGTATGGAGTTGGTTTTCAATGATCAACATGGCTTCCCTTAAAGCCCAGGTCCATTTTCCATACTCTTCTTCAAGTGTTCTGTACAATGAAATTTCCCGTGTGTTTTTGAAACTGAAAACAAAGTTTTCTTTCAGCAGGGCATTCCAAAGGTCTTGAATGGTGCTTTTGAATTCTGACAGTGGAATTCCATGAGATTGTGTTGATTTTAAAAGGATCATGTCCTTCAGCTCTTGGATGCTCTCACTATAACCTGGGTTTGGGGGAGCCATGGGTGGACTGCCTTCCCACAGCTGGGCAAAGTATTTCACATCCTTTTCCACATCAAATTCAATGATATCACTGAAGACCTCTGCATTAACCACTTCCTCTTTGGCAGCTAGCTTGGTCATCTCATCAAGATCTTCTTGTAGTCGTCTCTTTCCCACCTTGTTTTTGTTACCAGCTCCAATATCTGTAACATTCTGATGAACAAACAGACAATTTGGAGACATCCTAACCTTCTTCATCCTCATGAAGGCCTGAACAGCAATATGAAGAACGTCTTGCATCTCGGATGTATTCTCTCCAAAGATGTTGATCAAAGTCATGTTTCCCAGGCCAATGACAAATGTTGCCAATTCATTGTCATGGTGATAAGTGTCCGTCCCTGCCAGCTCAAGAGCACGCAGTCCTTCAGTGTCCACAACCAGGACATAGTCAAACTGGAAGTCTTTCTGTTTCTCCTCTGAAACTTTCAGTAACTGCATGAAGGCTCCTCTGGTGCACCTGCCAGCACTTACTGCAAACTGCAGTCCAAACATTGCATTCAGCATTGTAGATTTGCCACTGCTCTGGATGCCTAAAACTGACAAAACAAAAACTCGCTTGTCTCCTAGCTTCTTGATGACCTCATCTAGAACACTAGTGATCCATGTTAAAGGCACATGAGCTGCATCTCCATCCATAAGCTCCATTGGATGTCCTTCTATCATAAGCTCTGCAGCCAGCTTAGGGTATTGAGACCAGTTTCCTTTCCTCTTCAAAGATGCGTGGGCTTCATACATTTGCCCCATTTCTCTCAAGATGTGCTCAAATCCAACTGTTGCAGACTGCAGTTGCTCTGAAATGTTCTCCAACTCTTGTTGCTTCTCCTTGAGCTGATCTGATTTGTCATGCTTCTTTTTCAAAGCCAAGACATCAGACCACTTTGCATCATATGCCTGGTGGATTTCAAAAAGATCATCTGTAGAGAAGTTATCCAGTAAGAATCCAATCCATTTTAAGAAGTAATGTTTTTCATCCCATTCCAAAGACTGCAGGTTTTCAATAAACAGCTTCATCAGCTTGCTGGAGGATTTGTCTCGTTGTTCACTTCTTTTTTGCTCCATTCTTGTTTCTTTTTTACATTTTTCTTTCTCCTTCTCTTCTCCTCTAAGTCGGTACAGGTCTTTATTGATTCTGCACCACTCATGCCACAATTGGCCTTGACATGGCAGAAATGTGTCTTTTATCTTTGAAAGCTTCTTTCCTTCAAGCAATTTCAGAATCTGCAAAGCAGCAGATTTCCCTCTTTGGCATGCAGGGTCATCTTCATCTGTTTTGATTTCAGAGACACTTGTCATGGTATCAAGTTGGAAGGATGCATATGGTGTTGACACAAGCTTTCTAAGTATTTCTCTTAGTTCTGCAACCACATCTGACTGACTTCTTCCCTTCAGACCCATTTTATATTTTCCAGGTCCTGTCTCAACTGCTACAGAGCCATTATCAGCTAGGAGACAAATGAGAGGTTTTGGGTCCTTGCGAAGGTCTGACAGAATTTTCCTACCTTTGTCACCTTTTCCCAGGTTAGGAACAAGGACAACATTGACTGAAGCTTTATCGATCAGTAATTTCCGCTGTTTTTCATGTGATACAGCATTTCCATGAAGATTACAGAAGGCAACACAATCAGAGAAAGCATCATTGGGTTTTCCAGCTGGGCAATACCAGGCAATCTCTGCCATACCATCTATCAGGCAGTGAGATTGTGTGGCTCCTGGACAGTTCCTATGAAAGAACGTGCTGTGGCGGTCATTGATTAAGGTATTCATCAGCTGAGATTTAGATGATGACAAGGAAGTGTCATCATCTCCGACGGAGGTGTCGGAGCCAAGACGGAAAAATGACACCATAGGTGTCTCAGCTTGGCAGATAGGCATGTTCTTACTTGTGATGGCACCTGATTTGTCAGTCACATTCCACGTTTTACTTAGTTGTCTAAAAGTCCATAAAGGACACTCAATGTCCCTTGTGAACGGGTCAGGCACTAGTAAAGGTAAGGCATACTGACACTGCGATAGTTTGGTGATCATGTTCTGCCTGAGGAAGCTGTCTGAGCAGTGAAACACAGCCATCTGAACATCCATTGGATGGATATGGCTCTGCTTCAGGCTCTGACTAGTGACTACAGGGGAGTCGAACAGATCATCACAGTCACTGTCGTCTGTATCAACATCATCAGCAATTGGAGTGACTGTGATGCTGTCTTTTACTGGGATGTACCTGGCTCTATGGTCTAGCATCAACAATTTCTGAAGGAATGTATGAGCTACATCTTTCTCAGTTATCTCATCGTGCTTTTTCATAGAAGGAAGAATTTTCAGAAAGTCAGCAGTTGTCAACTTATAATGACAGTTGTCTTTGAGGTTAAGTCTAGAAAACAGTTCATTAACTTCTCTTTGATGTTTGATGTCGTCTGGACTGATCTTTTCAGAATTCTTCACTGATGTGTGTCCTTTGCCAACCTTTAAAATGAACAATCAAAAATGTAGAAAACAAAGTTAATACATATCCATATCTGATGTGGATACAATCATCGTGATTTTCACAATACACATACAACTAGAAGCAGTGCTCTTCCGAGCACAGGTCTCCACCAGGTCAAGTAGGTCCTGGTGGCGCTAAATGTGGAAAGGGTGCCATGTCTTCTTTGGCCTTTAACAGCAATGTGACCCTGCATGCATGACTTGAGGCATTTTGTTCCAAAATGTGTTTGGAAAAAGTCGACCTGCTGGTGGCGCTATAACAGGCCAATGTGAAAAGAGTGGCATTTGTTCCTTGACCTAGTGGGAATGTGCGTGCAGAATTTCTCTGTAATCACAAGCTGCGTTCATGATTTAAGTGATTGTGTTAAAAATGGACCAATCCTGCAAACTTTGGAAGCCAATGTTAGCCAATTAGGATGGAATATGAAATATTGGACAGATCTGTCTTGATCACATGACTATACTGGCCTACAAAGGCAGAGTGCAGTAACTATGTTCCTGAATTTCACCAAAAAAATTGGCTTAAAATTGTTACAGCTGATCAGCCAAATGAGATAAAGGCATAACAGTGATATTACACTGATTGTGATTGTACATCTGTTCTTGAGATAATTGCTCATCCCCCAATATCATGAAGGCTAATTTGACCTTTGGGCGACACAAATAAGTCGGTGTGTCCGAAAACTTAGTTACTGCACTCTGCCTTTGTAGGGTAGTAGAGATACTGTGTAGTGATTTGCATGATTTTTGAATAAACTCTCAGGGAATAATAGGAAAAAAATTGTTTTACATAAGTCGGCCTCCTGGTGGCGCTATAAAAAGCAGATATGAAAAAAGCAGGGCAAAGGTTTTTCCTTGGCCTCTAGGGAGTGCACATACAAAGTTGTACACTGATCAGTGGAGTTATAGATACAAACACGAATCGGCCTGTTATAGCGCCACCATGAGGCTGATTTGAAAATATTTAAGTGGCATTTATTCCTCTACCTATTGGGAATGTACATGCACAATTTCACCAAAATTGCACTCATGATTTCAGGCATTTTATTCAAAACTGACCAATCCTGCTAACTTTGGAAGCCGGTTTTAGCCAATCAGGAAGGAATATGGAAAATCGGACAGATCCATGTCGATCACATGACTGTAGAGACACTGTCTACCGATTTTTGGACAAAATCTGCAGGAGTACTGGCAATAGTTAGTTTTGCAAAAAACTGCCTCCTGGTGGCGCTAGATCAGGCCCATGTGAAAAATGTGGGGCAGAGGTTCTGAATTGGTATCCAGGGAGTGTGTGTGCACAGTTTGGCAGCGACCGGGCCAACGGCGCCAGAGATTAGCTGGTAACGGACGGATGGACGGACGGACGGACGGACGGACGGACGGACGGACGGACTTCGGCTGGTGGAAACAATTAACATAAGAAATACTGTTAACTTACCTCATCCTTGTTCTTGACACTCTCTTCAATGTTGGAACCTATTTGCATCAATAAGGATTCAGGTTAAACATACGCAATAGGCATCTCAATGCTACTTTATTTAAAGCAATGTTGATCCTGAAAGTCATTGCAACAAAGCCCTTGCAAACAAACTCAGTTATTACAAATGTTCAGTTTTTGTTCAGGTGTACAGTCAGTTTTTATTTAATTTTTATTGTTTAGTATTGAAATGATGAATGAATGTTTGAACTTGACTCACTTGTTTCAGGATTAATGCCGCTGGTCTTTGAAGACTGGTCATCTTCTCCATCCTTCCTCTCTGAGCTTCCAGGATCAACACCTTTGGAAACACTCTAAGAAAATGGATACATTCTACATGTGAATGATCTGCATTAAAAACATCTTTAACTTTATTGTGTAAAGACAACTTGGCAGAGAAGGATATATACTGTATGGACCTCAGTATTTGAAATGTGAAAAACTGCTTTTATATTCTGATCAGTATATTATTCCAGTTGAATTGTACACTTGGGGTGCGGTCACACCAAAGTTTAATTTGACCTATGCTATGCTTTTCAATGGGAACACACCTTTTTCCCCCAGAAATCTACAAATGGCAACAAACCACTCTGTTCCCATTGCATTGGAATCCACCCTCATACTGTAGGTAGAATTAAACTTTGGTTTGACTGCGCCCGGCCCCTTACTATTTAACTTCAAACTCCATTTTACCCATTATAGATTCATTGAAAACACCCGTCCTTGGTTCTGCTGACAAAAGCAATTAGATGTTAAAATGACCCCAAACATGTTTGAAAAGTGAAATATCCCTTTAATATCTGTCTCTAACTTCATCTTACCTTGTTCTTTTTCTCTCTTTCATCTCCATCACTGGAACCTATTTGGATTAAAAATTATAATAATTTGGTTAAACATTATACACAGTTAACATCTCATGCTGTTCTATTTCAAAGCATTTTTTATAGCTCACACTTTCCTCTCAATCAGTAGCCTAAAATAACAGACTAAGGTCACTTTGACACCTTAATCTCATGTACAACGCACTGACTTTAACTAACGTCCTTATAAGTATATCAGTAGGTCTATCTGCTGCTATGCTCACGCACCTTTTATATATCAGGTACCGGCACTATATGTGTAAATATGTAAATAATAATAATTATTGTCTTCTTCCCTTTCTTTTTATGGAAATAACAAAACGATATGTGACAATAAAGCTGATTCTGAAGTGGTGTTCACTTATTACTTTGATAGATTTTGATATGCATTCATTATGTTCCTTTGTGAGAATGTGTTTTTCTTAACTTTTGTAACATTGAAGTATTGAAATAATGAATAAATAGTTTTACCTGTCTCCATTGTATCGAGAACAGAGCTGCTGGTGTCTGGACCTCTTCTCAGTTGTGTTGTCATCTTTTCCGACTAGCTTTCATCTCTCATGGCTTCAGCATCAACAGCTTTGAGAGAGAAAACAGGACATTAATGGCTTTGTTTTATAATTCTTATATTGTGTTATAATAATGTGATGAAGGCCAAAGGATATGTGAGTTAAATGGATGAAATTACACATTGTTTCTGTCATTCCCTTAGCAGTGCACAATAAACGGCAGACTTGCAATCTGTTAGCACATTCTTTAATAGATGTTTAAATCAAAAATAATAGCTGCATCCTCAGATTAATAATGCAAAGAAATGTTAAAATGTTATTATGATAGTTATAATAGTAATGATAAATTATTGTAAATTAAATGGGTCCAAGAATGGACCAATATTTAATTTTACAGTTTCAACCAGTGTAGAATGCATTCATTTGGGAACACTGTCCATATAGACATCAGATTCTATACTCAATGTATAATTTATTATCCCATTTAGACCTAAGTCCGATTTGAAAATTACCAACCGTTTTACTGGAAAATATATTACTCAGCCTCTGTAGTAGCTAGAAACAACATTCCAAAACTATTTGATAGCTTACACCTTTGGCTTTAATAATAATATAATAATAACTAGAAAAAGTGCTCTTCCGAGCACAGGTTTCCACCAGGCCAGGCGTCCTGGTGGTGCTATAATAGGCCAATGTAAAAAGGGTGGCATGTGTTCTTCACCAATCTTAGACCTTTCATGGTGCCACCATGAGGCTGATTTGAACACTTTGTAGTGTAATTTCTTCCTTGGCCTTTTGCGAATGTGCGTGCACAATTTCATTACAATTGCACGCTGTGTTTGATTTGAGGCATTTTGTGCAAAACGGATCAATCCTGCAAAGTTTGGAGGCCAATCTTAGCCAATCAGGATGGAATATTTCATTTGGGACAGATCCGTCTTGATCATATGACTGTAGAGATACTGTGTACTGATTTGTGTTAATTTTGGGTAAAATCTGAAGGAGTAATGTCCAAAAATCTGTCTTACATAAGGCGGTCCTGGTGGCGCTTTAAAAGGCTGAAGTGAAAAATGCAAGGAAAGGGTTTTTCCTTGGCCTATAGGGAGTGCACTTACAAAGTTTGAAACTGATCGGTGGAGTTATAGGTAAAACCACGAATTGGCCTGTTATAGTGCCACCATGAGGCTGATTTAAAAAATTTGAAGTGGCATTTCTTCCTCGGCCAAGTGGGAATGTTAGTGTGCGTGATTTCATGTTAATTGCACTCTGCGTTTTGAGGCATTTTGTCCAAAATGGACCAATCTTACAAACTTTGAAAGCCAATATCAGCCAATCAGGATGGAATATGGACAATCAGACAGATCAGTGTCGATCACATGACTGTAGAGACACTGTCTACCGATTTGCGTGATTTTTGGACAAAATCTGTAGGAGTAGTGTACAGAAATGTGTTTTGCAAACATCGGCCTCATGGTGGCGCATGGTGTGTGTGCTCATTTTGGCAGCGACCGGGCCAACAGCGCAGGAGATTAGGTGGTAACAAACTCGGAGGACGGACGCACGGACGCACAGACAGACAGACAGGGGCGAAAACATACTCTCCCCCTGCCTTCGCCTGGTGGAGACAATAATAATACTGTACTACATACTGTACACGTACTGTAATACACAGCCAGTTTACCAGTGTCAGTCTACCTTATGTGGATTATGTGGTCAACAAGCACTGACATTATGCGCCTTAATCCCATGCACAGCACACTGACTTTTTTAGCACCTTAACTAATGTCCATCATGTTTATATGTGTAAGTATGTACAGTAGGCCTATCCACGAGTTTCCAACGCCCCATAGTGCATTGCGCAGACGCTGTACCGAGCTTCCGGCGCCGCAGCCGAGTGTGATTTACAAGCTCACAACAGGCTGCATCTGCGACGCGACGTGAGCTTGTATGTCTGCTGTTAAACCGGAAGTGTGGTGCAAACAGGTCCAAATAATCTCCAGTAAACTCCCGCGGAAACAGGTGGATACATCTGCTGCTATGCTCACGCACAATTTACAATTTAGGCATTTAGCAGACGCTCTTAAACCAGAGCGGTTTCTTAGAGTAACCTTTATATCTTACCATATGTAAATATGTAGATCATTTGTTTTATAAAATACACAATTACATAATGAATTGCATATGACAAAATGTTCATGATTGTGAGTGCTCAAAGTTGGTACCTGCTGCAATGAACTCTGATGATCCTGACGATCCTGAGGAATTCAACTGAACCAGTGACGCCAAAGCTGCACAGGTAAACACAGTTAAATGGGTTAATGTTTACTACAATATATAAATATATTATAAATATATACACATATTCTGTGTAATCTGAAATTACAACATTAAAACATAGATTACCAAGTCTGTATAGTCATTTTGCAGAACTAAAAGCATTTAAAGCACATACTTCTTTCACTCTCTTGTCCTTGTAGAAAGGTGCTTAAGCTTAAGCGTTCCTTGTCAGTGTTTTGTGTAACATCTCACTGCTGATCACCACAGTATATATACACTGTAGGAACCATGACCACTGACTCAGTGAGGTAATTTCTTCATAAAACATTAACTTATGTACTTTGATATGTGACATAATACTCCCCTATTGTGTTAGAGTGTAAAGTGATAAGAAATGTAGGTGCATGATTTCCATGAAACCATGTGGTTTCAACTCAGCATAATTAATGTCTGCATAAATACAGTCATGGTACAAAGTGCAGTCACTGGGGTACACGCCCATCTGTACTAGACCATACCTGGGAATATGCACAACCAAAACTCATCTGTACCAGACCATGCAATATGCACAACCAAAACTCATCTGTAGACCGTCCATACCTGGGAATATGCTAACTCAAAACTCATCTGTACAAGACCATTCCTGGGAATAGGCATAACCAAAACTAATCTGTACTAGACCATACCTGAGACCAAAGGTCTAAAGGTAAAGGTAAAATGAACAAAATAAAAAGAAAATCAATTAAAATAACGATTCACAGGAGGCAGGCAGTGATCACCCCATGTGCACAGTGCACATGCCTCCCCCCACCTCATACAATTCAAAGTCTCAGTCTCAAGTCCCATCCCCCTGTTTCGCCATCTCTGGCGAAAAAGTGGTATAGACGATTTCTCAGAGCAGCAACCATAACTGTGGTGTCAAGCAGCACTGCTTCGCATAGCGACACCACAGCGACATTGCTCTGGAAAAAGGTCTATACAGTAATCAACAATAAAAATGATATAAAATACAACACTGATTGGTATTATTGAAGGGGAGAAATAATCGACTGAAGTTAAGTTAAATCCTGATATTCCTCAAAAAATATTTATTTTTCCTGTGGCACCTTGGTCAATTGTTTACTTGGTTTATGGATAGTTCACTTTAATCATCATCTTCATTGTAATGTCTACTCTGGCTTTTGTGTGTTGCTTACTTGTGACACACATTGGTTTGGTGGGCGTACCAGTGGGCCAGGACCCGCACAATATATCCAGGTACAACTGGATATATTGGGATTGTTTAATTTTTTATAAGAAAGCTTTCTGTGGTTAACCTGATTAAAGGCACAGGACACATCAATAAAACACATGAGGACTGAGGAATTACAGACTTTGTATCCGCTCAATATTTATTTTTAAGATATGTTTTTGGGCTTTTATGCCTTTATTGATAGTGATAGGACGCTAGACTGACAGGAAATGGGCACAGAGATGGGGAGTGACACGGAGCAAAGGCAGTCTGGCTCTGGACTCAAACCAGCGACACGCTGTGGTATGCACCTGGACCGGTAGGCCAGCAGACACCCTGTATTTGCCCACTATTTCCTTCAGAGCAAAAATACACAATTCAGTGCCATGCTTTGCTTTAAAACCAAATTGATTATCAAAATAATTAATATATTAAACAACTCTATCCAGTAGGATTCTCTCCATACATTTTGAGAGGATGCTGGCTATGGCTATGGGTCTATAATTATCCAGACTATCTTTCCTGCTTTGTCCTTAATAATCTGGACAAGCAATACTGAAAGCATTGAGTCAGGGTCATCATGCCATGGGTCATAAAAACAGTGAAACTGTTAGATAAAAGAGGAGCAAGCCTCAGACTAGCATTTTTCTGGTGTTCTGCAGAAATCCACATGAGTTGTTGTCGGATAATTTATGCATGGTTTCATACACCTCATGTGTGTTTTTATTCCCATGGCGTCATTGTTCATATCTGAGTCGTCCACAAACAAATCACTCTTAATACAGTTGAACAAGGAACTGTAATGCTGTCGCCATAATGCCACAATATGATCAGCTGATAAGAAATGTTGGTGGATGATAATAAATACAGTCATGGTACAAAGTGCAGTCACTGGGGAGCACACCCTTCTGTACTAGACCATACCTGGGAATATGCACAACCAAAATTCATCTGTACCAGACCATGCAATATGCACCACCAAAACTCATCTGTACAAGACCATACCTGAGAGAGCAGCAACCATAACTGCGGTGTCAAGCGGCTCTGTTGCAGCGCTTTGGAAAAATGTCTATAGGTGATAATCAGCAATAAAAATGATATGATATAGCACTATTGAAGGGGAGGAATAATCAATGTACCACTCAATGCAAGCTTCCACACCGACCGTGAAAAAGCGGCTGTTATTTATTCGCTCTTGTTTCGAATTTAGCGAATGTTCGCAGGCGAACTCCTCTCTCTCGCTCTCTGTATCAAAGCAAGCTCACTCTATCCTATTTAAAGGCCCACTTCACCTCTGGGACAACCAGATCTTATTTTATTGTTGTTTGGGACACGATCAACACAATCCTGAGTTATTCTTTGTGTTCAATCTGTGTTTTGAGATATTTTAGTATTTCAGCATGACTAGTGATGCAGTGATGCAGCATGATGCATCATATGATGCAAAATGGACATGGGCTGCTTGCTAGTATTGCCGTCAGTGGAAGAAGTACTCAAGTAAATGTAGCCTACTGCTGCTGCGGGCTGCCTGTCTGCGGGGGAACAGTGAACCTGTGGTGTCCTCTCTGCTGTGATGTGATGGGTTGTGTGAGCCAGGCCAAAACAATGTGCAGGGCACAAAAGATCACTTTATTCAATTTGGCGAATTTTATACGCATATTCGCGTCGCACTTTGGTGCAGGCCTATGGGAAAAGGCGAATACTTCGCATTGTCAGGTCGCTTTTTCACGACACTTCGATAATTCAACAGTTTAACTTATATACTTTCATAGATCTGATATCATCTGATATGTGACAATTCATGGGTTGTATTTGTAGTCCTACACCAGCCATGTTGATGACCAACAGAGGTGTTCTGATTGGCGTAGAACATTAGTTCTATGCCAGTCAAACAAATTGAAACACCTGTGTTGGTTCTCAACATGGCCGTTTAGGACTACAAATGCAACCCATGAATACTCCCCCATTGTATTAGTGTTAGAACTATAAAGTGATAATAGTAGTTTATGTGACTATATTCTGGCAGCGTGCTAACTGTCATGTGAAGCTCAACACCACCAGTTAACACCATTTTCCACACCTCAACTGCCCCTCATTGGCTAAGGGCCCTGCCTTTGTACTGTCTGTGACGGATCCCATTGATGGAATCAATGGGAATGGGAATCAATAGGGAATCAATGGGAGTGGGAATCAATAAACAATAGGGAATCAATTAGTCAAGCTTCACATGACAGTTAGATTACTGCAGAATATAGTCACGTCAGCAACCACACTTTCCAATTGCATTTTTTCTAGTTATTATATTATTATTATTATTATTATTATTACATTTTTTGGCCCATATTTTGACCAGTAGGTGTGTCACAACATGATTCAGCTTGAATAAAAGATCACACCCAGAGTGAAGTGAGTGGTGCTATTTATGAGTTCATTACATTAAGCGTCCTGCAAAGCTTGGCCAATGTGGGATTGGAGACATACTGTACATACAGACAAAGCCAGATGTAGGAGCTGTTTGCGCCACTCAAAAACATGGCCACCCTAAGAACATTTATACTAGTAAGATGCCTCAGGACGACATGCGACGCGCCAATTCTTGGCCATCTGGCCAGTGATGTATATCGGACCAGTTACCCATATATGGAGACCCCTGCATGATAGTCAACAATGTGATGCCCATATGCCCATACATGGGCATTACCAAATATGGGCATTCCCAGATATGCGCTGATGCGTTGATATTGTTGTCAATGGGACAGGGATCTCCATATATGAGCATAAAGCGGACAAGGACGCAATTAATTTGCAAGTGTGACTCGTGATGACATCAACAATCTCTATATATGGGCATAAAAGGGACATCAAGCCAGAGCGTGATGTCAGACCCATTCTGTTAAGAGTGGTTCCCCTGACATCACAGTGACATAAGAGCACATCACAGTGACATCAGAGCATGATGTAAAATTGACAAACCCATAGACCACAGACAAACCCATAGAAAAACAGTGTCAGGCGTGACGTACAGACAGACAGAGATACGTGGACAAGGTATGCCGGTTTTCATGTGACAATCGCATGCCCATGTGAGCATGTGCTGCTGTTTGCTGAATTGAGCACACAGAATAACAATATGAAGCAACTGAATTAACATGGCAGTGGATGGAATGTCCCACTGAATGTCCCACCAAGACACAGCAACCAATGGGTGTGGAGAGGGGCAGGACAATGGGCGGGACTTGACAAAGGGTGAATTGTGTCCGTCAGGGGATGGCCAGTGCAGGAGCACTCTGCAAAATGTTTGGTTGGACAGACAGACAGACAGACAGACAGACAGACAGACAGACAGACAGACAGACAGACAGACAGGGATATTGAGCATGTTCTCGGCTTCCTGATTGTCACTGTGTAAAGTGCAAACTGAGCCTCCCTCAGCGCCCTCTGCCAACTTGCACCTTATAATTATCTGCCCAACCAATACACATTTTCAGCCCGGCCCAGCCCAAAAATGCCGGGTCAGGTCTGTAGGGTCGGGCAGAATCACCCCTTTCGAATGATACTAGTAAGACACCTCAGGGTGACTTGCGACCTCAGGGTGACATGCGACATATTATTTGTGTTTTTTTTTTTTTTTTTTTTTTTATACAGGAAATTGTGAATTTATTATAGTGATTGCAAGACAGCTTTATGCAAACATAATAAAAAATAATCAGGTAGAAAGTATAGATATGTTAAAATCAAATAACTGTTTAAAATTATACAATGCCTAATTAAATGATTGATTTGAGTACGTTAAAACTGAGTCCACACTGAGAACCACACTGTACCACATAAAAGATCTTGAAATAGTGGTTACACAATAATTATCGAATTCAAAAAATGCTTGTAATAACAATAAACAAAAATTAAAATAAATAAAGTTTTCTTAAATTGACTTACTCTTCTACCCATCCAGTTTGGAGAAAAGAAAGAAATAAGGTGATCAGGCTTAATCCCTTTCTCTATTAAAACAACCCCTCAGTGAATGCCACAGGCTATTTTAGCCCGTATCACCCACTAACTGGGTGGGGGATTCTGCTCAACTAATCAGGCACAAAACCTTTGGCTAATTTTAAGTCCCTAGACTATGGTACGTATTACATTTAATATCTCTTAAATTCTCTTAAATTCAATGAATTATTTCAATGGACTAAAATCTTGTTTCATTTGATGGCCTTCCTGCCCTGGCATTTGGCCTTTGTGCCCTAAAAGAATTGACAACATCAAAGGCCAAGTGGCCTTGCCCCTAAAATGACAAAATTTCAGGCCTGCTTACCGGACACCGAATTCTAACCAAGGTGACTCCTCTCTCTGTCACCTGGGAACTATCGTTTCCATATTGTTGATTGATGTTCTAAATTCTAAACCAGGAAAGCAAGTACGGTAGACAAGGCTGAACCAACTTTCTGTCATAGTAGCCTATACTGTACATCTCCACTGCTTCATTTAGTAACTGGTGCACCCAATATATAGCCTTATCCGTCTCAGACATGTCAAATAAAACCAGCAGAATAAACAAGCCTCACCATTCGTCATTAGAGTTATTATGGCCTAATGCCATTCAAGGTTCAAGGTTGTACTTTATTGTTATGTCTTTTGTACAGGTACATATGAGTAGTAAAACTTATTTTTGTTCAGCTTCTTTTCAGACAATGCAGTGGTATATATAAAATAACAGCAAAACAAAATACAACACATCTAAAGATAAAATAATAAGTCATAATAAGTAATGACATATAGGAAAGAGTGCAAAAGGCAAAAGAGCAAAGAGAATGGGGGGGGGGGGGGGGTCCATTTGGCAACATCTTGAACAGATTGTTGCGACCGTCAGGGAGCAGTTTACTATGAAAACCTCCACCGGCCGTCCGTCCGTCCGTCCGTCCGTCCGTCCGTCCGTCCGTCACGTCACACGTCACACCTTTGTTTGTGTACGGTGTGATGTCATATATCTTCAGTATGACATCACACCACATGTGTAAACAAACCTTTGTGTACGTTGCTGTGGCAACAGTCTGTTGTTGCTGGTCTGTTAGTGTACGTTAGCAACCACCTTAGCAACCATGGTTTTACCCTAGCAACCAACTGTTTACCCTAGCAACCAACTGTTTACCATAGCAACCATGTTTTTTTACCCTAGCAACCAACTGGGCATAAAAGGGATTCTGTTAGGGATCTCCATATATGGGCATAAAAGGGATTCTGTTAGGGATCTCCATATATGGGCATAAAAGGGATTCTGTTAGGGATCTCCATATATGGGCATAAAAGTGATTCTGTTAGGGATCTCCATATGTGGGCATAAAAGGGATGCTGTTAGGGATCTCCATATATGGGCATAAAAGGGATTCTGTTAGGGATCTCCATATATGGGCATGAAAGGGATTATGTTAGGGATCTCCATATATGGGCATAAAAGGGATTGTATCCACACTAGGAGATCCACACTAACAGAATCCATATATGGTCCTACCGACAGCTGCTATAAGCCAACCCTGGCGATAAGGTCTGAGTCGAAGAAATGCTTCTTTCCTGGCAAGAATTGCCCCTTTATACTGTAGGGCTCGTTTGTGTATTGTATGACATCACGCCACATCATCGGCTGAGGACTGTGTGATGTCATCATATCTCCATATATGGAGACATAATTTGCTCATGCCCAAATATGGGCTGGTGAGGTCAGACTTAGTGTGATGCGTAGGTTATCTCCATATATGGAGATTCAACTTCAATGAGTAACCATGGCAAACTGTCAACTGCCCGTATGTCTTGATAATTGGTAAAACAAACTTTTGGCCTATTTGTGGAGATAAGCGACCAACGGGATAAGCGACCAACGGTCGCTTATCTCGTCGCTTATCTCCCGATTAGGGAGTCTTACTGGTATACAATACATTGCATTTTTTCCATACACAGCCATAGAAAACGCAATGCATTTTTGTTGAGGGCTTTCTGTTTTCACTCAAAGTTCTGGCAGACCATGTGGGTCACAACTTACTACTTCATGAATGATTAACTCATACACTAATTCACCATAAATGTATCATGAATTGAATTCATTGTGAATTCCTGTTAATTAATGATTAAGTCACTGCAGGGCCGGTTCCTGGCATAAGCAACATAAGCGTCCGCTTAGGGCCACAACGAATAAGGGGGCCACATCACAGGAAGAAGATATTTTTTAAACATATTGTTACATTATGTCATGTATCCCCTATCCAAAAACTAGCGTTATTATTTTAATATGCGCTCCCCTTCCTCCTTCCTCATAATCCCAAACTTCACTCTAGGCCTGGCTGCCTGTACTTGATTCATGAGCAAGTCAATATGCCCCAAAAAGAACATTTCGATCTGGTGCTACAGATTATTTTAGGTGGCCCCTCACTAACGGATGCGCGCGTACCCGAGGGGCCACCTAAAATAATCTCAAGGGCCACTTGAGTCCTAGAACCGGCACTGAGTCACTGTGACTTAACCATAGTTAATATATTATATAATATATTAACTAATATTATATTAGTTAAAGGAGTAGGTCACCCAAAAATGTATTTATTTTCTATCAATTACACACCCCATGAAGCCTTAAATTAAAGACTGAACGTTAAAACGTTACCGCAGCCCAATGAGACAAATCTTACTATCAGGCAGAAACCTTGTATCTCCAATTTTCAAATGTGCATGTTTTTTTTGTTTGTGTAAATTCAAGCCCTACTTCGTCATACAAAAGTGTTGCACAAAACTAGTGAAAATAGCCGATCTACAAGCATGTTCTACATCTATTTCACTATTTTAAATCGTTTAAAAATATCCAAAAAAAGGAGGTTTTGGACATACAAGGTTTCTACCCGACAACAACGAAATGCTTCATCAACTTTACCAAGGCATGACGCCGTCGGCACCCGTGACTGTCTATTACAGTAGTATAATTTATTGCCTGAACAGGTCAGCTGAGCTATATTATGAAGGATTCGTCTGTGCCCATTTTTGTACAGTGCCTTTTGATCAGAAAATGTGCTAAAACGCAACAGATTGTTGAGAAACCATTATGCACGGCACGCAGCTTGCGCACAATACGCAAATGGCAAATGTGTGTATAATATAACCACTTAGCCTACCCTTGATTAACTTTTTTGTTTTAATATAATGGATTATAAAAACACCCTACCCCAGACTAAAGGGAATTGTTCTTGTATATTGCAAAATAAAACCTACCGTAGGCCTACATCAAGCAGCATGGGCTTTCGTCCTTCTTCATTGCACTGCCATGTCAAAATGGAGTTGTGTTGCGTTGTGCGCCAAAATGATTTCACGTGGACACGATCGTGACAGTGACAAGTTGGGAGTGACGTGTGAGTAACGTGTTTTTTTAGTAACCCCCTCTTAGAAACGGGGATTTCTAAGAGGAAGTACTACAACGGTTTCGCTCCAGATGTGAGGTACTTATCCTCATCAACAGGATGTGGTTTACATTCGTTGCAGTTCTGCACAATATGTGAGTCTATTGCTTAAGCGCTCAGCTTGCGTTCTAGATTTTTTATTTTTTTAGGGCATACTAATCACGATCCGCGGCCGTTCATGCCACGCCAGTGCTTAATGCCTATTAACACTAAAAACAATAGTGGTTTGCCTATTGTAACCACACAAATTATATGTTTAGCTTAACATAAAAATACATAACACTGGGGCACGGTGGCGCAGTGGTTAGCGCTTCGCCTCACAGCTAGAAGGTCCTGGGTTCGATTCCCGCTGTGGGTGCTGGAGGCGTGTTTCTCCCTACGCATCATCAGCGCCCACACCCTAGGTGGGGTCGGTGATAGGGCCTTTCTGTGTGGAGTTTGCATGTTCTCCCCGTGTCTCCTAGGGTTGATACCCTCACAAAAACATGCAGTAATCCTGGTCTCAATAATGCCTCCCTCTGGCCAGCCGGGGCGCTTGATGGAGGGGAGAGGAACTGGTTGGAATAACGTGTTCCTTCCACGCACCAAGTCCATCCCGGGGAAATCCCCCCTGTCAGGTGAAAAGAAACAACTTGGACTACTCATGCAGTGAAGGAAGCATGAGGTCAGTCCGTTGTCTCCCCAAGCACGGCAGAGGGAGAGCAGAGCCCAGGATTACATAGGCAATTGGCACTGGGTGAAATGGGTTGCAAAATTGTGGGATAAAAAAAAAAAATATATATATATATATATATATATATATATATATACATAACACTGACATTATCTACAAAGCAGACGTATAATATATATTATATTATTTTATACATATTGACAGAAAGGTTGGGAACCCGTGCTTTGGTTGACATTGTGATTTGAGTTTTGGCACGATGACAATGGGATTGAACCAGTGGCAGTGGGACTCCTGGATCACCCTAATTCAAGCGTCTTCCTCATCTCCTCTCGGCCTGCCACTCGTTGAGCATCAGGGATTCGGCAGGCTCTGCAGGGGGGTTAAATAGTAGTTTAATTAAGACCTGAAAAATACCTCAAAATGTCTTCTAAATCCTAATGGTTTTCTGAAAAACCTATGTTTTCTATATCACTTTTCATGTCAAGGACCCCTAGAATTATATGTATTTGACTGTGGGCCCCCATCTCAAAATATTTTGTTCCAGGGGCCAAGAGAAAGAAGGATTTGCGTTACACATGTTTGCTCTAAAGATATACATTCAAAGATTTGCAAGAATTTTCAAAAATAGCAGATCTACAAGTACAAGCTTGTACTGTATATCTGCATTTTTTTTATAGTTAAAGCATAAAATAATGGTTAAAGGGGTTCAAATCTAAAGTGACACAGATTTGCGTTCCAGGTCTTAATCTCATATAAAGTAATTTAATTCACTTGACAATTTTACATGAAATGAATAAATAGGCCTAAACAATGAATGAAAGAATCATATTGCATATTATCACTTAACTGGAACATCACATCTCTGTGAATCAAGCATTTGGATTCGAGCGCGCCAACCATTGCGAAGGTAGCCGTAGGAAGTTGTAAACAAGGGGGCCAGAATTGTAAATCTTCATTTCTCTGACTTTTGTCAAACGCGTTGAATGGTGACAATTATCTACAGGTAGCCTACAGCCTACGGCACCATTCAATCGTCTGAAAAGACGTGGTACTCTCGCTCCGTTGTCCAGACCACATAAACGGAGGCAAGAGTTCCCCGGTGGTGGCGGCCCACGGCTGCACTGATTGGACATGGGCGTTGACGTCACCAAATACATCCACAAGCTTGTGAGCTGCACCGTATAAGAAAGCGTGCCCACTGCATGTAATAAATGAGTACACGAGTACCTATAGATAAATGAATCATGTCGCGATACGGTGCTTATCGCTCTGATATGCAGTGTCTGGATGCCATGATCTGGATGACCAAGGTCGAAGAGTTCAAAAGCCTGTACGGCCCCTCCGTAAACTTCGGCATCCGCAATATTAATAAAACACCAAAGACCAACCAATCGAAAGCAGCGGCCACCTCTCCGGCCTCCAGGAGAGAGGCGACAAAGCAGGGATACTACCAGTGGGCGGATGGCGGCGTGGACCACCTGTACAGGAAGGACCTGGACGCTCAGAGAATCCAGAAGGAGCTGGCCTCCCGACACGGAGCCCAGCTCCTGGAGGCGCTGGACCAGGTGCGGCTCTACAAGCAAGAGGTGGAGCTCCTGACGGAGCAGAACGGCGAGCTGAGCAGGAGGCTGGCGGAGCAGGAGACGGAGCATCTCCTCAACCGCGTGATCAAGGACAACCGGCGGCTGAGCCAGGAGAACCGGGAGCTGGAGGAGGACAGGGAACTCCTGGCCGCGCAGCTGAGCGAGGCGCGCCTCGAGGCGGCCCAGGCCGGCCGGTGGAGCGCCGAGGCCGGCCGGGAGATCCAGGTGATGACGGAGAAGTTCTGCACGGCGCGGCAGAAGGTCCGCGACGTCAAGGAGCAGCTGCGGAGCGCCAGGGTGGAGCTGCAGGGGAAGGACAACGTAGTCCTGCGGCTGGAGGAGCAGCTGGCCTGTCTGACCAAGAAGAAGAAGAGGAGGAGGTTTTTCTGCACTTGAAACAGTTCCGTTCCCTAGAAACAGAGTGACGGGTCCAACTCCCAGCTATTGCCCTGCTCACGCGTCCCACCCTCCCCCTTAATCAGGTCAGAAGCCAAGATGATCCTCCGCCACACCCAATGGCTGGCCACAATAATAAAATCAACACATACAACTAAATAATAATAATAATAATCAACAACAACAACAATAATACAAATACAATACTAATACAATACTAATACAATACTAATACTAATACCGATACGCGATACGCGATACCAATACCAATACCAATTAATAATAAAAGGACATGGACATGATATCCAATAGTCCGAACTCCACGAGCAAAAACTCTGCACTTTAGAGTTGGCCCGAAGAACAATTCTTTGGCTATAGGGCCATCGCACATTTGTCCCATGGTACCCAATTTCTAAAATGGCCGACACCTGCTCTTACCGTTATTTTAGCAGTAACTCAGGTTGTAGACCAATTAGGATATCTTGATTCCAGTGGCTGATCCTACATTTTCAAGGATGGGGAATACAGTGGTAATATTAATAGTACAGTGGTAACATGCTGGCATCCAGGGAACAAAATGATAGTAAAACATCAAATGAAATTATACACATTTACCTTACAGAAGTGGCCAATGACGTGTGTGCAGACGTGGCACTGGCGCCCCGAAGTGGTGGCCAGGGTCTACATGCCCCCTCTGATCAAAATGAATGGCCAGACAAGAACAGACAATGTAGAGAAGGATGAGGCCTCATCAGGCGGAACTGATGGTAAGCCATCCAAGGGCAGAGCCAGTAGGAGGTGCACCACTTATATAATCAGAGTTTGTGGCTAGGCCACGCTCTCACATCGCATCGCATTGCATCACAATAATATCATTATTATAAAGATGCAATTATGGGAAATTGCAAGTGTGGTTGCAAGAGTAACCTTTAGTCAATGAGGAAGCAGCAAAAACGTTTTAGCGTAACTGTTAACGAATGAGGAAGCAGCAAAAACGTTTTAGCGTAACTGTTAACGAATGAGGAAGCAGCAAAAACGTTTTAGCGTAACTGTTAACGAATGAGGAAGCAGCAAAAACGTTTTAGCGTAACTCTTAGTGAATGAGGAAACAGCAAAAATATCATGTGAAGCTCGACCAATCGTCTGGTGTTTACAGAGTTACATTTAACCAATGACAAAGCAACAAAAACTGCTTTTGATGTTGTGGGCATATACGTCCCCATACGTCATATGTAACTTTTAGCCAATGAGAAAGCTGAAAATGCTGGTTCCTCATTGGCTAAATGTTACTCCGTAAACTCAAACTGATATAACAATAGTGTCCAACCTCACTAATAATCATTAGAGAAGCTAGAGTGGTTGCTATAGGCAACACACTATTGTTCTAGGTCCGAGAACTATTATGCCAGCTAAAGTAAACCTGTTTTTTGTTAACCTTTTTTGTTATAATTGAATTCAATGGATGTCTTTTGTAACATTTTTCTGTAACCCCAAACGTCGTCCCTTTCCTGATTGGACAATATAATGTCGAGTCAGACAGAAGTGACAATGACAATATGTAATAGAAATGGCAAGACATGTATTTGTTCTTGTGGGATGAAATTCATTTCCCAGCTGGTTCCTCGTGGCGCGTGTCAGTGCAACCACACTTGCAATGTTTCCAGAATTGCACATATTTCTTTTTATTTTATTCAGTGGAAACCACTGGTTCTCAAACCTTTTAATTTCAAGAAGACCCATAGCAGACCACCTGGAGGGGTGTTGCACCAAAGTCTGGGCCCTGGTTCACTGCGGGCCCCCCAAGAATGTTCTTCATAGGAGGAGGGGGTTTAACCCATTTAGACTGGGAACGCATTGTTTTGTGCTTTAACTATTGAAAAATAGCAGATATACAAGCTCACAGCGTGGCACAGAGTGCTGCACTGTGAGCATGTAGATCTGCTATTTTTGAAAAATCGTGAAAATGTGTCTTTGAATATTTCAAATATTTCTAAGGTTTTTTTTTTTTAAAAACCTATGTTTCTATGTCAGTGGTGCTCAACCTTTTTCACGCGAAGGACCCCCAAAATGATATGTATTTGGCCACCGTGGCCACTGACCCTATCTCAAAATATTTAGTTCCAGGGACCCCCCAAAAGCAAAATTCTAGTTACAAATGTTCACTTAAAAATACATATACAATATTCAAACATTTGCACACATTTTTGAAAATAGCAGATCTATAAGCGAGAGTGCCGCGCTGTGAGCTTGTATATCTGCTATTTTTCAATAGCTAAAGTATAAAATAATTAAGGCCCCCTCCAACTTGGGCCCTAGTAACTCAGTCCCACTTCCCCCCCTTGTGACGCCCCTGCCTGGAACCTCTGGAGGAATCCCGACAGTCCCTGGACCGTTTCTGTATGTTTGGCACTTTGCCACCAGGGGTCCCTGTTGAGTCATATTTAGGTACCTGAGGCCTCCAGAAGTCTATCACCCACAGTACAGTTCTCTGGATGGAGGTAAATGTAGTCCATTCATAAGTTGTCATGGTCAACATCGAGGTGTTGAGGTGTTTATTCATGCTGGGGGAGAGGATGGATACAAGTAGATTAAATTGATTCCTGTGTGTGTATATGTATGTAGCGTATGTATGTAATTTAACATAAGCTACAATGACTTAATAATAATAACAATATCATTCCTGGAAAGACAATAATTACGTTGTGGTCAAACCAACCGTACAATAACTATCCTATCCTTTAGATATTGTAGGTTCTATAAACAGCGGAGACCAAACATCTTCCTGTGAAGCCACAAAATATTCCTTGTGACTTTAAATTCCTACACCTGTTCGAATCTCCAAGACCTAAACAACATCTGAGTGAGCTGGCAGGAAACACAAGTCTTGGCCCAGAAGAGAGTTAGATGGCGAGCTCTGGTGAACGCCCTATGCCCCTCAACGGAGCAAAGAGGATTAAGGCTTTATAGCTTCTATAAGACTACTAAATGTTTAGGCCGCTATACAGCAAGCGTTCTCCTTGGGGATTTGATGTTAACATGGGGGAAATCTCGCTCTTTCGAACGACATAATTTCGACAACGGAGCGTTGGGAGGGTTAGCGACTCACCCCATGGAGGTTAGGGTTAGGGTAACATGAGGGATGGGGAGGTAGGGTATTATAATCTATGGTAATGATGTGGTAATTGCACCATGGTCCTTGTATGACCACTAGTATGACTATATTTGGGCAAGTTTTCAGCCCGATTTGAATGAAATTTACATATATACAATTAAAATGAATAAATATTCCAAAAAATATGTGGGAAAAAAAGTACATGGTGCTACTTCCTTGGCCTGCCGGCAAAGTGTGGTGTTAATCAAGATCCAGAGGTAAGGAAGTTACCGATAAACAAACAAATAGTAGACGTATCGCCTCTTTCCAGAGCCACAGCATTAAAAAATGATTTATCCTTGCAATGTGGCCCGGTACAAAATGTGCCACAGACCAGTACTGGTAGTCAGGGGGCCACACCTCTGGAACACAGGATGCTACTGTACCTCCTCTATTCGACACAGATACACAGAGGAGTCACACCAACACCAGAACCCAGGGTAGAGCGGTTCGGTGAATGTGGACTGGAAGGTGTACAGGTGTGTCTGAGAGTCGGAAGAGACTCTGTAGAAGGACAGAGTGCCAGCAGGACAGTCCAGATACACCCCTACTCTGTTGGAGCCAGAAGGACGGACAGGGAGGATAGTCGTCTTCCGATTGTGGCGGACAAAGTACCAGTTACCCTGGTGAACTTCAAAACAATCCAGACACCAGGACATGTTGTAGTATCCAAAAAGGCTATCGTCGCACTGTCCTCTCCTGTTGATTCCTCTGTATGTCACCGCTATAGAAACCCCTCCGCTCCACTCCACCTCCCAGTAACCACTTCCAGTCAGACCCTCCGTACACAGGACCTGTTGCCAAATTTCAAATCTGTCCGGGTGATGAGGATAAAGTTGACTCTCTCTCACGTGTGCCACCTTTCTGTTGTCCTCGGACAGAGAAAGGTTTATGTTCGCCGTGTTCGGGTCCAGCGTGAGCTCACGGAACTGCATCTTCCACTTGTTCGTTAATTGAAGGCTTTCCAACTTCTCTTCCATTTTCTCTACTTATTGGTAAGCGCGACGCTGACACATTTATTCATATCCCCATACTCTCCTGAGTTGGTGCATCACAGCTGCGCGCTGATTGGATAGAGTATTTTGACGCGTCACCTAGCATATAGGTCGGGAGCGTGTCGATATTGCGATGTAGCATTTGTTCGACTTCCCATTAGTTAGACTCTGGTGAATGCTATTAGATGCTGGTGAATGCTAACCTGGTGAATGTTAACCACTATGCCTAAACCTAACCCAAACCCTAACCTCAGTAAAACTATGCCTAAACCGAACCCTAAAACCTAACCCTTAGTCAAACTAATGACACATAGAAATATCGAGCTTTTCCCACATAGGTCACTGACTCTCAATGTCGGGTCTGGGGACCAACAGGGTTCCAAATGGACACTCTGTAACACTGAGTCTGAGATTGTACAAATGGAACCAAATAGACCCATGAGGTCAACTAGAACTGCACTCTGTCGAGGTGCCAACTTGCGCCTTTTGTACAAGTAGGCCATGTATGGCCTACTTGTGAGCCAGCAGAGCGCGCCATGAGGTGCGCTCACCACTGGCATCACCACTGGCGATGTCAGTGACATCACCGCAGGCATCACCAGGAATGCTGGTCCCTCATTGGCTGTTAATGATGACGTTGCCAGAAAAGCTGGTCCCTGATTGGGCTACAGGCTTAAACACTTACAGTATACCTACATGCCTACATACATATGCAGCCGAACGCAGTACTTGTGCGCTCTGCTGGTGCAAGTAATTATACTCTAAGCACTGAGGGGTTTACAGTGTAGTTGAGGTTCTGGTATAGTTGTCCAAGTGATTCCAATTACCTTTTCTAATCTCTGGGTCCCAATCTACACTGTAAAATCCTGTGTGTTGTAAGTAAAAAGAAAGGGTATGGGTGCTCGGAAAAGAAAAATCACACCCAGTGTGAAGTGAGTGGTGCTATTTATGAGTACATTTCATTAAACTTGGCCAATGTGGGATGGGACGGGTCATTCGTACAAACAGACACGGGACAAAGTCAAATGAAGGATGAGTTAGCTTCTTCTTTTCCTTTCGGCTGTTCCCTTCAGGTGTCTCCACAGCGAATCATCTGCCTCCATCTCACCATGTCCTCTGCCTCCTCTTCTTTCACACGACTAACAGGCAGAGAGACAGAGAATATGTTTTGACCCCTGTTTGTGTCTGTGTGAGTGTTTGTCTGTATAAAACTAATATCAGACAATGCTAGATCATCTGAAAACGTTGCATGCACATTCCCAGTAGGCCAAAGAAGAACCTATACATAATTATTTTAACAGTTGCCTGATGGTAGAGATAGCTGGACATTCAGTAGCCAGAGCCACATAGCAGTTAAGTTAGAGATACAGAACAGTAACAAAACAAAAAAATCTTCATGAACGCAACGTCCAATCAACCCCAAATTCCAATCACAGATTGAAAAGCCAGTGCCATAAGAAATTGCGGGTGGAGCCTAGAGTATATCAACATACGCAACAACTAATCAATCCCAAATTTAAATTGCATGTCGAGCAACTTCTATAGAGCGCACCTGTTACTGTAATGCACATTCACTTATGGCCATGTGGGGCACCACAAATGTGAAACATTGCACCATGTGTTGTACTGTAGACATGCTATCCCTACCTCCTTTTTTCTAGGGGGCACTGTTAATCTTTTTTCTCTCTCCGCCAGGCCGAAAGGCCGAAATGGATCAGGAGGACGTGCTTATTTTTTATATTACTCCTTCAGATTTTATCCAAATTTCATGCAAATCGGTACACATGATCTATATCTATACGATATGTGATCAAGACGTACGTGTTTGATTTTTCAGATTTCATCCTGATTGACATTCTATTTTGCACCACCAGGAGGCAGGTTCCGTCCGATTCTTCCAACATATTCCATCCTGATTGGTGAATTCCGATTTCCGAACATTGCTGGCCCAAAATAACCTACCTGACCTGGCGGAGACCTGTGCTCACTTTTTCTAGTTTGTACATATTATGGTGGTTTAACCACACGCACACACGCACGCGCGCACACGCACACACGCACGCGCACACACACACACACACACACACACACACACACACACACACACACACACACACACACACACACACACACACACACACACACACACACAGGCTGTTAGCAACCAAGCAAACTTCCTCTCAGTGGCGGAACTGATGCTAATTATGATGACAGCTACTAGGATGTGTCAGAACCTCTCTCTCTCGATCGTGCACACGCACACACATGGAAACAAACACACACACACACCCACAGCAGTGGCAGCAGCATGAGATGATAATTATGGGAAATGTCTCCATGATGAGACCCATTAGACCAATGTTGTGCTGGGAAGGAAGAGAGAGAGAGAGAGAGAGAGAGAGAGAGAGAGAGAGAGAGAGAGAGAGAGAGAGAGAGAGAGAGAGAGAAATGCAGAGTGACTGGATTGGAAGGAAGGAGAGAAGAGGATGAAAAGTTAAGCAACTAATCCTTATTTCAAAACCAGTGACAAGAGCAGATCTACAAGCTCACCAGCGGCGGCTCCAGAGAATCGTGACTGGGGGGGCTATGGGGGAGCTGGCTTTTTTAGAGCAGAGGCTAATTAATTAATAATACTAATACGACAAACAAGATTCTCTGGCTTAGGGTATTGATAACTGAACAGACCAGATCATTGATAGTTTTCAGCTCCAAATCTGAGTACTTTAGGTGATCGAGGGGTGCTAAGCCTTCACCAGGGGGTGCTACAGCCCCCTCTAGTCCCCCCCTGGAGCCGCCACTGAAGCTCACAATGGGTATAGCAGGCCCGGCTTAAAGCCAAGGACAACTTTGTTTTTTTACATATTACATATTATATACATATTTACAAAATTTATATTGTAATTAGAGAAAAGAAAAGATGAGTGTTAAAATGTTTTAACACCCTCTGCGCACCAAGGAAAAAGCTTTGCCCTACATTATTCACATCTGCCTTTTATAGCACCACCAGGTGGCTTATGTAAAACACATTCTTTGATATTACTCCTTCAGATTTTATTTAAAAATCACGCAAATCACTACACAGTATCTCTATGATGTGCTCAAGACGGATTTGTCCAATGTTTCATGTTCTATCCTGATTGTCTAACGTTGGATTCCAAAGATTGCAGGAATCGTTTCGAAGAAAATGTCTCAAATCATGAACGCAGCCTGCAATCTGTGTGAATTTTTGCATGCACATTCTAGGTTAAGGAACAAATGCCACCCTTTTCACATTGGCCTGTTGTAGCGCTGCAGGAGGTCACAATCACAATAACCTGACCTGGTGGAGACTTGTGCTCAGAAGAGCTCTGCTTCTAGTTTCTCCTGAATTTCTCCTGGATTTGGTATCAAACTCCCCAAATTCACCAGAACACAGGAAATTACATTTACTATGTTAATATTTTTTTGAAGTAATGACTGGTTCATTATTAAAGATGTGTCTTACTTTGCTTCAGTCATCAAATCTGTACATATACATTTGGCATTTTAATGGCTGAAATTGTACCCATGCTAGTAAAGCAAGCCTGATAAAAGTATCAAACATGCAAATAATTCAACAGAACACAGGAAAAGATATATCTGTTGAAAAGAAAAAGTCCAATGTTGGCAACCCTGCCATAGAGTAGGACTGACTTCACATTGGTGCGAGCTTGTAGATCTGCAATTTTTTTTTTTATTGTGAAAAAGTCAGAATATTTTGACCTTATTCTATAAATGTCTCCTAAAAACATGTTTCTGAAGAAAAAAAAACATGTTTCTATGTCAGTGGTGCACAAACCTTTTCATGTCAAAGACCCCCCAAAATCATATGTATTTGGCCACGGACCCCCATCCAAAAATATTTAGTACCAGGGACCCCCAGAAGCAACATTTGAGTTACAAATGTTCGCTTTAAAAAAATACATATATACAAAGATTTGCACACATTTTCACAAATCTACAAGCTCGCAGCGCGGCACTCGGTGCCGCGCTGCGAGCTTGTATATCTGCTATTTTTCAATATAGTTAAAGCATCAAATAATTCCAGGTCTTAATGGTGTTAAAGAACCTGCTCTTTGTTGTGATGGCCAGGCTCTTTAGCACGCTCCAGATGTTGTTGTTTTTTTTTTGTTGGAGGTGAGCTACCCTGGCCTTGCCAATCCTGCCTCTCACATCAGCATCCGTTCCACGCTGTGTGTTGACAGTGCTGCCAAGGCTAGGGGAACTCATCAACCTCCTCCAGTGCTTCGCCTGGTGATGGATGAAGTGCTGGCAGAGTCGACTCTCAGGACTTCGCTCTTCCCTCTGTGGATGTTAATTAGATAGATAGACAGATAGACAGACAGACAGATAGACAGATAGACAGATAGACAGACAGACAGACAGACAGACAGACAGACAGATAGATAGATAGATAGACAGATAGACAGATAGACAGATAGATAGATAGATAGATAGATAGACAGACAGACAGACAGACAGACAGACAGACAGACAGACAGACAGACAGACAGATACCTTTATTATCCCAAGGGGGAAAATCAGTTGCCCAGAGGCAGCACAGCAGTATAAGGTTATTTACAAAGTTACAGAGAAGTATGAAAAAGATAAAAAGAAAAAACAAGAACAGAGTACAGTAAGTACAGTAAGAGCAAGGTACAACAAGAAAGGGAACAAATAATATATATACATAAAGTGTCCTAAAGCACAACTATCAATATAATACAGTGCCCAAATCAAAGTGACCATAACAGTCAATGCTAGTTAGTGCAACAAGTATCAACCAACATCATGTCAAACACAAGCAGAAATACCAAAGAAAACTACTAACACAACCTTATAGTGCAGTGTCCAAAGGTCAGAGCGATAAAATTAACTAGCAAAAAAAAAAAAAAAAAAAAAAAAAACAAGAAAGGGTGACGCAGCAATTATGTTCATTATAATTGAATGAATGCCCTCTATAACTATAAAAATGTTAAACACATTTTGGTATACAAGTGAGTTTTTTAAATGAAACTTTTCCCATCCACTGGGCCTAGCAAATAAGCGGCCTGCTCGGCAGCTTCTTCCATTGTGCACGCTGGGGTTTGTTGACTGTTGGTTGAGGGTGTGATTGGTACGCCTGAAACCAGTGAGAGAGGTTCTGTGGTGCAAAAACAAATGCGATTAACATGCGTTAACTATTTAAAATCGCGTTAATTTTCTGTAATTAATTAATCTAAATTAATCAGTTAAAGTCCCAGACCTAATAATTATGTATTTATGGAAAGTATGTCCTAATAAAAAGTATTTAAAATATTCTTGTGATGTTCTTATTAACCTTTGGAATTACTCTTTGGACAAATACACCCTTCTGGGGTGCAAGTAACAGCATCTTCACCATATTTTGCAGCTTTTTACTGGTAAAAAGAAGACAAAGCTCTCCCTGTCACCTTTCTACTGTAAATTCCACCCCCTGACCTTTCTACTTTAAATGCCATTTATTTTGTTGTTTTCCCGACTGTCTTATGATGATATTTTATGCATATTACTGTGTTTTATTTGTCTGTCATTTAATGATGAGTTGTAAAAAGGGAAAACGAGCCCAAAAGCTTTCTTGTGGTGTTTATCCTTTTAGTTGACCTTGTAACACCGAACTGTACTGTCCAACTTTTCCTATGTAAACCTCTAAGTCTCCAATCAATCAATGAAACCGATGGCCGAAAAGATTGCACTGAACTTTTGACTTTTTTGGCATCCCAAGTTGTAGGAAGCCTCTACAATCAACCTATGATACACATGTCCAAGGTTACCAAAGAGTACCCAAGTAAATTGCACCTATAGCCTAGCTGTGTGATGATTTGGACTGGAGGAGCAGCTCGTATGTAATGACTTTGGTCATAAAAGCATCCTCTAATCTAGAGACACACACGCACACATAGGCGATTCTAGCCTCTTCCAGCAGGGGGTGCACGACCTCTATTACCTCATGCACGCGCACGCAGCGCGCGTGCACGACGTTCGCGTGCGCGCTTAAATTGCGGATATTAGCGGTTTTGTAATGTTGTTTTAGCGGATTTCTGCAGTTAATTTTGTACCCAAATGTAACACAATATAAACAAAAAAAAGTGTAAAACAGGTGCTTCTTTTTCTAGACACCATATGTCTATCTATAGGATTTATTTACTTATTTTGCAGACAGAGGCAGCACAGCCAGGACATATAAAGCCAAACATCAAGTTAATCATCATTCATCAAGCAATCAAGCAGTCATTTACAGTGTCAAATAAGCATTTCACAAAAACAAATAGTAGACACATCCTTATTACACAATGAACTGCAGCCTCCGGGTTTTGGCACTTGCAAACCTTTCAATTATTTTCTGCACTTTAATTTTGTGTATTTTCTCAATCTGTAAAATGCCTATATCTGACACTCTTTTATCAGTCATGGTTGTCCGTAAATACGTTTTTAGTTGTCTCAAAGTAGAGAAACTGCGCTCATAACATAATAGACTATGCACTTGGAGGGAGTACAACAGCATTGTGTAAACAGAGATGTGTCTTTATGTACCTGTCCTCCTGAAAGCAAGGGTCTCTTTCATGAACAAAGTTGGCTTCATTTGGCTCCTCTGGGTCTGGGCCTGGGGTAACAACAGTTGAGTCTGGAGTGGGGCTTGCTTGCTGTGGAGGAACCGGGGCCTCGGTCTCCGGCAACGGCGAGCCTTCCACAGTGATGTCGGTGGCTGGATCACTGCTGCTGCAAGCTCCGTCCACCTCCTCTGGTTCACGTTCATTAGCATTACTGTCAGTGTCGAGTGAACCCGTGTTCACATTTCCTGATGATGAATTATCGGTTGTGGCACTGGGTTTGCTCTTTTTTATAAAGAATTGGTCAATTGTCTTTGTATTTATAGTTCGTTTCGCCATTATTGCTGCTCTGCTGCTGTATCCATATTGTTTTAGGCGGGCGGAAACAGATAAGGAAATCACAGAATTGTGGGTCATCATATCAGAGAGTCACACAGCCGGCCAGCACAGGTGTCAATCTCACAGCCCACCCACAGTGCCTGCCAAGTCTGCCAACAGCGCCGTCGCCAAGCAAGCTGATAGGTCTTACATTGCAAGCAAGCAAGCTGAAATACTTGCCCCTCCACCTCTCTTTTTGCGCACATTTTACAAATCACGATCACTGTTTTATTTAATAATTATAAAATAAAGTTACATTACAAAAAAAAAATCAAAATCAAAATGGCCGCCTGGCGGCCAGGGGGTGCACGTGCACCCTAGGACACCCCTTAAAATCGCCTATGCACGCACACACACCAAAGCCATGTTAATGTTATTACGTCATTACGTGCCTGCATGCACACCTGTGCAAACTAGCTAATGCACTCGGAGCATGCACATAATAAATATGCTTTTCATTCCTGGCTGAACTTAATCTGTGACACACGTGTTTTATTATCGACCGGACTACCATTGGTTACACTACATAATGGCTAACGCAAGAAGGTCAACATAACTTCCCTTCAGTCATTGCTGTTATCAACTGTCTTTAACTCTGAAGAGAAAATTGCATTTCCCCCATGAAGTGCTCTCTGTCACTCCTTTATGTGGCATTCAGACACACTGTCGAATGTTCCACGTTTGTACTTTTGTGGGACACTTACATTTCGCCTATGAAATGGTATATGCGGTTGCTGAAGAATAAATATACAATATATTGTGTTTGTTTGTTTGTTTTACCAATGTAATAATGTTACATACTGTAGGCCAGTGGTTCTCAAACATTCTCAAGTCAAGCACCCCCAAATGAAGGCATAATTCAGACCATGGACCCTCAATTGTACAGAGTTTGTACCAGAGACCCCATGAGAAAAGATATTTGTTATTAGATTGCATTTAATTAAAACAACTGTCCATATTGTAGATGGGGAGATAACAGTGAAGAGAGTGAAACCCAAGCAAAGTCATACAGACATTCTAGCTGGTGAAATAATGGTTGGTGACATTAAACTGTTCCTCATTTTTCCGGGGACCTCCTGGAATTCACTCAAGAAAACCACTGCTCTAGGCTATAATTAGAAGAGAATGCCGGCCCCTGAGAATGTACTGAATTCTCAAGTACTGTATTTTTGAATACTTAATTGTTTATAATGGGAGTGCCGCAATTTTGGAAACTCCGGTACTCCTTAGAGCTGGTCATTTAGTTTACAGTATAGGCATTTAGCAGACGCTTTTAATCCAAAGCGACTTACAATAAGCAGGTAATATATCACTATAATAAGCAAGATAATATGTCAGAACATCAACAACAATATAACAAATGCATAGGAATATCAATCTAGAAAAACAATAACATAGGTAGACCATGCACCTAATTATTAAGAAAAACGTTTCTAAAAAACAAAGAAATGCTAACTAGTTCATGTATGGTCAATGAGTGTTACAGTAGTGCTATGGGTTTAGTTGGAGTCTGAATTGAGGTGCGTCTTTAGTCAATTTTTTACCTCATGCGGCACCAAGAGCTAAAATATTGTCATCTCGGGCACCTTGGAATGGAATCGCTCCCAGGCGAGCGCCCGGCGTTTTCAGCCGAGGAGAAGGAGGGGAGAAAAAGTCCCAGAGGACACAGCACCTTATAAGTACTGTGAGATAACAGCTGCAGACCCCATCTGTCCTGATGGGAGACTGCTGTGTATCTGCTTTGACCGCAGTCCACAGATGCTGTTCCTCTCTGTAGGACGGGAGGAAAGGGCAGAAAGGTTCGATTGTAAGCAAGGTTGTATAGAATAGACTCTTACTCTTGTGGTGACACCTCACATGGCGCTCACCGTCTGTGGCACGGTAAGGTCGAGCCGCTGACAGGTATGTGCTAATTGATTTAATCGATAATAAAAATAAACATAAAAAATTATGCATTTTCAAATCAATTCTTGCACAACACCAGTGTAGGATGAAGTGTCAAATAGGACTTAACCCTAGAACACTAACACTGGGTGATTTTCACCCGGACAATTATATATTCATAATGCTGCTGATGTCTGAGGAGGGTGGGTCCTCGGGTACCTTCAGGATGCTCATGACATCATAGAAGGTAGCTTTGTTTCCCTGCCACCATTGCTGTTTTTTTTTTTCTACAGGCAGGTGTCCAGGTGAATTTCACCCGGTGTTAGCGATAGAGTTGTTTTTTTTAGTTTTTTAGTTTTTTCTTTAACATTCTCACACAATTGGCAGTAGACTGTGCCTTAACTGGACCATTCTCACAAGTCCCAGGAGTGGCTGGACCAAAGGAGAAGTTCCCAGCTTTTTTAGGGATATCTTTAAAACAATAACCAAATGTCTTCACTGATTTCTTCACCGATCAAAATAATCAATTTAGTTGATTTTCTTTTAATGTAGTGTAAAAAACATTTTTAAATAATTAGAAAAAATTTGCTTCAAGATTGTCCAGTATAAAATCAATAGACAAAATCAATCAATCGTACAGTATAATCTGCAAGAAAGTCATCTATAGCTGAAGCAGCGGCCCGGATGACATTTGATGACACTTTTGGCGGCAACCAATGAATTGATCTGTCCCGAAGGACCTCTGTTGGAGAATGGACCCCTGACACCGAGGCCTCCAGAGAGAATACAGAGACATCAGTTAGTATTTAAACCCATTTACTAGCATAATGACCCACAGTACCAACAGATCCACGAGGTTGAAACGCAGCACGACACATTTTGAGCTTGTAGATCTGCTACTTTTGCTATTTTTGAATTTGAATCCTAAAAAAATCACACCCAATGTGAAGTGAGCGGTGGTCGTGCTTGCATAACGTCTTCAGACTAGGATTTGAGTATAGGATGTACAGGCTATGCTACACACACACGTTTTGCTATGGCAAAACGCTGAGGAAAAAGGCTACAGACACACTCACAGCCACTCTATGGAGCGGTTTACCACCGCTCAAAAAAAAGAAACAGTTTGTACATAAGAGCTTTCCACCCGACAGAGTTGATATAGGCTACCACGGAGCAATCCATGTGATTTACAAGCATGCACAGGTTTATTGGGCACAATAAAGCATAAAAGGACGTATAAAACCCTTTACATGCCCATTATACTGTATAATGTATGCATGTGTGCGCACGTACACACACACGCACGCACGCACGCACGCACGCACACACACGTGTACGCAAGCACATACACGCACGCACTCACACAAGGGCATCGTTGACTTTTTCAGACTCCCAAACATGATGACTCACAAATTGTGTGGCTCATATTGATGAGTTTTCCTCCCCGCCCACACACGCACACACACGCGCACACACACACACACACACACACACACACACGCACACACACACACACGCACATCCCATTAAACATTTACGATTGGCTTAACATAATGCTCCCATTGTGTTGACCCTGCTCATCACAACATGGCTGCTGTAATCGCCGCTGACAGAGGTGGCAGGACAGTGGAGGGATCCCCCAGCGAAATTAAAAACATCCGCCCCCACCAAACAACCTACGCACGCACGCAATACTTAACTACTTTCGACATGGCTATCACTATTTAGGGAACTCTAGAGCAGTGGTTAGCAAACTTTTTTAGCTCGAGACCCAAAAGAGAAATTAAACGTTTGCCTGGGACCCAAGATCTATACAAGCGTTGTGAAAATCTGCCATTTTCTCTAGTTTAACCATTTATTTACTAATTTATGGTATTTATATTATCGCTCCTTCTGCGTGACACTGTTATACAGACAAGCAAAGTATAACATTGTCGTTGTCGTGTGGAAACCTTGTATGTCCAAAACCATTTGTTTTGTATTCATCAATGGTATTCATTCAATGATTTAAACTATTGAAAACAGCAGATCTACAAGCACACAACTTTGTAGATCAGCTGTTTTCTCTACTTTTCTGTGACGGCCTTGTATGATGAAGAAGAGCTTTATTTTGCAAAAAATAAAATAAAAAAATGTATAATACAAATTTGAAACTTGGAGATACAAGGTCTCTGCCCGACAGTGACGACATAACATAAAAAATAAAAGAGATTAAATATGGAGATGCAAGGAAGGTGTTACAGGAAAGACGCAACAGTCAAACACACACACACACACACAACACACACACACACACACACACACACACACACACACACACACACACACACACACACACACACACACACACACACACACACACACACACGTGCACACGCACATTCACACGCACACACACAGCATTGTAACTGAAGACCTTTTTCATGGCTGCTCCTCTGAAGTGGCTGTTGATGCTGGTTTGAGAAAATCAATAACAGTTGTGTGTATGACCTCACTATGTCCATCAACACCACCCTTCTCGTTGTGGTCAGCCTGCCATCTCATATACTGATGCCCAGGCAATACCTTTCCCACAGGATTATTTCCAGTAAATAATTCATTTTTTATAATGGCTGTTTGTCTTAATTAACCACTACTAGTACGAATACTACATAGTGTATAACTACTACTACTAGTAGTAATGGTTGTGGTTGCTTTAATATTAGTAACAATAGTGAGAAAACAAAGCTCTCTATCTGCCAGTCAATCTTTATTCCTACTCTCACCTACTTGAATGGTTATGAAATGTAAAAATTAGTTTTCTCAGGGGGGTGGCTGGCATCTCCCTTATGGATAGGTTCAGTGGGACACGCGGGTAATAGAGCCAATGCTCCTTTACGTGGAGAGGAGTCAGTCGAGTTTGTTCTGGCTAGATGCACTTTAATCTGTGTATTCACGGTTTGATATTTGTGCAGGGATCATACGTTGTTTTAAGTGTTTTTGTGAGTTCATGTGACGTGCATGCGTGTGTGAGTGCGTGCATGTCTTCATAGTGAAAGTGTGTGTCAGCTTTCATTTGTTTACTATATTATGGTATTTATTAGATTTTTTTGGGGGGGTATTTGGTTGTGAAATTATTTTTGAAAAATGTTGTTTAAATGTTTTTAATTCATGAACATCTTTTGAAATAATTACAACTGTAGGAAAAACAAAGCTATTTTCATGAACTATTATCGCTCCTTCTGCGTGACACTGTTATACAGACAAGCAAAGTATAACATTGTCGTTGTCGTGTGGAAACCTTGTATGTCCAAAACCATTTGTTTTGTATTCATCAATGGTATTCATTCAATGATTTAAACTATTGAAAACAGCAGATCTACAAGCACACAACTTTGTAGATCAGCTGTTTTCTCTACTTTTCTGTGACGGCCTTGTATGATGAAGAAGAGCTTTATTTTGCAAAAAATAAAATAAAAAAATGTATAATACAAATTTGAAACTTGGAGATACAAGGTCTCTGCCCGACAGTGACGACATAACATAAAAAATAAAAGAGA